>NC_136624.1:15654682-15979682 GCF_933228915.1 Telmatherina bonti
TGGATTGTGCCTTTAAAAACACTTGCTAAATCTTCTCTGTGGATACAAAGCAGTTATGTTTAGATTGGATGACTGAAGTTCAGGCCCTTCTCATGACATATTGTCAACTTTTTTTTTTTTTTCCAGCTGTTAATTAATTTAGGCTGTTTTACAGCCTGCACTGTGACTCTTCACAATAACTTTTCCTCTTTGTCACATTTTTAAAATCCACAGTTTGGCACCCTCTGGTGACCCTCATGGCCAAAAGTGTCCACTCACAAAGAAACTGTTCTAAAATCATATTTTTATATTTGTGTAATTTTCTGACCTAGCCCTGTGATGGACTGGTGACCTGTCCAGGGTGTACCCTACCTCTCGCCTTGCGGAGGCTCCAGCTTCCCAGCGACCCTTAAAGGGACTAAGCGGTTAAGAGAATAGATAGATGGATGGATTTTCTGACCTGTTGGTTTAATGAAATAATTAAACTGGCATTTAAAGGCCATATATAAATTATTATATATTTTAGTTTGTTATTTTTGAGCACAACATAAGTTATTTGAGTGATTTATTAAAAAATCTGAAAAATTTAAATGAATGATTTTGTAGCAGTTATTGTGTGGGGACACCTTTGGCCACATGGATCACCACAAGATGGTAATACTTTAAAGAGAACACAAGAGTTAAGAACAAGACATATAACAGTTTCTTTGTCGAAGAAACAGGGGTCTCAGTAACATGGGGAAGACCAGACACACACAGCCCAGTACCCCCTTCTCACACTGGTCACCAGGTTGGTCACAAACTGCTGTGGGATGGCATCCTCTCCATCATCATTCACTCTTCTACATCCCAAATTAGTCAGAGTGGTTATGCTAGTCAATATCACACGAATAGCACACACACACACACAGATTCCCAACGAACAGCTCAGACAGGTTCCAGTCTCACAGGTGCTACTGATCCGGTGCCAAATCGGCACCTGATTGTCAGCACCTCGGGTATCGTTAAGCTACATGCTAATGAGGTCCCTGTTTGCTAAATGAAAAACTGTTAAACTACCATCATGCCAGACACAAGAAGTACAGGATTTCATTTGAAACTGGATCTGGATGACATGCTGATGTGTAGATGAGAGCATCACCTCCCTTGACAAGACTGTACCAGTTTGTCGTGCTCTGATCACCAAGGTTCCAAGGCGTTTTAATGACTCTGCACTTCTCGTGAACTTGTTGTTGTAAGGATGCTTTTCTCTAGCATGTGTTTTGGACATTATTATGCAAGTTTAAAGTGTAGCCGTAAACGGGAGCCAGGTTCCCCCACTCAGGCTGTGCAGAGGATATAACTTTTCCCACTCTGTTTCTATAATGTCATTATAGTAAAACATTACCATCACAGCTTATTTGTACATTCTGGGAATACAGACAATAATTATGTCGGCAAACCAGAATATCTCCCCAAGTGTAGTTTTAGGCTGTATGATGAATGATGGAAACTGATTCCATCACATTTCTGACATCCACTCACTGGTTATTCCAACGCACGCTAGGTGTGTGAATGTACATGTGTATCTTCCTCAGAGATCTCTGTAGCCTTTCCTGGTGTTTGATGTTCTGTTTGCTGAGTTACCAGAACTGTTGCTGACCAGGAGCCGTAGCCGTTTTCTCTCCCTCTTCCTTCCAAGTCCTCCTTTTTTATTCTGTCTTCTCTCTGAGAAATGAAAAAAAATAAATAAATAAAAGGTGGAAAATGAAACATAGAATAGTATAAATCTTTTCTTTAGCATATGTTTTCTTATCTTTAGTCCATTAAATTGTTTAATTCCACATTTTCAGTTGCTGTACTTGCATCCTCGGCTGAACATGTGTAATAGAAAAGTGACTGTGCTGTTGGACTGTTTCAGTATTAATAAGAATTAAAACATAAATATGCTGTGCATGGAATTGAGCTTTTCTTTCAGTCTGTCTGGTTTACAACTAAACAATCAATTTACCCTCACATATTTCTTCAGCTTTCACAAGTCTGTAAGCAACTCAAAAACTGATTTAGTCATTTAAAATTCCAAATCTTTATTGGGTTGGAATCATCATGCGCTGATGGTGAGGGATTTCTGGCACATCTCATCAAGGCCTTGTAAAGTCGCAGTAAATATTCTGCTGCATTTGACATCCTTCATGCTAATGGAGCATTTACTCCCAGTTCATGCTGAAAATACACCTAACAAGTACAGTTCTGGGAAAAACAGTGTACCACAGTTCTTGTGTGCAGACATAACAGAATTAATTCCCCCAGTATAAGAACTATGAAAAGGTTTGATGAATGAGCGGTAGAATATAGTGTATGTCAACCAAGATGTTGTTCCTTTCTCTTGGAAGTATTTAGGATAAATTAGTATCTCTTTCAGGTCCTGTAGTGAAAGCAAGTGTTGAGGAAAATGTGAGTCTTACGTTTTTTTTTTTTGTTTTTTTTTTAACAAGCGGTTAGTTACTGTCAGCATTGCAGTGTTGCAGCCAAGACATGCTGTCTTTATAATCCTGTTCAGTCAGTCATTATAAATTAATCTGGCATAATGTTCATAGATATTACAATGAAGTACATTTTATCTTTTGTAAAAGACTTTTTATTTTATTAAAAGTAACCACAGATCAATAAAGCAGATTCCAAGTAAAAGAAATTCCAAGTACGAAGAAAACTGAGCAGGAATACAACAAAAGGAAGACAAATAAATAAAAATAAATAAATAAAATAAACAGAATCTAACGGAGCACAATGGAGATTTTTAAATAAATAGGGATCTTCATATTCATCTATTTATGTCTTCATGTGTGCAATTAAATAAAAAAAGCACAATACTTCACAATACATTTGTGTGATTTGGAATATTTTAATGCACTTTTCAGTAAAATTGATTTCTTTTAAAAGCTTAAACAATAACAAATGTTGCTAATATAACTATCATTTTTCCAAATTCAAGTATTTTATTTTCATTTGCAGACCACATCTAATTATTTGAAAAGTTATAGAGAGGCAATAAACACTTTTTACCGGTTATCCAATCTTGAAGATGAATCCAAAAGTCTGAAGATTTCACACATCAGATGTCGAGATGTCTGCATGCATTTGTACCAACATTATTTTTATTATGTAGAAATGTGCTGGGTGGATAAATAGCATTCCAATTTTTCAAATGATATGATTTTGCTTTGGGTGAAATTGAAAAGGAAAAATATTGAAAAACCTTTTTTGCAATTTTTTTTTTAAGTTTTCTTTTTAATTTAGATGGAAATAATGTTTAATTTTTGTCCCTAAAGATGCGTCGTTACATTTCTTGTCCTTGTTTATTATTGATGCTTTCCTTGTTATGTATATATTTTTTTCATTTTAATTGCAGCTTTTTTCAGTTTGATAGCTCCTTTCGTTGCTATAAAATTGATTATATTTAAAACGCCCTCCTGAAATGACTTGACTGTATCATTCCTCCTGATGTAATGTTTATTGAATGATTTTATTAGTTTTTGAATATACATGACCACTGCAAAGGGTAAATTATTAAAGAAAGACCTTCCACTTTAGTGAGCAGAATACATAGACAAATGGACAGGTCTCTTTATCGCCAACTGTTCAAAATCTTTCCATTTTGAACATTGTCTCTCTTTTCTTTTTCTTATTTCTTTCCCATAACAGATGCAGTTTGTCTCAAAGAATCCAAGAATCCTGGCTTTGACCAAATCATTATAAAAAAACAAAAACCAAAAACAAAAAACACACTCCCTTCAAACCTCGCCTGAACCAGGTTGAGATAACATCTCCAGAAGACAGACATGGTTTTGTTCCTGCTAATTCAGTTTATGGTTTGAGTACTTTGGGGGAGTTTCATATTTGATATTGATATTCAAGGGAAAACAAATATTTCTATGGTTCACATCATTTAAGAGTCTGGGATAAATTACCACTGCTGCTAGTTTTTCCCTTCTTTTTTTTTCATACACCTATCATGAATGAGAAAAATGTGTTGTAGAGGTATTCAGGGTATTTTGAGTTGTTATGTCTTTGAAAATAAGAATCTGAATGATTTACCCTTCATTCAGGCTTTAAAAACAAATACATTTTTTGGTGCTGAAATTAGAGATAAGGCAAATCATTTTAATGACTTAAAAGTCCAAAAATGTACATTAAAAGTGCATAAATGTTAGTAACTTCTCACGTCAACTGTTGAATTTTGCAAACTAGAGAATGGCTTGCATGGATGAGACATGTTTTTACACTGTGGAAGTATCTCAGATGCATGGAAATCCCAGGCAGTGGTCCAGGATAATCACTGTCAGCGCAATATGGTTTATTGTTCTGAATGTAAATTGTTTGTGAAATGTACTGATCTAATAAGCATCAAGAAAACATTCTCAGTGATGTGTTACTGCTTTGATGACTATTAGCTTACAGAAATAGAAAAGCTTTGTTATCCTTAAACACAGATCTACCATGTCATCCAGTGCAGTTACATCAGTTTTTATGTTCTGTTTAAAAGCCTGGTGACACTTTTACTAGGGTGTCTAAGAGGGGACAAACAACTGTGTGTGAAGTGAGGGGCCCTATGAGCTTTAAAACTGCATTATTGGCTTTGTTGGGCGGTTAGTGGACTGTTTAGGAAAAGTAACACCTTTAAAGGGCATTGTAACGAAGTAGTTGCCCGTTACCTTGAGTGTTTTAAGTAATAAAGGAAAAATAATAAAAATATAAAGTAAGGGTGGCACATTTGGGTTTGGTTTAGGCACATTTACACTTTTTTCAAATTTGTTCACAGTTAATATTCAATCATGGAATCATGCAGATGTTAATATTTACCAATGTCGTTTGTTTTCCAGACAGCTGTGGAGAAAAGAAATGATTAAATGTGTAGAGGTGGTATGATAATGGCGTTAGCTCACCTGGTTGGTGTCCTCTCCCTTGGTTTATACAGGAAAATGTTTCCCTAAGGGCCTGAGTACTTTTTAAAGATTCCAGGAGAGGCCATCAACCAGATGGGTGGCGCTCAGACCAAGGGCACTTGGGTTTTAGGTTTGGGAAATGGTTTTAGATTTAATTATATAAATTTATACTATCGATGGATAGGTATTTTTTTTTTATATATTTATAAAATTCCTTTCGGGAGTTGGTTTTAAAATGTATTCAAAGGTATTTGTTATATGGGAAGCACCTCTGTTGGGTGGAAAGTGGTTTAGCCCAATCAGCAGCAGAAGGGATAAATGGGGCCATTTGGGCTCGTTGGCGAGGGCTGCTGGTGGAGGCGAGGGCGCTCCACAAACCATTGGTGATTCCCCTGGTCTAAATACTTACCTCTCCAAAGAAATAAAGACCTTTGAATTGGAGTGTTTTTGAGTGGATGTCACTGATTCCAGCCGCTCAGAGGCAAACATTCGTAACAGGCATATAGAAACAGATGTACACAAGTTAGTGCACAAAATAGACAGAAGACTCAGTTTGTATGTATTAAGAGGCCTTAGCATGGACTTTCCTCTCCAGTGCAGAAACTGGATGCAATGTCACTAAGCACCTCCCTGGTTTTGAGCAAACAAACCCTTTAAACTGTGTTATTAGCTTGTCTCTGGCAATAAACCTATAATCTTTTTAAATTTTGGGAGAAGCCACAAGTATAAGGGGAAGTTAGCCTCATGGTTGACAGACATTTCTCCTTAACAAACCACTGAGGGTTTTAAACTACTACAACAATTGATGGATGGTTTTATAAGCATTAACGCTTGACAATAATTAGTTAAAGACGGTCTTAAACAAAGGAAAGTGGAGTATGAAGTATTTTTTGGAAAGATGCTAAGTTTTTCTTGAAGTCGCATGCTTCTAATAAAATGAATATGTGTCTCTATATAGCAACCACAAGTCTATTTGACAAGCTTTGATGTCATATTAAGGGAGAAGACTTGTTAGACTTGTAAAGATGTGTAAGTACATGGTACTGGGGAAGAATAAATTTAGATGGAACAGCAGAAATTGGTTCATTTCAAAGCCTCTCACAGGGTCCCAAAGTCTTGTGGATTTGACCAAACATATTTGTGTGGCAGCAGACACTGTCAGATAACCAAGTGTGTATTTACTGGTAAAATATACTTTTCACAATGAAACGATGCTGTTTCTGCTATTACTGTTTACTGGTTTCTAAGCATGCTTTAGTGTGGAGAGCTGTGAAGCACATGTTAGATTCTGTGGCGTCTGCATTCGTTTGACACGTGTATCTGTGGTTTGGATACGGTTTTGTGGCTGTGGAGCCAGAAATATTGCCAGTGGGTTGTTATCATACAACTTGCATAAGTTTGAGATGTAGTATTTTGTTTTAGTTTTGATTTGAGTAGTCTTTTGTACATTATAATGCAGTTTTAATGGGTTTTAGCCATCTTCTGTTTAATAATATAGTGTATAATATATATCATATAGATTCGTCTGTGATTGAGCCAAATTATGGAACTAGGAATGAACACCATAGCTCAGTAGATGATGTTCCTGTGAGGAACACAGTGGTTCAGAAGAGGTAGATTCCTGTGTGACAGAGCATTCACAGCTGGGTGCAGGTCCAGTCACTTTGTGGGCAGCATTAGTGACTAAATTGATAAAGGCAGCCACTGGGGGTTGTTGAATAATTGAGTGATGTGTCCTTTTTCGGTTGATTAAATACCAGACGTGCAATTGCTTTATGGAACATCTCTATGGGTTTCACTGGGACACATGTTCGTAGAGCATTGTAGTTATAAAGACAGAAGATAACCGTGCTTTGTACACAGAGATGGGAGGCTTATGAAGTCAAATCCAGCTGGATTTTCTTTTACTGTCTTGTACACAAAACACTGGTGTGAATTCTGCAATGTAATGACAAAAGCTTGTTTAGATCAGAGCAGCTGAGTCTGTCCAGTTGAGTACCTGGGTGTCACGGGGCTGGAAAAAAAATGGATGACTTAAACAATGTTCATTAGTAATAAAAAAACAAACAAACAAACAAACAAAAAAAACTGTGTGGTTATTTTAAACAGTTTAAGAATGGAAATTTGGAAAGGTTATTTGCAAGAAAATCTGGATAATTCATCACAAGGTGCATGGATGGGATTATTGTCCATTTTTATGAAGATTTCTCACCTCATGAACTAGAAGTCGCTGATATTCTAATTCTGCTTTCCGTCTGTTCACCTGATCCAGTGATGTTAATAAGTACCCTGATGCATTAAAATTTGAAAGGACGTAATTAACTCATTAGTGATGCATCCGGGGAACACACCTAATTTTTTCCACAAAAAATTATATACTGCTGGGGGACTCAGGGGTGGACTCTCCTATCTCTGGGGCTGAAGTTGCTGAGGTGGTCAAAAAGCTCCTTGGCGGCAAGGCCCCGGAGGTGGATGAGATCCGCCCGGAGTTCCTTAAGGCTCTGGAAGTTGTGGGGCTGTCCTGGCTGACACGCCTCTGCAGCATCACGTGGACATCGGGGACAGTACCGCTGGATTGGCAGACTGGGGTGGTGGTCCCCCTTTTTAAGAAGGGAGACCGGAGGGTGTGTTCCAATTACAGGGTAATCACACTCCTCAGCCTCCCTGGTAAGGTCTACTCAGGGGTCCTGGAGAGGAGGGTCCGCCGGATAGTCGAATCTCGGCTTGAGGAGGAGCAGTGTGGTTTTCGTCCTGGTCGTGGAACAGTGGACCAGCTCTATACCCTCTTTGGGATCTTGGAGGGGGCATGGGAGTTTGCCCAACCAGTCTACATGTGCTTTGTGGTCCTCGGGATGGAATAGGGTGGTTTGCCCTCTCCGTGTCGGGAGTGAGGTCCTGCCTCAAGTGGAGGTGTTTAAATATCTAGGGTCTTGTTCACGAGTGAGGGAAGGATGGAGCACGAGATCGACAGACGGATCGGTGCAGCGTCTGCAGTAATGCGGACTCTGCGCCGGTCTGTCGTGGTGAAGAAGGAGCTGAGCCAGAAAGTGAAGCTCTCGATTTACCAGTCGATGTACGTTCCTACCCTCACCTATGGTCATGAGCTGTGGGTCGTGACCGAAAGAACGAGATCTCGTATACAGGCGGCTGAAATGAGTTTCCTCCGCAGGGTGGCCGGGCTCTCCCTTAGAGATAGGGTGAGGAGCTCAGTCATCCGGGAGGGGCTCAGAGTAGAGCCGCTGCTCCTCCGCATCGAGAGGAACCAGTTGAGGTGGCTCGGGCATCTGGTTAGGATGCCTCCTGGACGCCTCCCTGGTGAGGTGTTCCAGGCACGTCCCTCGGGGAGGAGACCCCGGGGAAGTCCCAGGACATGCTTGAGGGATTATATCTCTTGGCTGGCTTGGGAACGCCTCGGGATCCCCCCCGCAGAGTTGGCAAATGTGGCTGGGGAGAGGGAAGTCTGGGCTTCCCTGCTTAGGCTGCCCGGACCCGACCCCAGAACAACTTGCATTTAAAACCACAGAAACTAGCAAAAGACACTTTCTCAGCAGAGCAGACAAGTGCTGTGACAACAATCTGCACGTCTAAACGGCACAAAGACGTTAAGTCTTTACACACAGTATCACAACACGCTGGTTCAGCTGCTACCAAAACAACTAGCCAATCACTGCGCATTTCATTTCATCAATTAAAGATATTAACTTCATGGTATGTAAACTTGAGTTTCTATTCCTCTGTGATGAGCTCAGTCATCTCGATGTTCTTAACATTTAGGGGATGTGATGAAGATAAAACCAAACCTACTTCAAACATACTTTCCCCAAAAATACTCATTTTGTTGCAGCATCTGTGAACACACTCCCTTCTGACGAGATTCAGTGTTTGTCAAGTGAGTAGAAAAAGGAGAAGATAAAATAAGCTGCAGGTAAGGTTGTATTATCTGCTTGCACTAGATCTGCTCTCCTACCTGACTGATCGGCCGATCAAGGGAAGTTAAACTTCAGAGGTTTAACACTACTCTGTCAGAAATTGAAGAATATAAGGAATGCATTTTTATGAACTAAGGACTGGTTGAATGTTTAAGCGATCCTCTCAAATGGCCACATGTAGGGTCCTGGTACTCACTACAAGGAAAACCTGTCAAAATCATTCTATACAATATTTCTTGAGTTAGACTTTAAAGGGTTAAAGGACATGAACAATCATTTAGGATGGTTTGATAGGGGATGCTGTTTGAAACCATGGTACCTAGTGGTCAAAAATGATATTCTATTGTTATTTGGAAGACACTTTTGTCCAAAGCAACTTGTGAGAAGTGATCAACTAACCTTAACAATTAACACAAACGTTTTGTGGGTGGGAGGAGGGATGCAAACTCCACACTACTGTTCAACTGTTCAGACCACCCCCCCAGCCAAAATATGAACCAGCGACGCGATCAAAAACAGAAGTCTTTAAAGAAATGATTATGCTGGAATGAAATAGATAAAATGTGTAGTTGTGCTACACATACATACTTTAATATTGCCACTGTTAAGTTACAGCTGCAATGACAAAAAGGACATGCAACTTGGACAGTTCTTTGCAACTAGTTGCTCGAGGGGATTATCATTCTTTCTTCTAATCTTGCAATGTCAAGACATTAAAATCTAAAGTATCTTGAAAACATTTGTTCTGGTTTTTGACATTGAAGAACTCAAAGTGAGTTGAGCTTAAACAACATGGGCTGGAGGTAAACATAATGACTCAAGAACAATTGCCTCCCCTTTTTAGTGTTCTATCACATGCCATCAGGAGCATGTGGGTAGACACTGTTCAGGGTTCATACTCATAAATGTGAACTGCTGGTTGCCAGTTCCATGATTGTGCAACTGTGTTTCACTCAACAGCAAATTATATTGGGGAATTTTAGAAGTTCCAACTTTCTGTCAAGGTTCCAAAGTGGAAGTTTGCTTTTAAGACATTGGCTTGCATGGCATAGCATGACTGGAGCTGTTAAAACTTGCACATTGCTTTGAGTGAAGTTTTGCTTTTTAACCCTAATGTTAGAAATTAAAATGATGAGGGATGCTCAGCTCAAGTTTACATAGAAAAAACATTTCTTATTCTGCCCCTCAGTTACATAAACATTGCAGTGCCATGTTGTAATGCCCTCTGTCATCTGACCTTTGTCAGAAAAGGAACCCAATCTCCAGAGATTTGATTTTTAAATCCCTTCCTGTTTTGTCCTCCCACATTCTTCCTAAAAGCAATCATTTCCCGCTCCTCTTCCCTATCATAATGTAGTCTCTCTCCCCTGACATCCTTGTGCTCTTAATCTGTCCTTCATTAGAAATGCTGTCATAATAATTTAGACTTTTGGATGGTACACTGATGATTGGGAATTGAGTCAGGCTGTCCTGAAGTGCCTTTGTCTTTTTTCTCTTTAAGTTTGTATTTATGCTCTTATGTGGTGGTGTCTCAGATTGTAGCAAAAGGCACATTTTATTCCTGCTGTTGCTTCAGTATAGCTGCTGTCACTTTAACAACATGAAGGGGTATGCCTATAAAAGGCAGCACACCTGCTGGTGCAGGTTGAGTATGTAGACAATCAAGTCTCTGCATACTTCCTGGTTTGGATCTCCTAAGCGCTGCAGCTGTTTGTGTGATACACATGTCCCCGAGAGGGCCTAACTGCTGGGAGAGGTTAGCTGGAAAAAAGCCCAAGTTGGTTGCCTGGGCCTCACATTACCTTTCCCTGCCATATCTCAAGGTAGCCTGCTGTTGCTACTATGACATACTCTGCAAGGATTGCTAGGCCAAGGTCTCAACAAATTCTCTTCCTGCTTTGCCTGGGTTCTAGCTGTCTTTGTTTTTTTCATTCTTTTGGTGCTGGATGAATGAGGCGGTGGTAGCTAGGCTCTGTAGGTGGTAGCACCCCCCTTTTGCGTGTGTATTTGGTGGGTTTTTACCTTTTTCTTTTTGGTGCTTGCATGAGTATGATGCACATAATCAAGTATTGGGCATGATCTGACCTACCAGCCTCTCCTTATTGGTTCTTTTATTCTATAGTTGTTGTTAAACATTTTTTAACTTGCATCCAGTCTTCTGCATTTAAAATGAACTGAACCTGAGGGCCTTGGTTGATGTTAAGCTAATGGTTCCTTCGGTGCAACTCCAAAGATAGTGTTGCCAGACGCATGGTTGGTGAGGATTAACCATCCCTCACTTGCCACAAGATATTTCTATGTAGGAGTATATTGCAAAAATGTAATGGAAACACTTTTTCACATTTACTGTACGCGTCCCTGGAGGTGACTTAGGGGATCATGTGACCAGTTCATTTCCGGTAAAGATGGTGTGGTATGGAGCCATGAGTCAATTTCAGAGTTTTACATGGAATTAGTAATGAAAAGTAATGAAGGAGAAAGGCTTCAAAAACTCTGGTAGGTAGATAACTCATAGATCTCGCCTGGCTGATGAGATTTTATGAGAACCGTGGCTTATATGCTACATATACTTCAATGGAAAAGCCTGAAAATTGCAACTGTTTGTCAAAACTTACAAACATCACTTTTATATTGCGAAAAAAAAATCTGAAATGGAAAGGCAGCTAATGACAGTTTAATTTGTCAAGACATTTAAAGCAAACATAGAAAGGGTATAGTCCTCACCAGATTAGACTGTTCAATTATAAATGTCAAGACAGCAACATTAGAAAAAGGTTGAACAAATATGGCTAGTTTGGAAGGACTGCAGGACATAGATTAATCTCTAATGTTTTTAATGTTTTTCCAAAAAAACATGACAACATATCTTAAGTTTGCATCCAAACACACCGCAAGACTTCTGCAACAATGTCCGTTGGGCAGACCAGACCACCAAGGCAGAGATAGTAGGGTCACTTTAGGGACATTTTACACTAACCATCGAGCATGCTACTTGTAGTAGGCTGATGATTTGGGCTTGTTTCACGCCTAAATTTCTCCCAATCACTGAGTGGACTATTGAGTACTCTTGAGTCAAATGGGACACCTGTCCAACAGTTGACATTTTGCTGAAATTGGTTCATACAACCACACAGCATGATATCTACAGCGGAGAAAAGTCTCGCAGCGGTCCAGTTCTTAATCCGATTTAAAATGCTGTGGATGGACCTTCAGAGAGCTGTGCAGAAACCAGAGCTCCAAACCTCCATCTGGTAAAGCAACTTTGTTGAGGGCAGACCAAAGACTGAAAACATGCAGAAAATGATGACTTCAAGGTATTCAAGCTAAAGGTAGCTCTACAAGCTGTTTGAATGTACTTCATTCATCACCCATTGTTGTTGGATGATAAATCAACCAATGCTGCCCAATCATTGACGCTGTTCCGATAGTTCTTTATAACTGTATGTTTTGAAGTTGTGTCTGTCCTTAGGGGGAGTTTAGCACCAATCAGATGCTTCTGAATGTTTTAGTTTTTAATTTGGATAGGAGCCTGCCTGTAAATTTCCAATTGCATAAACTCAGACACACTTTTCCTCGTAGCCATCCAAGCTGCTATCAGATAATCAGTCAAAAACATCTGCTGTCAGTTTCCTGTACCTCAGCTTTAGTGTCTCTATGCTTAAATGAGTCACTTGACTTTCTTTAAACATGTGAGAAAGGTTTTCTGGACAACGTTATGTGTAACTTAAAAGAGAATATGGATCTGCTGATGTTCCACCAGCACAATATATTTAGAGAAGCTAAATATTTTTATTTCCGGGACAAGTAAGCCTAATGTATTTAGTTTTGCTAAATGGACCACTGCATTCTGTGGTCAAACTTCTGCAGAACACAGGTAGCATAATGTTTGGTGTGAAATATTTGCCTTCACCAGTGACAGATGAACACATTCTTCTATTGGAAGGTGAAAAAAAGACACTGGGAGTCCAAATCCAAAGTGTTTTACATCTGCAAACACTACTTATAAAGTACCATTTTTGTCATACTTCTTTCCAGTCATGGTGTTTTCTTTGCAAAAAAAACAAACCATCCCCTTCATACTTTTAGTCTCTGGTACCTGCAGTCAAAAAAGAAAAAAAAACTGGCCTGGTTTAAATCATTGGTAAATAAATTACGCAGCATTAATTCTTTACAAACAGGTGTAATTTCCGTGCTTGAAAAGGAATTTTTGTGTTAACTTTCAATAAGTTCTGTTACTTTTTAACTTTCCCAAATTGCAATGCTGCACAAGACTTTGTTCCATACTGTAGTTTAAAGAAAGAACGGATCCATGCAAACACGTTTGCTGAACTAATTTGAACACCAAATGAATCGAGCAAACCTGTCGATGTCCACATGTAGCTGTACTCACAGCTTGATTCTGCTCTGCTTCAGAAGGTGTTTTTCCTTCTACTGTTTTTCCTCCACACTTTCACTCATACAAAAAAAACAAAATAAAAACAAAACATGAAGACAGTGAGACAGATGGTGTGTGTAACTGGTATGAGAAGGAAACCAGTCCTCATCTTAACTGAATCAAAACTGACCTACTCATCACATTACAAGCAAACCACAGACGGCACACACACATTCATTTAAAGATAGTCTTTTCCAATTTGCACAGTAGGAATACAAATGTTGTCCTACTGTTCCCTCTACTGGATTCCAGTTGTTTATAAGACACAATCCATTTGACCACAAACTCTTCAGTGGATGTGTTTAGATTTGAAAAGATTCTCTCTTGTTTACTGTTGTGTTAATGAAAATAACCAACACAAACATTTGTTGCCAGTATATGGAGCTGTTGGCCAAGATTCTCCGTCGACCAGGTCACAGTTATGCTTAGAGGCTGAACTGAAAACATCTGAACTTTGATTTCTGGTCCTTCAGATTTTTCATTTCTCATTAATGCTAACTAATACGTGGTACCTGGATTTTTTACCTGCCTGTCCCAACCTGGGGAAACCTTTGCTTCTCTTTCTGTGGCTTTCAATGTTAAGGGTTTCTCTGAGTGTAAAATGCCCCCCAAATACCTGTTTACTGTGAAATGGGTATGTATAATATATAAAATTAATCCAGCGCAGTGCACCATGCCGTAAAAGCCAAGTAACAGATTCTTGTTTTTTTTTTCTTGCAAAGAGATTTTCTTTTGGTCATGAAAGATTTACCTATAATGTTATCATTAACTTATTGCTTTGTATGTTCAGACAACTGTTGCTGACTTGTTTGTTTTTTTTAACTGAAATTTCTGATATTGACACAACTGATCAGTGTTTGTATGCACCCTGTAAATGGTAAAATCAACTATTAATTTCTAAACTCTGATGGAAAAAATGGGCAAATAGCATGCTCATTAGCAAAAATATTGGCGCTAACAGCAATATCTTGACAGATTTAAGTCCGGTTTTTAATGAGCAAAGAATTCATCTCTGGGTTTGTTCTGCATCACTTTGCAGGGAAAACCTTTTTTCATTTTAATTGTTGCATTCTCTTGTGGTCAAATTTAACAGCTAAAAGTATTATATATTACAACATAAATGTCTTTTTCATTTATTTTTGTTTGTTTACAAACAAAAAAGGATAGAATGAGAACAGAAAGGAAAAAGAAAATAAACACAAGACAAAGAGGAGATAAATACACAACACACTGCTACACTGCAATCCAATCACAGATCCTACACCATCTGCTACACCTATCCAAAAACATAAATGGTACCCTCGCAGGAAGACAAAGTCAGCAACTGGAAGAAGCACCAAGAGATGAACAAAACCAGAAACACAACAAAACAAGAAAAACACCCAAACAAAAGAAACTGAAAATGTCTGTTATGAAGTAAACGTGCAGGACAACCCAGCGACTGTGTCAGCATGCAGAATACACACTGTGAAATGTGTTCGCAGAAGGGTGATCATAACAATGTGAACATAAATGTTTTTTCATGTTAATTTTGCCCTCCAAAAGGCACAAAAATGAAAATAGTGATATATTATGAAGAGGGAGATAAACGTATGTACACTGAGGCTGTTCTGGATCAAATTTGACATTTATTGAACTAACTTCATCTTAAATCTGAGTTGAAGGAACCCTGGTCCTTGGCGGCTGGAATCCGGTGGAGTTTTCATGTATTCCTGGTCTGGCACCAGATTCAAATCAAATGGATCCAACAGCTTATGAAGATCTGCAGTGTGAGTCATTCATTTGAATCAGGTGTGTTGGAGCAGGGAGACATCAAACATTCTGGACAAAGGCAAAAGTTCCCAACCCCTGTTTTAAATCAGCTAGTGACAATGAAATAAAAAATTCTGGTTTTAGTAATTCTACAAAGATACTGGAATGTCATGAGTATCAGTTGGTAAAGGTTAGAATGAAATATAACTATACGTATCTAACAAACCCATTCATCGCAACTTTTACAATTTCCACTTGGACATAACTCATTACAGTGAAATCTTCAGGTTGATTAAAAAATGTGAATTTTAAAGGTTTGGTCTTAAAATGTGCTATGAAGAGGCAGAGTTTAATGAGTCAAAAAGACTATTTTCCCTCATCATTCAGGATTGACTCATTCATTCAGTTACTTGCCAATTGACTACAGGCTTCATTCCCTCCAACTAGTGCTGTCCGTCATTCAGATATTTAATTACGATGGATTAAAATTTCTGTAACCAGTTATGTACCTGCAGTTATAGAATGAAGCACTTAACTGATTTGTTGTATTTACTCACCCGAGATTGACTAACTTTACACAAAAAGTCCTTTAGACAAACTCTCCCACGCCACTTTAATTTCACATTAATTGTTCATCCAAATGAAAAGAAAATCTGCGACAAAAAAGGAATTTGTGTTAACACATTTAACTGGCTGAAATTGGTTCATACAACCACACAGCAGGATATCTACAGCGGAGGAATGTCTCACAGTGATCCAGTTCTTAGTATTGAAATGCTGTGGAGGGACCTTCAGAGAGCTGTGCAGAAACCAGAGCTGCAAACCTCCATCTGCTCAAGCAACTTCGTTGAGAGCAGACCAAAGACTGAAAACATGCAGAAAATGATGACTTCAAGGTATTCCAGCTTAAGGTAGCTCTACAAGCTGTTTGAATGTACTTCATTTATCAACCATTGTTGTTGGGCTTGCAGACGTGTGTGCAAAAGCATGGTCTCTCTGTGGTTCCCTCTTAATGCATGCAAAAATGTGCTTGGACTTGACCAACACCATATGGAAAAATGGAATTTGTGTGAACTTGTTTAACTGGGAAAAAAAAAAAACATCTTCTGTGACAAAAGAAATCCTATAAGATGTGCAAATGTTAAATAATTTAGTAAAGAATGCATGACATACAGCAGTGGATTAGCTGAGCATCAACAGGTGCTAGCGCACTGTGACTCAGCATCCCAGATGCTGAGATTAGCTGAGGAAAGTTAAATGTGCAGCATGAGCTCCTTCTACAACTTAAAGTCCAGTTTTTTTTAAACTTACGACTTGAGAGTAAAAGCTTCAAGCTCTGCGTCAGATTTTAGTCCTTTGTCTCCAGAAAAGAAGCAAAACCAAAATTAATTTGTTCTTGGGTCTTATTCGGAATCAATGAGAAAAACACAATATAAATTACAGATACATAAAATATTGCAGTGACTTATCTTAATTTTATGCACTATGGTGGGATTTTTTCCTTTTTTTCATAGGATGGGTGTTGCTTGGTTACTGGATAACAAATGAGGAAATGTGTCCATCTGTTTTTACTTTATCCCTTGCAGAACAGGTATGTTGGTATTCCTGTGCATCTGTGTTGACTTAAAATGATTAAATTCACACAGATCTGTTAATCAACAGTGGTAGCTGGAGAAAACGAAACGCCCTGTTAAAAAACTTGCTGCGACGGGATACAGTGTTCAACTTTAAGGCAAAAAAACACGAGTCCAAACAAACATGTCTATTATCAGATATGAGGATCATTTTAGAGTCAGCTGCTGCTCTTCGCACACAACAGGAGATTTCCAGAATAATTTGCTAAGAGTGAAAAACATTTTCTAATAAAATAAGTTCTCCAGGTATATCAAAGCAAGGCAAGTTTATTTTTATAGCACACTTTATGTACAAGACAATTCAAAGTGCTTTACATGAAAATATTGAAACACTTGGGCAACACTGGGGACAGTAGGCATTAGAAAGACCACCTGTAGGCTGCCTTGAATGTTCTAGCTTTTAATAATAATGTTATAAAAATACACTCATGGGTTGATTCCAACCAAACTGAATCACACTAAAGCAAAACCTCATGAAAAAGCTTCTCTCATCTCTGCCCACAGTGCTGAGGGCAGTCTGACAGAATGAGGGAGTGTGGGTAGCAAACCGGTTCTGTAATCATTACCCGTTGTTCAGGGTTTAGTTATGCCTGAGGTTACGTTGACTGCACTGCGCATTAACTTAATACATGTGAAATTTGGTAAAACATACTTTAGCACACTGTGTGAGTTGGGTTACACAGTCATTTTGACCCACATCAAAATGTAGCGCACAGTGAGGGCCTCAGAGTTCCATATTATACAGACTGCACAGTGAAGTGGCTGTGTCTTAGATACTGTAATATAAAATATTTCATCAATCAACAGAGATTTGTCTCACTGGTTTGATGATTGTAGTTTTCCATTACAAGATAGTCATAAATCAAAGCACTGATTTTCGCTTTTACTTTTGACAAAAAACAAGGAACATATCTGGCGGCATAATGGCGGCTTCTCACATAGCTGCAAACGTGCATGCATTTACGCTCATTGGCAACTTTATTAAGCTGACCTTGGTAGAACTGGGTTGGACCCCTGTTGCTTTCAGAACTGCCTTTATTCTTGGTGGCATAAATTACACAAGGTATTGGACATATTCCTCAGAATTTTTATCACTAAATTAATGTTTTTAGTTGTTTTATTAACCTGCATTCGTCGTTGTTGCAGCTGATCAGCTGCACCCACCATGATGAGAATCTCCAATTCCTTTTTATAATGTTTCCACCAAATTCTGACCCTACCATCTGATGTTAAAGCTGAAATAGACTAATTTCGATTAAGTAATATTTTTTCATCTTCCACTGTCCAGGTTTGAGGAATCTGTGTGAGTTGTAGTTGCAGTTTCATGTTGTTAGCTGACAGGAGTGACATCTGCTTTAAAATTGGATGTGTTAGGCATCTTTAGTTTTGGCCGATACAACCTATGTTAAATACCAAAGAAATGTCACAATAAAACTAAAAATATGATTTAATCCAACAGTCAGTTGGTTTAATGAACCCACTTAAGTGTTCCAATATTTTGCTCAGTAGGTTTAAATTAATTCAGGGACACTGAAAAGCAATGTGGTTTCCTGGCTGCTAACAGTAGCTGCTTTGCTAGAACCTCTGCACATCTGTTCTCAGTTTGAGAAAACTGGCCTTGGAAATCTGATCAAACACGGAAAGTTTTTTTTTTTTTTTTTTTTTTTTTTTCCAATTATCTTTTTAATCTTTGATTATCATTTGAATAAAAATTTCACAACTCTTTGCAAATGACTTTTACTGTATATAAACGAATAAACTTAAACCTGACAGCAAATGCAGCTGATAAATTAGCTATTGAGGAGAATCAATTTTCTCTGATTGATCTATTATCCAAAGTGTGTAATAAAATCAAAGGTCAGTGACAGAAACATGTAATATGTCATCAAAACAGTTTTTATTTCTATCACAACTAAAATAACTTATTCTTTACTCTGCTAAAGCCTGTTTAAGCTCAGCATTAGACTCATACACGTATGTCTGTCTCCTGTGTCAATAACAAGTTGAGGAGAACAACAAAAGACTTTGTGGTTTTATTTTTCCACTTCTTCTGATGTTTGTGTGTTGTTGTGGAATGGAAGTTAAACCCTGAAATAAGGACAGCCCCCTTAGTGGATGAATGGACTTACCATAGCAACGTAAATGACACATGGAAGCACGAGGGCGACATTTCATGACAACATTTCAAATGGGCATCCTCCTTTACAAATATCAGAGAGGATAAATGGAGTTTTGAGGATGAGCCATTTATATGTACTTGCCTTAGGTTCACATGCACACGGGGACAAAATTGTTGATACTCTTCGGTCAATGAAAGAAAAATCCCAATGGTCACAAATAACTTCAATCTGACAAAAGTAATATAAAATAAAATAAAAATATTAAATTTAAGCATTGAAAGTCAGACATTGCTTTTCAATCCAAAATTATATGAAGAAATAAATCCATGAAACAGGCTTGGACAAAAAAGATGGTTCCCTTAACTTCATGTTTTGTTGCACAACCTTTTGAGGGAATCACTGAATTCTAACGTTTCCTGTAACAGTCAATGAGACTTCTGCACCTCTCAGCAGGTAGATGCCTGCTGCCAAATCTGATGTGTGATGGCTGCTATGGGCTCAGTCACTCATACAAATATGCTAATGTGTTGGAGAATTTTGGCCTCTGATGGGCACTGTACATTTATTACTGCATGTGGCGTTTTATCTCAATTCTGTTGTGCCTTTGTGTTAGTGATTCTTAAAGGAACAAAAGTGAAACAGTTTCATTGCAAGATTTGCTGTTGTGCACTGCCTGTAGGCTTAAACAAAGAGTGTCATGAGCCAGACCTTCCAGTACCTCTTCCTACCACTCGCCTTCCACTGCAAACCATCATGCAAAGTGCGGTTGCACTGAGCAAAAAAAATATAATCGTTTTGTAGAACATGTCCAGGTAACTCATAACGTTTATGCTACAGGAGAAGAGCTAGCTCGGAATCAACTGTAGCCCCTTTAGCGCTGACAGTTCTCTCCATTTTGGAAATACATGGCCAAAATTTATCCAGTTCTATCCCTTTAGATGTCTTACAACTTTTTCGTCAACAGCCATTGTTTCTTTAGAAGTAATGCCGGATCCTGGTTCCACCATTTTGCTTTGAAAAGATATGTCCACACTGCTCGCTTGCTGTGTGTGACATTATGCTATCCACCAGACAAAATTACACCTATAGTTCCTCACATTGCGATTTTTAAATTCCTTTAATCCAATAATGGCTATTGCCCTCTTTCACACTTTACCCTTTTAAAAACAAGTACAGTCTGTCAAAACTGCAGCTTCAAGTATTTTAAAGCAATTTTGCTTCTTGTCTTACAAATTTAGATGATGTCTATCATTTTGATTGGCTCTAAGTAAACACTACAAGTAAAGGCATCTTTCTATGATTTGACTTATGCCCAGTGGCTTTAAAGAAAGCAGAGGCTCTCACCATGAAGCCTGACTGAAATCAATAAAAAAAAAAAAAGGACACCACAAATACAGTATATATGAATAAAGAAACACAGGAAAGGGGGACATAATGTTTGTTGTCGTTGTTTGCCTTTTTAATGCTACTCCTATTAAAAATGAAAGCTTTGTCAACTGGATGTCTCATGATGCTTTAAATGCAACCACAGGATAATATTGATTTTAATCAGATCTTTAGTTGCAGTTTCAGACTCTTTTATTGTACAACAACACATACTGGAAAATATGAGAATAGGTGCAGTGTTGTTGGGATTTGAGATGAAATGAACACAAAGAATAAGAGAGAAGCAAATAGCTGGCAGTGACTTGTTATGATGTGACACCTGTAATAATAGTTCATGCCCTCATAGATGCTAAAGTGGTTTTGCAGTTTGGTGTAAAGTACACACATCATTCTCTTCAGGAGGGCTGATACAAAGCAGAATGCAAATGCTGTCTCGACCATAGCATGGACTTTCAAATAGAAATGCTTCATGATTTCATCCAGCTACTTCAGACTTCTTTACAGTTCAGTGGATAAAGTTGGAACATAGATTTTGGTTAATTAAAATTTTCTATTGCACCTTTATTAGCTTTCATAAGAAGCTCCAATATACATATACTGTGTATTTAGGCTTTAAATATTGTCGGAAATTGTAGCATTTTGGAGTACCAACATTTGTAAAATCTTATTTTGCCTAACAAGTTAAACATTTCTACACTGAACTTATATTAGCTTTGTTAGCTTTGTTTCATTGATGAACAAAAAAGAACAAGAAACTCTTTTGTTTGCCCACAACAGTTTGCTGCTAGAAGTAAAGATATGGTGAAAAGGACACCAATGTTCTTCCTCATCATCTGAAAACAATAAGACAACAAGAGACAAGGAATTAAAAGACTAAAGCTGTCTAATCTGGAACATCAGAGGAATGTCAGGGAGATGCCATAACTCTCTTTTTTTTTCCCAGATGTGTGCTATTAGGTCCATGAGTCTGATCCCTGAGCCAGACTCTGCTGGATCAGATTTCGTCCTCTACTAATGCCATCAGACAGATGATCTGACAATGATAATGATAATTACTTCAAATAACATGCCTTCCACCGTGGAAGACGTTGAAAACACTCAGACATCCACACATGTCCGCAGACACACTAAAATTCAAGGGAAAATGTGTAAATTTAAACAGAAACTAGAAACAGCTATTATTGAAATAATAGCAACTGTGCATGCCCATTTATTGAACGATGCTGAATGATTGAAATGAAATTATAAGTATAAGAAATTGAAAAAAAAAAGCACAAGCAACATTCTTTCTAATTGCCCCACCTCAGGATTTGAACCCATGAACTCCTGTATTGAAGCACACTGACTTACTCGCTACACCACTTGCACTCTTAATTGCACCTTGGAAAAAGCGTTTTCATTTTTTCCAATTGCCTTTTTTCCATGTCCAGCAGGGTGCAATTGGCGGGATTGCAAAAACATGTGCAAGGTTGAACTAAACTCTGTAAAGATGTCAAAGACTTTGTTCAATGTGAAAAGCTTTTTAAAATGTGTTTAACATTTATCAAAGTGTTGAAATGTTGCAGGGAACGTTGTTGGAACAAATCCTTCATATTTAACTGACATTTGCAAATAAATTCCTTTGCTCCTTGAAGTGTGCAGCTGAGACCAACAGTTCACTTTGAGCAGCCTGCAGAACTGCACATCATCACACAAGCAATAGGTGACAAACGACAATGGAGCTGTATGTTAAATGCTGCATTTGAACCAGTGCCTTGTATGTATGTCCCGGTGCACAAAATGGACCAATCGCCGAACTGACTTCCATTTTGTCCAATCACTAGAGAGGATTTTAACATTTGGCAAAAATGTGAATAACTCGAAAAGTTTACATGTTAGAAAGACCAAAAGTCATAGCACATATCTCCCGAATGAGCTGCACAGTTTGATATTTGAATGGTTGAAGTGAGGCAAAAGGTGTAGGAGGAGTAGCGTGCCAAACATTTTGCAGGAAAGACAATGGGGATGGGAGCTTGATAAACCGGAGACTGCAAACTGGTGCAGAGCTCCGAAACCCTGTTGAAACAGTTTTCAGCTCATTATGCAAAAACCGACCAATCGCAGAGCTGAATTTTTGCAAGGTCCAAGCCTCATTTGGTTGGAAGGACTTTCATCCAATCACAAGGCTGAATTAGTTTTTTTTTTTTTTTTACAAAATGCCATTTCAAAAACTACAAAGATTTGAAACAACAAAAGTCATAGCACACATCTCCCGAAGGAGCTGCAGGATTTGAGGTGTGAATGATTGAAGTGACCTGAACGACACAGGACGAGTAGTGCAGCAAAGTTTGGTGGAATAATAATAAAAATGGCCGTACAGGATCTCAATAACTTGAATGTCCCATGAGGATTCACATTGATGACTGTTGGATGGTTACTGCCACACTGTGCGTTCTTCTGCTCTTTTAAAGACTTTCATGGCTTCTTGTTCTGCTTATGTAACAGGATGAAATTATGAAATTAAGAAAAGGGCACAATAAAAAGATTAAAAGGGAAAAGTATAGCAGCGTGACGTTAACCATTAATTGTATGCAGATAAAAGCTTTTTTTATTTTAATAGACTTTTGTGCTGATGTTGACAGTTTATGGGTTTTAGATTTTATCATATTTTCGAGTTATATCTAAACCCGTCAAAACAAAACCAACAACAAGAGACAAGACGTGGAAAAAAATTACATACTTAAAAAGCAATGTCAATAATAATAATAATAATAATAATAATAATAATAATAATGAATGATATTAATAATGGATTTGATTCATATCGCAATTACTGCTGACGGTGCTCAAATTGTTTACATCTGAAACATTATTCATCCAATCAACACTCATACATGGTGATGGTAAGCTACATGTGTAGCCAAAGCTGCCCTGGGGCAGACTGATGGATATTTTGTACTGATAATAATCTAGTGAAACACTTTTATATATATATATATATATATATATATATATATATATATATATATATATATATATATATATATATATATATATATATATAAAACAAGAAAAATGCTGAGAGGTGATTAATTCAGCTGAATTGACCAATCAGAACAGACTTGGATGCATGCCAAATGTATGAGACTGTGAAGGCCCCAGGAGCCAAAATCAGCTTAAGATTCAAGATTATCTGAGGTTGTTTGACCAAAAAATGCACTTCATACTTCATACTCATCTTTTCTTTCCATCTGTAACATGTTTGTTACAGGGGAATCCTCAGTAAGGGCTATGGATGCATTTTTGAGGGTATATCAAAGGGAGATGAGACTACAAAAGTACAAATAACAGATGGTGCCAGAATTGTGCCAAAATGTCCAGACCTTCCCTGAACTGTATTTTCCCAAACCTCTCTAATTTAGTGCTGTTTCATCCTTTCGGAGTTGGTCCTTGCTGAGATTATTTTCACATGTTGTACTGTCATTTGATATTTTAGAGCCACAACTGCATAATTCCAAAGGGATATTCTTATTCATCCTGAAAAGTGTTTTTTTCTTTTTGTTTGTTTGATTTAAGGCAGGCCTGAAACTTTCTATTTATGCTATGCACCATCTTCACTTATTTTATATCAGTATCACATACACTGATATTAACAGAAAATGACAAATCTCCCTTTACTCTGATCTGCATTTATTTGCCAACAAGGCATCCATTCTGACCACATGACAAAGTTTAAGAAATTCAATAGCACTATCAACCTTTACAGAGTCATTTTGAAATTGCAGCCATTTAGGATCAAGAGACAAAGACCTCTAAAATCTCACATAAAAATTCATGAAATGCACCAATTTGTAAGATGAACAGCTACAAGGACATCACAGCAGGATGTTTCACCATCTGCACAGTTAAAACAAATATCTTCTCTTTCTGACCATTTGTAAGAGAGAGATTGTTTTCTTGTTTTGTGTGCTTTGTCAGAATAACTCTAGTTTCATCTCAGTTGATGCCCAGATCCAGACGATGTGACCATTCAGTTTAACTGTTTTTTTCCAGCATCAAACAGAAATGTAATGGTCAGATATTCCGCCTATCCCACACTCTCAACACCAGTACAGTGGTGTTTTAGAGAAATGAAAACAGTTAATTTCATTCTACAAGTGTTAATCAAAGGTAGCATATTTTGATTTCTCTTTTCAAATTGTCCAAGGTCTCCCTCAGTGTTATAGATTGCATGCGTGTTCACAGACCACATAACAAACACACAGCAATCCACAGATGCTGGCTGTTCAGCATAACAAAGAAACCAGAAATAATTTCTCTCAGGCTATGCATATTAAAACCAGGTGCTAGCTTCTGTAGTTTTTTTTTTTTTTTTGCATTTAATTTATAGCAGCTTTATTTGTCTTCTCCTTAATTTAACTGCTTTGTGCACTGCTTCCATGTTTTCTCACCTGTGGGACATTTTTTCTTCATCCTGCATCTCTGCACCTCGCTGTGTGATGGGCAGAGCAATCCTGCTTTCTCTTCAAGTGTTTTCAAAGGCTGGTCGCCCCCTCTGATCCTAGTCTGCTTTCCCCACCTGAAACCACAGGTGGCACCGTCGCGGTTGCAGATGCTCCACTCGCTCCATTCCCCCAGTGAAGTTAGGTGACATTCCCCTAAGAGGGAAGAGGAGTGATGCATAAAGTCATTAAGGAGAATGCCAAAAGGAGAACAAATAAAAACAGAAAACAAAAGAAGACATGAGGATGGTTTCCTTCATCTGCTCTTAGAAAATGCTGAAAGACCCAATAAATTAAACATGACAATACTCCTAATATGCTGACATAGAAATTTAGCACAAAATGGAAATAAAGTGGTATTTGATGGATTTTTTATTTATTGTACTAATGCTTCTTGACAGTAAATCTTCTTACTGTTGAAAAGCATGTTTATTTTAAATTGGGGCACATCTAAATTTGTCTGTCTATCCCAAGCGGCAACCTCTGGCAGTTTAAAGTGAAGCCTATGCGGAAGTGCATAAAACCGCAGTTCCCCATTCATCCACTAGGGGCTGGCTCCAAAACAGACCAAATCCCCATAGACTCCCATGTTAAAAAGACCAACTTCACGGCAGCCTAAATAAAAAAACATGTTTACAGCCTGGTTCAAAAATCCATTTTAGGTTAATAGGTCAGGTTTACCTTTATGACAACTGTGGGGGGGGAATGAATTTTTCTCTAACTCGCCCGTTTAAAAGTAATTTAATCTCGAAGTTCGGCATATTTAAGGGCGTGTCCTTTTGATTGACAGGTACCAAGGTCCCCGGCTTCAAGTAAGAAGAACGTAGAACAGCTGCGGTTTTTACCTGGTTAAAAACGTGACTATAGCTTTAGCCCGCTTACCTCCGTTAGCTGGTTAGCTCCTGTTATCTCGGGGTTAGCTCGGTTAGCTTTTAGCTCAATGTCAATCATCCACCATGACGCTAACGGCTCCCCTCTCAGCTCCACCCATTTTAGTATTTTCCGGGCGAGACGACGCGCATGACGCTGCCAACATGGCAACGGTAGGCACCGCCCACCGAGCTTCAATTCAGTTGTTCAGAAACCTACGACTGACGTCAAAGAGGCTCCGTCCATCTCTTTATATACCAACTGTCTCATTCTGCAACTGACTGAGAATCAGAGGCCTGATTAGCAACAGAGTTCAGTTGGATTCAGGGATCAAAGTGTGGCAAAGACACAAAGCATACTGACTGCTGCATGGAGTAACAGGTTTTGATTGACGCACTGTAAATCCTACACTGTAAAAACAATCTTGTCATTAAGGCTGTCTCAATGCAGGAAGATGGAAATGAAATTCTGCAACCAGTGGGAATCCCTAATCTCAACATTCTGGGACTGAGATCTATCTCACAAGGTGTTGTAGAGACTAGCTCCAAAATGTGGAGGTGAAGATGATGTGATGACCTGCCGTCCTCACTTCCACCTCAGTGAATACTTGTAGGATCAGCTTGAGTGTGTTGTTCATACTAGAGTGACCGAACCACACTGGCTGACTGGTGACAAATGCTGGCTGAAGCATGGGATCCCATCCCACAGCAGTGTGTAATCAAGCTGATCAGCATGAAGAGAAAGTGCTGTGCCGTTGTAGCTGTATGGTTCCTCCAGATGCCTGTTTGGTTCTTGTTTGCTGAATTAATAAATTAAACAACTGCCAATAAGTCATGTTTCTTCAAACAACTAATCCACCAAACAACACCAAACAAATCCATTGCAGAATAAAGGCCTTTTTATGCTCTACACCAGTGCTTCTCAATCCTGGTCCTCAGGACCCCCTGCCCTGCCTGTTTCAGATGTTTCTGTACTTTAACACTCCTGACTGAAAGGAATGGCTCATTAACAGGCTTGCAAAAAAACTTGACATGCAGCTTCATTAATCTGAATCAGGTGTGCTGGAATTGGAAACATGATGTATAATAAAACATGCAGGGCAAGGGGTCCCAAGGACCAGGACTGGGAAACACTTCTCTATATAGACAGATGTATGGCCTTTTGGTCATCTACTGCATCATTGCCATGTGTCGCTCGGCCCATTTCCAGGACGCTTGCAGTAAAGATGACCTGAGACCACTGAAAGGAACAAAGGAGATAAGGCAGTGATGTTTTAATGGCCACACAGACCATTGTGGTTGACCATGTAAGGGACACATTAGAGAGCAGTGACGTTGGAAAACTTACATTTTTATTTGCCTGCATAAAGGAAGCATAAATGAGCCCTTAACCAAGTTTTTCACAGGTGCAACACACCAAATCAAATCTGTTGCTCATCCCAGAAAAAAACAGTTTCTGTACAACTGATGCACTCTTTAAAAGGGAAGAACACGCTTTCCCAACACCATTATATTTACTGGATTATTTAAGTTTATATATCAGATAAACTTGCTTTTGTGTCTCTTAGTGCTGGAAGGCTGTATGGACTTGTTGGGCTAAGTGTGATCACAGATTTGTGTGGTGACAATGACATAATAAATTACAATCAGGACAAACCGAATGTCGACAGCAGATTATGATTCAAACTTTCCTCAGATCCTTTGCAACCACTGTTGTGAGTTAAGATAAATAACAGTCATCTGAGGTTTTTATAGATGGGGTGTTGCACACATGCTAGCTGTTTGCTGATTGGTGATGTCACCAACAAAAAGAGTTATACCAACTTTTTTCAATCAGTCCAGAAAGGAAAAAAAATCAGGATCTTGGTCCAGGAAGGGATCTACATCTATCTATATCTATCATCTAATCATTAAGATTGTGAGGTTAGAAAGAAAAGAGATTTCCTGAACACCTTTCTGTAGCTTGAGGTGTGTATCAACAGCTAACCATGAGACGGCAACAATAGCATGAAAGCCAGATGTGGTCTCACCGCTGAGAAAGAACAGTAGCTGCATATGGACGGCAGAGGAGAATGAAACGGCTTCAAATGATGGGTGACTTCATCCATATATCTCACTTACTTAGATGGGAGGAATTATACACAGCACAACATGAAGATAGATTCAAGAATTTCTCTGAAGATTGTTAATGTGAACCATGTGTTGCACTGACAGATTGACTACATCGAAAGTATTTAGCTTTGATATAAAGTCAGACTTGGCCCAGATGAGTGTGAACAGAACCAGGTGAACCAGAAATTGCAGATTAAAAGTGTCGTTAGGTTGTGATAAGTCATCAAAATGTAATTCTACCCGGTCATGTGCACCCTTATCAACATGTGCTATCTTCTTTTAAGACTGTTTTGTCGTCTTCTTCCTCAGTGATTGGCTGGATAGACTCACCTGGGGTTTTGAGAACCACTTTTTGGTTCTTTATTATAATATTGGACTTTTGGAGGGCAGCCCAGATTCTACAGTGTGGTATGCTACCATCTTTTGTTTATTTTATCCAGGACTCCCTTCTGCTTTGTGGATCTTGTTGGCTGCAATGGACTGGCGAGCTGTGGAGGGTGTACCCTGCCTTTTGCCCTAAGACTGCTGGGATAGACTCCAGCTACCCTGCGACCCCTCATTGGACCAAGTGGTCAAGAAAATGGATGGATAGATAGATGGATGGATGGATGGATGGATGGATGGATGGATCTTGTCTGTTAAGTGTGTTTTTAAGTTAATGTACTTTTGAAGTGTTGCCACTTGGTGGTGGTCTGAAATGTCATGGTTCTAAATGAGACTTTATTTCATACAGAGACTCTAATATACTTAGACAGGATTAGTAGTGTGGCATGACAGAGGTGTAGACCATGTGCTGTTTACCCTGTTGGTTTTCTCATGGGCCGTACCAAGAATATACATTGAGCTTTTGATGATACATAGTTAATTGATAGATTGGGGGTATTTGGTGGGGTATGCATGCGATTCTTTCGTTCTGTTGTGTTTATTCTGTTATTATTGACTCAGGTCTTCACATGTTTATTGAGTGCATAAATAATAATTAATTTTTAACCACTGAACATTTTTCAAATGTCAAATGATTGAAGAAGAAAGGGATAAAATCTGAGCTGTTACTGTCTGGACCAATCAATGTGTTTTGCATCCTTTTGCATCCAATGCCATTTATGTAGCCCACATTAGAGCTCTTTTTTATACAGCTCAAACTAAACAGTGAGTTTGAGCTCCATAAAATGGAAAGTAGAGGGATGTACTTGTCTGAATCTACCTTTTTCTGTATAAGACAACCTCTAACATCATACATATGTCAAACAAAGTTGCAATTGTACTGAAAAAAGACGGACAGGACCAAACCCAATGAAATTCTTTTCATACATGAAACACTGCAGCGATGGAGCCACAGAGCTCAAGATGTAGATGAAAGCAGTCTGCAAAGCAGGTCTGCTGTCAATTAAACACCTCACATAAGTTTTACTGGCATCTCCACTTCAGAGCAGAGTTATACATTTTACAGCTGTCAGTTCACCTTCTGTCACCTTAAACATAAATTAAAAAGGACACTGTTAACCATGGGTGTTGGATATTTGATGGTTATTTATTTGTATTTTTATATTATGGAGTCTATTTTTTTTTAGCCAGCCATTAGAATATACAATACAATAAACATTGAAAACATCATGACCAAATAAAGTACCCAAGACAATGATGTTATAGAGCTCTCAAGGTATATTGGTAAAATCTGGGACATGAATGGCTGATAAATTGTCAAGTGGACTAAACCAGTGTTTTAGGGAATTTTAGTCCCGTTGACTCACTAACCTGCGTGTTTTAGGTGTTGTCCTGTTCCAACACACCTGTTTCAGATTAATGGAACACTTTGTCAAGTGTTTGCAAACCTGTTAATGAGCCATTAATGTCAGCCAGAAAAATCTAAAACATGCAGGTCAGGGCATGCCGAGGACCAGGATTGTAAATCACTGCCCTAAACTAATGATGAGCCGTTTTTGCAGCGTAGCAGGGTGTCCCACTGAAACCGACCACTGCGATCAGGCAGCACCAATGAATACTTTCCATGACACTCCAGTACCATGTTTATCCAAGTAAATGACACACACAACTCCCCGAGGAGGTAAAAGAAAGCACAATCAGACCAATAATACTCATGTTCCCATTGCAGGGACTTGTGAGGTTGAACATGGAACAGCATTGACTTGTTCACAGTTTTGCAGCACTTATACCTAATTTAGTGTGAATCCTATTTGTTATTATTATTATTTGTTATTATGATTATTATTTTCAGTCCAAAGGGTGTGAACTGAGATGGTAAAAATATATACGGCTCTTTTGAACCAACTAAAGACTGGAAACCTCATGACATGGTCTCTCTGGATGCTTTTAAGTGAAGCTGGATGATTTAGAGGGTGTTATGAAATTACATTTTTGTCTGCAAGCAAGAAACCAAAACTTTTTATTTAGTGTTGTTTTACTGTGAGTTTGGGTTGTGTTTTTACTCTTACCTTTTGAAGAGAATATCTCAAACCTTAAAAATTAATTACATCTCCATCTGGTCAGCAGCAACGTTAGCTTCAGATGTTCCCTCTTTAAACTTCAAACCATTAAATATTTTAGCATTACAAAGGCTATATCTTTTGTTTGACTAACTGCTCCATTTGGCAAGGATTCATCTATGTAAATATGAAATAGATATATGGGAGATGAATGTCCTGTTGATGCTATGGCCCAGACTTTTTGTCCATAAATGTTTAGAAAATTGGCAAAAATAATTGACCAGGTTTCTAGAACAATGTTTTCAGAGATGGGATGCTTTGAACACTTTATTAAAACCAGGGGTCTTTCATTCATGTTAGACACCTGGACGAAATCTAAAGCTGAAAGCAACATTTCTTGCTGTCGTTGTTACTAGAAATAACTTCCATGAGATATAGAATATCTGCTCTGTGGTGCAGCTGAAAATAAAAGTGTGTTTGCAAAGCAACGGGTACCTTTCAGAGGCTGCTCCAGTTCAAACACAGAGGTAGCAAGAAGATGTGGAGCATTTATAAACAGAAACCATCTCATCGCTTATTAAATGTTGGGATGCGCAAAATGTAAATGACATATAATGTAAAGACTTGTGATTCAACCAGTTTGTGATTTAATCTTGATTCAGTTGTTAAAATAAAAACAACAACAAAAAAACATCCTTTCAAAACCACCACAGCTAAATGAAGATATCAAAAGGAAATGGCTTATGAGCTAAAAGAAAATGTGGAAAATCTAAACTTCATCACATGCAGCAAAAGACAAACATGCTTATTTTTCTAAACCTAACACAGATAATAGTAATAACTCTAACAACCTTTTAAAATCATTCCCTGTTTTGATTAGTCCTGTTACTAAAAATACAAACCTGACTGTGATAAACCCTAAATGTGTATAATTTGTAGCACATTTTATTAATAAAATCAATATTATTAGATCAAGTTTGGTGATAATCTCATTGTGGATCTTAACTGTGGTGAGCCTCGTCCTGTATTGAAGAAAACTCCGGAAGGTTTTCTTCTGGCTGAGGCTCTATTCTACAGTCATTTAGCAGATGCTTTTATCCAAAGTGACTTACATACACACTCATAGCCCGATAGGCACACCGGGGGGCAACTTGGGGTTCAGTGTCTTGCCCTCTGACACATAGTCAGGGGAAACCTGGAATCAATCTCTCAACTTTCCAGTTGGAGGCCAATTACTTTTCCTCCTGAGCTATAGCTTCCCCGCTAACTGCTAAACAGTTATGTTCCAGCCAAAACCTGCACCTTGTGTTTCAGATCTGATCCCTACACCCCCTTTTTGAATTGATTTGTGACATTTTGGGGCCAGTATACTTCATACAGTAAATCACTCTCTTAGGACCAGGGCTTTCTCAGCTGCCTTTAAAACAGCTTGTTAGGCCCATTTTGTAGAAAGGAAATTAAGAAATGTTTACTATTTCTATAAAATCATACAGTTATTTAATTGATTAAAAGCATTATTTAATCAATAAAGTTGTGTCATCAAAGACAATTGGATATTGGAAACTTTGAACGTTTCACTCATCTATAATGATATTTACAGGATAGGAAACAACATATCCTGCAATACAACATCTTTTCCTGGATAGGTGGTACTAATTTCAGGAAGACATTGCCAAACTGTTCTCTGATCGTGAAAATCAAACTGTAAAGCTGAAGTGTATTATTGCTGGTTTTTGTTATTTGTTCTTAATAAAGGCTGAATTATGATTCTACTTAAGTTACTCCAAAAATTACATTCCTTACTTACCAAGACAGTCTGTCTGGTGAGTGAAGGTTCCCTCTGGACAGCGGGTCAAACACTTTCCTTTGTACAGGCTGAAGCCAGGCTTACATTTGGTGCAGAAGTCGCGGCTGAAACAATGCTCACAGTCCAAAGAGTGGCACTCTGAGAGGAGAGAGAGCATCACACATCTATCACTTTGTAGCACTTTCCTGTTCTTATTTTTATGCTGATTTCATTGTAGGTGGAATGAAGGTAAACAGAGTGGGGTTGGGCTGTTCTCCAACAGCATCAGTGAAAGAAGATTTAATGTTATTTTGTGGTTATATTGGTTGGAAGTACAATCGTTCAGAGAGTTCTGATTGAAGCTAGTTATTGAACTGAAAATGAAAAAGAATCAGGTTTATTTCAGTGGAAACCAAAAAAAAAAAGCTTTTCTATAATTTCCGATCAGTTAGCACTGCAGCCTCACAGCAAGAAGGTTGCTGGTTCAAGCCTTGCCTGGGGCATTAAACAGTAGCGACTTTCCCCATATGTGAGGATAAAGTACTCCAGCTGCCTCCCACTCACCCACAGGTTGTGCTTGTTAGGTTAATTGATCATTTCTCACATGTAAGCTGCTTTAGATAAAAATGTCAAAAAGAATAGAATAGATCAGAAAGAGGAGACGACACCCAACATGCCCGATGTAGAAGATTGGTTACATCACCAGAAGACCACAGAGTGTCATTCCTGTCAGCTAAGAACAGCAAACTTGACAATTGAAGAAAATGGAAAGACAAAAATGATGGAATAGAAAATAAGAAAAAACGATGCCTGGTTTGTAAAGTTTCCTCAGTCCTTTTTTTTTTTTTCTTTGTATTTTTGGAAAGAATAAAACAACATGCATCTTTCTCAAAAAAACAAAAAAACAACAACAAAAAAAAAAAAACCAATGAAGTCAAAAAGTGTCAATCTGTGTACATTGGAGCTGTATTTTATTTCATTTTTAAAAAAAAATCATAATATTATATCTCTTTCCCCCTTCCCAATAGATAATGTAAAGAAAACCCACTCATGCAGCGGTTGACATCCCTTCCTCTCTGTCCATAATGTCCAGCAGGGCAGGCGTGGAGACAAGTTCCATGATGAGACATCCCATCCCTCTGCAGGAACAGGAAGAGTCTCTCTGGGCAACGTACGCAACCATTGTCATGCGAACACTCCAGACAGCTCCGACAGTCCTCTGGTGTCTCTCTTTGAGCTGTGTAACAGTCCATTGGGACAAAAGAAGAGTTAACATTAAGATTTAAGGAGATTCCACAAATCCTCAAAATAACCAGAAAATGTCTGAACAACCATGTTTAATCATGTTATAACCATCTTAACCCTGCATGCATTTTCATTTAATTTCATTTCATTTATATTCATATGCATGGACGAGTTCACACTCTGCTACAGTGGACTGAGTTTAACATTTAATACAATCCAGAAAAATCTGATCTTCAGAACAAAACTGAGGAAGTAACAAAAAAAGTGAAAGGAATAAGCTGAAAACAAATTAAATATTTATAATAACATGGTCTTAAAGGTAGAGTTTGATCATAATTTAATGATTTTTCAATCAACTTATTTGGGGAATACTCCTCTTCATCAGCATCTCACATTTCTTATGGTATACCTCAAGGGTCCATTTTGGGTCCACCTCTGTTTTAATCAAATATGTGTGTAGCCAGGTTATAAATTACTAAAATAATTTCTCACTTAAGCATGGGAAGTCATTCTAAGAAATGTTATAGTGTTTGCTGTGTTTTGTGACATTCATGGTTTTTCGTTGCATGCCAAGTTATAAGTCTTGGCCACCAGAAGGCAATGTCCCAGGAGTAGAAACCTTTTCTGCCAAAACTTTATAAGAGTTTTGGCATTCTTCCTGTTTGACCTAACTTGAACGGAAAGGAAGTTGCTAGTGAAGAAACTAGCCGTGGTAATTTAAAGGTTGTTCCCATAAAAAAGGTAAATATGTGCTGCTTTTAGGAAAAATGTGTATGAGATGTTTCTGCCTGTATCTCAATATAATTGTTCATTGTGAAATGGTTTATACAGTAGGCCTGCATGTGGTCTGGACTGATACTGCCATGCCCTCTAAGGAGTGATGACAACTGGTTTCCAGTGCATGTAAAAAGGAACTGCTTTGATATGTAAGAACATGCAGAATTTTATATTTTACACATGTCAGTTAATGGGCTTTGGACAAACAGTGAATAAGTGTCTTCTGTATTTTTTTTCTGCCAGTGCCCAGAGTCCATTGCTGTATTTTTCTTTTAAACGGTTTCTTTTATTATTTTTGCATGTTTGCCAAGTAGACTGTACCCAGGTCTGGGTACAGTTGGATTGTAAGATAGTAAACGTCTGCAAAAGGACCCCTATTAAGAAACTTCTTGCCTGGGCTACAAGTCTAAGTGCAAGAAATGGCTTGTGTGAAAATTATTATTTTTTGTTTAATGACACAATTGTGTTCCTGATCAAGTATGTTTTAAAAAAATGTATTCCCGTGCTCATCAAGGCAGGGTAGGAGATCTCGGGGTGATGATGACTGGGCAGGTTAGCAGTCTCAAATACACTGTTGTAAGGTTGTATAAAAAAAATAAATAAATAAAAAAAAAACTGTCAGTGGTGTTTTGTGGTGAACTGATGTGCATATTTTGTTGTAAACATATTGTTCATCATTAAGTTTTTATCACAGGTTAGTCAGATTATGTACCTCCAAATTTTTCTTGTTGATATGATACAATTAGTTTATATATTGACATTGTTATCAATGCTTGCAGTTGTAGAGTGTGCAGCAATGACTTTATTAAAAAAAAAAAAAAAAAAAAAAAAAAACTCAAGAGCATCAATACTTAAAAAGGAAATGCTAATAAAACAATAAATTGTACTGATATGAAAATCAAACAAAAAAAGCATTGAAAACACTAAAAATGATAAAATTGTAAAATAATCAACAGATGAAAATAACAATATGCACATTTATTTCATGGAAAAAAATGTAATGTGTAATATTTATATGAAAAACATTAAAATATTTCAACAAAACATTACAATCACAAACATCACAACATCTGATAGGCTGTCACAATCATGTGACCCAGAAGCACTGTGGGTGGGCATCACATGCAAATTTATTGCCCAAAACTCACAGAAGTGAAATGAATTATATATACTGTATCAGCAGAGCGCTATCTCAATATTTATACAAAGTATCAAGTTCAATAGTTTGACAAGCTTAGATACATGTTTCCACTCCAGAGTATTTATTTGCCTGTTTGTACTTCATATTTATTTGCTTTATTTTAATGTACTTTTTGATGCTTCCACTGGCCCTGCTGTAATAGTTTAAATGTTTTATGTAAGGCGCCTACAAAGTGCGACTAACTCAGCATACTAACAAAGCCGTCTTATGCTTTGATGCACAAACTGTATATGTAGAGGACATATGTTAAGGGTCAAAATAGTTAACACTTTATGAACATTTAACAGTGCAATTAAAGTGAAAACATTTAAAATAATTAAATGTTTTAAATATTTTAAAACATGTAAACATTTAAAGTGCACAGCATCATTACATTAACCATAAAAAACTGTAAAAAATATTTCAAACGTTTTCGGGATAGTTGCTTGGTATATGAAAATTCAGACATACAGAAACAAAATATACAGAATAACAGCTGGAGTGTAAGCCAAAATGAGTCTCGTATAATACCATGAATGAGTAATGAAGTCTGCTCTCATGTGCACACCAGACTACACAAACAGTAGGAATGCTTCCCATCTTTTGGGGATCAGGTAGGATATGAAGAGACAGATTGGTGAGATGGAAATCTGCTGTGGAGGTGAGTGGCAGGCGTCGAGCTTGCGTGAGTCTTAGCAATTGAAGAATTATCCTTGCAAAATAGTGGCTGACTGCAGACTGAAGTGTAATCATGAGCAACTGAGCTCAAAGTCAGAAAATTTTCATGTAATCAAATACAATGTTTTATTTTTTACCATAAAAGTTAGTTTTCAGGGTCAATTTTAAACATATGCATCAATTAAATGTATCAGCTGTTAGGCAGTGAAACACGATTGGTTTACACTTAGCACAACAATTAATCTCAATATTCACATCCAGTAAAATGAACAACGTATTTTAATAATACCCACATTTTTCAAAGGTCAAGACAAGATGATTGAATATTTAAAGTAATTGCAGATATACTTAATGGACAGAAAATTATCTATTTTCTATTAGTCTGTATTTGCAGCTTGAACAATTTTTTTCTTTTTTATTTTGTAAGTAATTTTACATATTTATGGTGTTCGCTCAATTTCCACATATAGGAAATTAAACATATAATCCACCCTAAATTGGTAATTTAAATTTATATAATCTACCAATAGGGATATATATATATATATATATATATATATATATATATATATATATATATATATATATATATATATATATATATATATATATATATATATATGTATATATACATGTATAAAAAATTATTATATGTAAAAATGACTACTGTTTTGCTGAAGAACATGTTCAAGCACAACGCCAGTTATGCTTGTAATGGCATTTATGATACTTACTTGAGATTATTTATGTTTCATACTTTTTCCTGATAATCATGACCTTCAAATGCCCCAAAAGGTCAAAAATCAAGTGTGTTAAGGTCTGGAAATCTCATAGAACCATGCCGACCAGTGTCAGCAAGATAGCTGCAACCTGCTGATTATGGAAGCTTGTAAAAGAACTGGACAAGAAATAGTTTCAGCAAAACCTCACAACCATGTTTTCTTTTTTAAGCCAACTAAAAACGCAGACTTAGCTTTAGCTCACCTAACTACGTTTGCTGGTTAGCTCCTAGCTTCAGGTTAGCTTGGTGAACTTTTAGCCACAGACAGGTTGGAGTTTGATAGATCTCAATCATCCAGCCCCGTTTACTGCCTCCCTCTCAGCTCTACCTCTTGCTCATCTTTTGTATTTGCCGTGAGCAATGGCACATGTGATGCTGCCAATATAGCGAAGGTGGGAACCCCCCGCTTCATTTCAGCTTTTTAGAAACCTATGGGTGACATCATGAAGGCTTCATCCATCTTTTATACAGTGTATGGCTGGGCAATAATTACTTGGGCATTTTAGGTGCTCTTTCAAACTGATATGAATCTCCGAGGTCATGAACAATATAATAACTCCAAAAGTAACATGATAGCTAAGGAAACAAAAAAAGCTTTGTAAGCCAGAATGATAGTCGGCCTTATGGAACAAATTTGATTTTCCAAATATGATTTCTTTCTCTTCAACTCTTTTATTTATTGTAAATCTATCCAAAATGTCTGTGTGGTTTTACAAAATTTGCAAAAATGCTCTGACATTCTGCGTATGTGCATGCTCAGAGTTAGGGAAGGGGAGGGGAAGGGTGTGTTTGCTACTAGCAACATATTGTAACCTGATAACCTGTAATTGGGTTGCTGTGGTTAATGCGTGACTCTGTCTTTGTGTGGATGAGAAACTCCATGGCCGATAAGAAGCAACAGAGCAGAGTGACTGGAGAAAAAGGTGGCAAATAAATACATGTACAGTATAGTATTTATATATATTTCTTTTGGCTAGACTCAAATATCTGGCACTTGAAGTCGCAGGTAAACTGTCTGGTAATGCTACTGGTATTAATATTTGTATTAGTATTAGTGTTATTTAGAAACTCAAAAGCAGCCAGAGGTTCTGGACTGATAGACATAATGATTTGTCATCCCAATCTCCGCAGTCACTGCAGAACCAACACACGAGTTGTACACTCTTTCAGTCACTGGTAAAGCTATATGAAGACATTTTGCACACTAATAACAAATGACATAAAAATAATAAAGCACCACACATACAATGATGATCCCAAACAGCAGAGAAGAGGTGAAAACCCCCAAAACAAATCTCAGCTTCAGAAAGACAGCAGTGAAGTGCAGCCTGCACCTGCACAGCTGCTTTAGGAAACGCTGTAAAACGATCTTTAACCTTCTTATGTTCAGGGCATGTTTATGAATAATGCCAGCTCAAAACGATGATTATGTAGAGTACTCCAGTGCAGACTGCCAAGTACATATCCCCAAAATAACCCAGGAACCTGCTGAGGTCTCGACCCATCATCTGAAAAGCAATTCTTGTCACATATGCTATCAATCTGCAGGCTTAAAGGGCTGTTAGAGGGGCTGAAGGTTTAGGTAGCTTAAAATAGTGACCCTTGGCCTTGCATGGTATTACCCTGGGTCTTTAACAAGCACCAGGTGTAACCAGCTCTGTTGGGGCTTCAGAAAAACACGCAAGCATTCATAAAATGTTTCGACCCTGAAACTAAAGTCACAAAATGTAGGGATACAAAAATAAAGAAAAAAAAAAAGCAAGAATAACAAAAGCATTAATAATTTAAACAATTTGAAACTAAAGCTGTTTCATATATTTAAATAAATACTACACTACATTAGTACATTTAGAACTTTATATTTAGAAATTTATAGCAAGGTTCTTCACAAATATGAACAGCTGATCAGACTTTTAATGATGGATTCATTCAACTGTTACCCAAATTAGATAAATATTGTTATGACCTGATTAAATTTAATTTTATTGTTATAGCCAACAATATTTCTTTTCTTTTTTTTTTTATTTTTATTTTTTTACTTTATTTCATGTAGTACACATGTTGTCTCTCTGGCCTGACCTTGGTTAAGTGGAAGAAAATGAAGCTACTGATTATTTCAATAAAATTATTGTAAATGTGGCAGGAGTAGCCAAAAAAGTTTAATTTTTTCATCTGTTGACCATGGTGTTACAAAGTTTCCCTTAATACTTAGTACCTATTATGCAGAAACACTTAAATAAATCCAGCCTCCACTGCCCGACTAATAGTGTAATGTCCATTTAGGGTTGATTATTTAAGTAACTACCAGCAGCCGCCATTCTGCAGATGAAGCCTAAATTCTCACAATGCACTCCAGTGTGCAAATTAAAAAGGAAAAACGGCCTGAGGTGTTAAAATAACACAAGCTGTGCAGTCTCTAATGACATGTTCTGAGCTGGTTAACTGTGCGGCTGAAAATGCCCCCTCTTTGACCACATGTTTTCATTTTAGTCATATAGTATTTTTTATTAAGCTGATGATACTGTAATATTTACATCTTCGTTATAAAGATGTTGCACCCTTGGACGTTATATATATGTATATATATATATATATATATATATATATATATATATATATATATATATATATATATATATATATATATATATATAATCTTGCTTTTTCTCATTGACCTTGTACGTTTGACTTGTTAGCATTGTTAAGTGAATAATTTATAACAATTAGAGATTATTTCATTTATGTCTATGTTTACTTACTTGTTTAAATTATTCATCCAGTGGACATATTTCATCCCTTTGCATCTTTATTTCCTCTTTCTAATTTACCTTTATAAATTAAGGTCAAAGAATGATTATTCTGACAATTAAAACATATGTTTAAAAAACAGAAAAACCCCCTTTTGTTGCCACATGAATAAAAGCTGACATTTGTTGTCTTAATACAATTTCTGCATACAAATAATTGGGCTTTGTCCCTTTTGGTGAAAGCACAAGAAATACAAATGTATTAGTTTTTCTTCTCATTTAACTAATTATTGGTACTTCCTACAAAATTCAAGAATTAAATAACAAAAAGAAAGGAAAAATAAGTTAACAAAAGCATGGACTGTTTTAATCAGATTTATATGATGCAATGGATTAGCGAGCTGTCCAGGGTGTACCCTGCCTGTCACCCAAAGCCAGCTGGGATAGGCTCCAGCTTCCCCGCGACCCTGAATTGGATTAAGCGGTTCAGAAAATGAATGAATGAATGAATATATGAAATGAAATAATTTCCATACTAACTTGAAATACAGAATTGTTGATTTAATGTTTGATTTTTAGTTTTATTTAAAAAAAACAGCGTATTATGTCAGACATCTGAGAGTGTCATTCCTGCTATATACAATATAGCATAATCATCTTGGTGAGGATATACATGATCAGTCTGAAACTGCACATCCTCACAAAAAGCAAGAGATCATTATCCTAATCAAGCTAAACTCCTATTAAGTTCGAATGATGGATATGTGATTACAAATCCTATTACCATAATAGTAGTTTTTTGTTTTTTCTAAAATACAAAGAAAACTCAAGTAATTTTTTTTTTTTTTCTTTAGAGAAACTAGTACAAAGAAATGTTTTTTTTGTGTATTCACTGGCAGCCTTGACTACATTTGCAGGAAATATAGTCAGCTCTAGACTAAACTTGCAGCAATACACTCGGAAACGGCTGAAATAGAAGCAGAAAAAAGCAGAAAGGTTTGTAGAATAGACAGTGTCAGTGTTCAGTAAAATTCTACTATCACAGATTAGGTCGTGCCAGGTGTGGGTGCCAGCATGGGGTATAAAAAGAAGAATGTACCAGAAGTTCAAACTTTCCAAACAAGGATGAGGTTTTGGCTCACCATTTTGAGCCAAATTTAGTAAGAAACTCATTAATAAATTAAAATAAACTAACAAATTGGAAAGAACTTTGGTTTTCAGTATACACAGCAAAAAAGCAGTAAAAAGATTCAACGAGTCTGGGGAAATCTGAGAAATCTCTAGTGGATGGTCAAGACTTTGAACATTGCTAGAGAAACCACCATGACACCATGATCAGCACAGTCATTTAGGCTCAGTTGGACCTTGGGCACCGATATTCATCCCACACAGTCTACCGCTGCATCCAGGAATGTGACATAAAACTGGATTACACAGGGGGGAAGCCATATATAAACTTCTCTGGAATTTAGTTCATCTCAGCGAAACAGAAAGACAGTGGACACGTGTTTTAAGATGAGTTCATGTTTTACCCACTTTTAGAAACAACTGGGATCTACTTCAACTTGCTAAAGATGAGAAAAACCATTAAAGCTCTTAACAGAGTAAGTCTGATGACATGGCATGGAGGATTTTCTATGTGATGGTACCACTGATGCAGGTGGAGATAGGAATTAAGGAAGAGACATCCACCATCAATATGAGACTGTTTCTTATAGTACCATGGCTATTTCAGCAGGACTGTGCTACATCTAATTCTGCATGACCTTAAACGATGTGTGTCTGTTTGAATATTTGACTGGCCCGCTTGAAGTCCACACCTGTCTCAAGCATCATAAAAAAGAAAATCAGACAACTGTAAATTCTCAAACAACTGAAGAATGGATACAGATTTCTCTAAAAAAAAACTAAATGTTTAGCATCTTGTAATTCTCAAACCATTACATAAATCAAATTAAAAGTAAAATGATGACACACAACAGAGGCACAACATCCTTAAATAAAACAAATTAACAATTGCAATTTTAAGTTTTGGTTTAAAATTCTCAACTTCTGTAGAAACTGAGGGTTTTTGTTGGTGAGGTAACATTTTCAACGCACACTGGCAGAATATTTCTGTGGACTCAAAGCAGAGTAAAATATTTTATCTACAACTGTGATCAGTTTCGCCACACACTCTCTCTTTCAGTCCTCCTGTAAAATAGTCACAGATGCTCATAATTACCTACAGTAACCATACAGACACAGTGCAAGCACTGATGGACATAATAATGTGTTCAGCCCGCTGAACTCTGTACTTGAGCTTTCCCACTGAAATACTAAACTCTAAAGCTTGCCTTCTGTCTCTCAGTTTGTATGTGCGTGTTTTAAGAGCTGAAGGAACCAAGTCCAGATGTGACATTGGGAGGGTGGAGGCAGGAGGAGAAGATTAGGAAGAGGGAAGAGAATGAAAGGGGACAGGAAGAATTAAACAACAACATAAATCTGTGCCCAGTGAATAGATTTACTCTGACAGCGGGTCAAACTGCTTTTCCTGCACATTTGATCCGTTAGGCCAATAAAGTGTATCCATCTTCAGTCTCTTCTGGCAAGTTATCATTAAAAGTCCCGACATTATGATAATTTTGTATACTCTAATTCAGGGTTGCGGGAAGCTGGAGCCTATTCCAGCAGCCGTAGGGAAGAAGAAGCAGACACCCTGGACAGGTTGCCAGACCATCGCAGTATTTTGTATGCTATTGAGCAAAAATGACCTTATTAAACTTTGTACAATTCCCTAATCTATTTGGTGTAATTTACTTATTATTGTGACTTGTGGCACATTGTTGCTGTCACAGACAATGTGACTCAGAGGTAGCTGATGGCTTCATGCAGGCCCTATAATCATTATCTAATGTCTCACTTGGGGTTGGCCGGTGGGGGCTGAGATGGCTTAATTGAGACCGTGTTGCCCCTGTATTTGAACCAAATTCTTGAGGAAATGCCAGACACTCCTTAGTCCAAGGGTTAACACATACCTGTCCGCTGTAGCGGTCACAACAGCTTTCAAGAGGCCACTTAAAAAGATTCATAACACAAATCTGGATCTCAGCAGATGTCGTAATGAATGGGAAATAGCTTCCTACACATGCCTAACAAGGAGTGAAATGATAAAAAAAAGTAGATCCATCCATCCAACTGTTCTAATTATTTGGAATAAGTAAAGGAAAAATTTAATGATACGCTGCCATTTATGTTTACTAATTCGTTTTAAAATCGCTAGTAAACACTGACAGGAGACACTGGAAAAATGGTTCTTTAAGTGGTGCAGCCCAAGTTGTACTCACCGCTTTGCTTCTGAGTGACGCTGGACCCCATCCTGATCACCTCACATAGCAAGGACATCGCAAAGGCAAAGAGTCGCAAATGCATCTGGGCTGCTGGAAAGCGCCCGCTTCAGTGCCAGACTCCAGACATCTGCAAGGACTCCAGGGGTGGCAAGGTCAAAAATTTAGCTCCACAGTGAGGCACAGAAAGAGACGAGACAGGAAAATAGCGAAGGTCTAAAAAGACAAAAGGATGTCTGGAGGTGAGGTGGAGAAGATGCAGCAATGGAAACGATGAGTGCTGAGGTGAGAGGAGCAGTGAAACAGAGCAGTCTTCCCCTCCTTTGTCCTGTTTTGTACTGATGATTTACGGACTGGATGAGGAGACAAGCAGCCGACAAGAAAGAGAGAGAAAAAAGAAAGAGCACAGGAGAGGCTGGAGATGAGGAGTGCAGCTTGGTCTGTTTCCTCAGACTGGCAGATTGGAGGGAAAGCTTAACATTTAACCAGCACTGTCAAATTTGCGATAGACGAGCTCCACTTATCCCAAAGCCATCTTTAACCCTTTCCAGGGTGCGCTCTCATGGCCTTAAGTGGTTCCACATTTCCAGTCTGATGTTTAACCCCCTCCTCCTGGCTCTATCTATTGTTATTCAGTCTTGTTCTGCTTATTTATTTTTCTGTGCTCACGCTCAGCTGCTTTGTTTTCTGTGGCAATCCTTTTAAATGTGGGCAGTGAGTAAGAAAAACAGCTGGAGATCAGTAGAGGTGAGAGTCTAAACTTGCCATGCTTTTCAATACATTTGTTTTTTGTTTTGTTGTTGTTTCTCGGGGTGGGGGGTTAGGGGGTAAGGAGCCAGGTGAGTGTTGTAGACACGCCTTAAAAACCTTCCTATTAATCCAGTTATGTTTTAAGCTTATTACATAAAGGATGAATTATCTTATTAAGTGAATACTGTACTGCAACATGTGGAAAACGTGATTCTTGTACCATCTGTTCAAAATTGCACAATGGTCGAAAATTTTGTTTTTAGTTTTGTGACAGATTCCATTTTAGTTTTCATCAACCAACATACTTTTGTTCATTTAGCAAAGACTGATTAAAATATGTATGTGTTAAACTTTTTTTTTGGTGAAAATTGGTTTATCTGACATGATATAAAATATTGTGTAATGCTGATTTTAAAAAGAGCAGGTATATGCATTATTTTTTAAGAAAAGTAAAAAAATGAGAAAAAAGACAGAAGATGTGCAAACATTAAGTCTTAGGAAAATAAGGACATAGTTGCGGTAAAGACAAAAAAACTAAATACAATGTTAAATAAGCTCACACAGACCTAAATAAACTCAAATAAACAGAAATGAATTAAACTGGACTAAAATAAAATCAAATAAAATAAAACATAGTCTTACAAATAAAAAGTCAAGTTCTACATTTGGCAAAATCACTGAGGAAAAAGGAATCTATATGTGAGTTAGAGAAAAAACCATTCTCACTTCTTTCCGTTAAATAATTTAAAACAGGTTCAGTTATTCTGTTTAGAAACATACACTGATTTCAAAATAAGCATTGCAGTGAAAGCATATGGTTTAGGATGGATGGGTTTATAAAGAGTGAGAGTAAAACTGTGAAGTGCTGGGTTTTCCACAACCTGTTTAAATAATGACTTCAACATGCTCATTTCTGAATTTTTGAGATATGTTACAGTTTAAATCATGTCCAGAATAAAGATTTTTTTTACATCATCCTTGAAGAAAACAGGTTTGTATACATGTACAACTTTACAAAGGTCATTAATAATTAATATAAAAAGTTTGGGACCCAATGCTGACCTCTGAGGGATTCCATGGGTAATGTCTGAATACAAAGAGCAGCAGTTTGTAGTTTACAAAATTGTTTCCTGTTCTCCAAGTAACTAATGATCCAATTCTGGTCTAGTCCCCTGATCATTCTGCTGTACAGTGATTGTACTGTACATTCTTCTGCTAGTTTAATTTTAGGCAGTAATGTACCAGTTTGAAATGACTGGTCACAGACATGATGGCTTTGTGCTGCCCAAAGTTACTTTCCATAGCATAAAGTTCCTATTTTTAGTCAGAATAAATCAATATTTCCATAAAAAGTGGACTTTTCCCACTACATTTTAGAGTTTTCAGCAATTTTCCTTTCATTTACTGTTGTTAAAAAACCTTTACTATGGATTTCTAGAGCATCATAAAAAAGATTTGACTTTTTTTGGCCATTATTTTTGTGGTCATCTTTTAAAATTGAGAAATCCGTCATAGTTTTCTGGCATTCTGATATAAACTGTAACAATAGTTTCGTTTTTTGGCGTTCCATGTGAACGTAGCTGTTATACCTCACACCACACACTGCAGATCTACTTCTGCTTCGGGTTCATCTGGATGAAAATGTGACATGCGTTTTACAGACCAAGAAGGTCATACATGAAACTATTTCATGTGAAAATGGCTGTTTTATGTGTTTTTGTAAAAACTAAATATGTGCAGAACTGATCCTTTCCTACATTTAACAACAAACAATTATAAGACAAAAACACAGCACAGCACTGAAAAATGTTCTTGCATGAGACCAAACCTGCTTGGCAAAAGTTGTGGCTTTGACTTTGGCTCATAACCTTTTGTTTCATGACTGTTTTGTTTCTCCATCACATTCCTTTACAATAACTTTAATGCAGGGGCAGACTTACCATTAGGCAAAATAGCCTAGGGCCCCTGTTCTTTAGGGTTCCATATAACTTGTCATACATTTATGGTTATTTATTACTTAGTTACTTATTACTAACAAAAATTATGTTTTTGATTATAATGCATTCGCTAAACTGTCAGCAGAATGATTATTATATTATGTGTGTCTCGGGGCCCCACCTTCTGGTATATAAGGCCGTGCACTAATCCCTAATGTGATCTGTGTGTGTGTGAAGTAGTCAGTGAGTTGATCTGTAACTTAAAGAATGACTCGTCACAATAAATGATCAGTTTGTACCATTGAGTGAAGCAACCCTTCCCTGTCATTATACATGGTCCTCTCAGTCAGCAAAGAGACTTTTACACTGGCTGTTTGTCAGCAACGCAAATAATATATAGTAGTGGAATAGAAAGTGCAATATTTACCATAGGGCCCCATGCCTGCCTTTGCCTGGGGCCCCAAATCACTTAAATCCGCCACAGCTTTAATGTTTAATATCATATCTCTGTTCAGACTTAAGTTTCCTCTTTTTTCCCTTGTTTTTTCCTTTTAATGATATGCTATTACTAAAAAAGATAATAAATTTTTTAAAAGTTGAATTAAAAAAAAAAGCTTTTTAAAAGAAAGAAACTTTATTTTCAATCAAAGGTCAGTAACACAAAATTTAATACTTGGTCAAAACCTGTGTCTCATTTGGTAGCTAAACACTTCACTAAAACAACTGTTACATTTTCATTTTCTTAGGACAAGGCATTTGTTTTGACTTTGTTTTGGTCCACATCAATGGCATCGGCTGTATCAGTGCCACCATTTTTACTACGATGTCTCAGAATGTAGAAACGACTGTGTGTGAGATGATGTTCAGGCTTTGTTTTTAGGTGTGTTGAAGCAGTGTTGGAGAAAAGTAATGCCTTGAAAGGCTACTAGATCAGTTCACAGATGAAAACCAGGGGCCTTTATAGGGTGTTTCTCAATTCAGGTTCTACACACTTCCAAGTGCTGATTCGTCGGCTGCATGCGTCAAAGTGGCGCGCCAAGGGCTGTCTCAATTCAAAGGCTCCTTTGAGTCCACCCTTCAAATCCGCACTTTGTTTGGCTCCAGATTAGCTTAAAACGTAGGGTATAAGAGATGTATCCTAAGCCTCCTCTCCTATCCCAGAATACATTGCGAACCTAGAAAAGAATGGGCAGCAGAGCGCCGGTGTAGGTACCACACCAGCCATACTGTTTATTTATTTATTTTTATGTATATACACACATATTTGTCCCAGCAGACAAGCTGGGGGGGCCATTGTGTCCAATAACCACAAATGAATTTCATTACAGTCGTCCTCAGATGTCTTTGTCCCCTTTCATTAAAGAAAATTCAGTGATATAAGACAATGTCATTTAATTGAGTTAAAGAAAAAAACAAACAAATTGGTCCTGGACAATTTAAAGCATTTTTCTGATGAACAGTGGGACAAAATACCTGTCAACAGGTGCAGAAGTCTGACTGGGAGGAACAGAAAACATCTGACTGGAGTGGAAACATCAAAGGATTTTTTAAAATATTAGTTAATGAGTGATGTAACAAATATTATTTTATCATTCATTCATTCATTCATTCATTTTCCGAACCGCTTATTCCAATTCAGGGTCGCGGGGAAGCTGGAGCCTATCCCAGCCGGCTTCGGGCGACAGGCATATTTTATCATAATGGTTTGTTTTTTTTAAAAATCTTTCTGTTGAACCAGAATTAGAAAACATTGTCATAATTTTCATAAAACTTTTATTTATTATTACTTTTGTCAATTTCAGCTGATTTTCCAGGCAGCTGTTTTTCTCCTTCTTTAATGGGAAGGTATGGTTACATATGAAGATGACTGTATGTGTGTCTAACAAGGATTATTTTCCACTGAAGTTAACGTCAGCTTGACAGGATGAGCTGTCAGTCAGAGGAGACCTCGTCTAAACCACCTCCTCCTCGTTTGTAATTTATTCACAAAGGAAAATTAATATAAATCACATTTAAATTACTGGCACCATTTTCTGTCATTTTAAAGATATTTTCATGTTTTTTGTGAAAGAATGGAATCAGTAATTAGATAAACTTGGCATATGTAATTGCTAGACATCGGAGGACAGGAGCACTATGGGTAATTCTTGAACACTAGGTAGGCCGTCTCATTTCACTGACAGTAAGCGCACTTAGTTGTGTTTAGACGACGTAGAACACTGTGTTGCTTACGCAGTCTACGCACTTGGAGGTATGCAGAACCTAACTTGAGAAACACCCATAGACTCACCCTGTGGATCACAGGTGCTAATGATTTAGCTAATGCAACTGCAGCTAGAAACAGGAAGCAATAATCAAACAGGAAGTACTATATAGAGTACCACCAAAGAACCATTTTTGACAGAATATAACAACTGTCATGGACACTTCTTCAAATGTTATCCTTGTAAAAAATAACGGTTCTCCACAAAAATTCAATTTACAACCAAGAAACAGTCAAAACCAGTTTAATTCACTACAATTCCTTCAGTATCTTTATGAAATGATACAATAGAGATGGATTTTATGTATTCAAACATGTTATTACAGCTTTTAAATATTGATGCTTTTCTTTTCCTCCATCCATTTTCTGTACTAGCTGTATTCAATTCGAAGTCACGGAAGGCTGGAACATATCCCCAACATATCCTCTGCCACTGGGACATGAAAGTGCAGGCTCCACACAGAAAGGTGCCAGTCGAAGTTCAGACCAAGTGTCAGGAGTATTTATGGATTGCAATGATCTTTTCTAAATATTTGGACTGGGTCACCTATAGACAATCTGCATGGTAGCTGTTGTCGGGGCTAGAGGTGTTGTTCAGTATTTGACTCTGTCAACAACAGATGTGGAGTTTGCATGTTCTCCCCGTGTATGCGTGGGTTCTCCCCGGGTACTCCGGCTTCCTCCCACCATCCAAAGACATGCATGATAGGTTAATTGGTCACTCTAAATTGCCCCTAGGAATGAGTGAGTGGTTGTTCGTCTCTCTGTGTGGCCCTGCGATGGACTGGAAAGCTGTCAAGGGTGTACCCTGCCTGTCGCCCAAAGCCAGCTGGGATAGGCTCCAGCTTCCCCGTGACCCTGAATTGGAATAAGCAGTTCAGAAAATGAATGAATGAATGAATGAATGAACAACAGATGTCCATCGACAAGTGTTGAGGATGTATGTATTGGAAGGAACTGGGAGAAAGGGGCTAAAGTGGGGCTCACTGGCAATGAGTTTTGAGTATGAGGCTAGCTGTAGGTTCTGTAGGTTCCAAGCTAGCTTAGTGACTAACAGTGCTAGCTGCTGAGTACAGGCTAGGTTAGCAGAAAATGGGGTTGGCTATGAATGGCTGTAAGGCACTTGTTTTGAGGTTGCCGTAGCTTAGCACCCGTGGTCTACCGTGAGTAGCGGGTGTTTACTCATTAAGGGTGTTAGCTCTGATGCTGATGCTAGCACTACTTAGCAAAATACTAGATGACCTAAAAGACTAGATGACAGGCAATTTGGAGGCAGTGAATTGAGCACAAGCTTTAGCTAGCATTAGCTGTTAAATGCTAATATTAGCTTAACCGATGTTAATTTTGCAGATTAAAAATGGTGGACACTCAATGGCGAAGAGGTAGCTCAAACTTCAGCTAGCATCAGCTGTCCTGCAGTCCTGTGGCAGGCCTGGGTTCTGCAGAAAGGAACTCTTTGGCAGAACCAGTGCATCAACAATTTCAGGTACCTCAAGGGGTTGCCGGTAACACAAACAGCGAACCCTTGTGAAGAATTGCTGGATACACAAACAGCAAGCTTCAGGAAGAATTGCCAAATACAGACAGCAAATCTTTGTTGGATCCAATGGGGTCTTGACTCGTCCAGCGAGGAAAGGCAGATAACAGTTGTAATGTGTCTTCAATGCAAGAAACAGTGGAAAGACTTTTGTGGCTTTTGAGGTATTTGTGACTGAGGTTTTTAAAGTCTCAGTGATGTCTGTGAGAGACCCTGCAGTAAAAGTGGGCCCTCGGCCAATTAGAGGTGCCATTGTCTTACACCCCTCTTTTCACATCCAGGTTTGAATGGCTGGGTATACTGGGCTTTGTAGTGAGAATCAGGGCCCTTTCTTTCTGAGCCATGCAGCTGAAGGCTTTTAGGGGTGGTACGGGCCCAATACTGTGTGGAAGCGTCATGACCTGAAGCCATAACGCATCAGATGTTTGGTAGGTGGCACATTTCCTTCAATTTAATTAAAGCGCTTCCATGGACTTGACTTTCTGCTTGGAGGCCAGGGACAGGACTGCTATGACCTACAAGACTGCTGCTAAACTACTTGCAAACCGGTTAGCGAACCACATTACTGTCACTTTGTGAAATCAGTGTGTCACCATGTTTACTCCAGAAGGCACACAAAAGGCTCAACTTAAGTTGAAGCTTTTAAGTTACTGTGGTGGGCTCTGCCACATGACATCGGGAACCTTCTGACTGTGCAGCCCCCAAACATTTTTTAGTACAAAGAAAAATAACCTAAATAAATGACAGATCACACTCATATTTGTGGTAAATCCATGAAACCAGTCAGCTTGAATGAAAATTACCACCATGTGGACCCAGTCACATATTTTGTGCATGACACAATCAGATATTCTCAGGTGTCTGCAACAGGTTAATATTCAGTTATGAGGTGCCAAAGAGTATCATAGTGTTCACCAAAACAGTGTGCACCACTCCAACAAGGAAGACCTAAACAACCCAAACGCTTCTGATCACTTTTGCTGGAAAATATTTTAATGTTTACTGCTCAGCCACCTTTGTTAACGCCAAAAGGGAAAATTCTTTGGCTGTTCACTGCAGCTACAAATGGTCAGCAAGCTGATTTTTCCATCAAAAGGAGCAATTTGGACAAAGAAGTGATGAGCAACTTGTGAAACCGGATGTCCAAATTGACCTCCCCGATTAATAATTTATTTTCAAAGAGATGATACTAATAAACGGATACAAAAGGATCAATGATATCATGTTCTGAAGACAATTCAAATAACATAATCCCTCAGTATTTCATCAGGGAAGTTTACAGTGTGTAAATAGGTATGGTATTTTACTTAGAAGTAGCATTATGACTTTCTGACTTCAAAATATGTGTTTCTGACTTGTTTTAAAGGTACTGTGACATTTATAATGTACATTCCTGGAGCTGTTTTTGCACAACAGCATTTCAATGTTGAGAAGCCCCACTTCACAGGACAGAGCAAGAGATAAAACAACAGTCAATGTGGGACTTTTGTTTTTCTGGAGAGAGCTCAGAGTGCAGGTAGGACGCATGATGAATACTGAAGCTGGCTTTAGAAGAAGCCTCACAGAAAGTCTAAAAAGTTCACTGCTCCTTCAAAGCAGGTCCACATCATTCATTGGTATAGTAACTGTAGCGTCTAACATCTACAACACCGCTACCGGCTGTCAATGGGTTAATTAGTTTACTACTTGTACTTCCTCTTGAATGATCACTCCCCCTCCGCTGTCGTGAGATCCAGTTGATATTTATTGTCCTTTTGTTGCTGTTCATTTTATGATAAAATGGCTTAACAGTATCAAACGTGAGTCTGCTGGATGTACTGTAGAAAACTGTTTGCCTCCTCCATTAACAACACCGTGCAACTCCAATCATGACCCTTAAGTAACCCCCGCTACAAGCGTCACGAAATGTGATACCACCCCCTGGTGGATGGGGAACTTATAAAAGAAACATGGCTCCTACAGTAACTTTGAGAATATAGGGATATTTTTTTTCTCCCCCTAAAAAGCTAAACAAGAACATCCCTGTTGCATTTAAAAATGAAGTAAATAAATAAATAAATGAAAGAAAAAATAACACCAAAAATCACATAAGTTATTCACATTCACAATAAAACTTGAAGTACCCAAAAAAACATATGTGGTCTACTGCTGGTTTTAAACTTTTTATAGCATGTACCACCTTAGAAAGCATTTGGCTCTCCAAATACTAGCTTTATGACTGAAGTTAAAACACAACAGAAGAAAACACCATTTTCCACCCGGCACATTTCAGACAAATAGCAGGTCAGTTCCAGCTTACGATATCATTGACTGTTGAGTAGCTGCAGCTGCTCTCACATCATAAAGTAGCTGTATCATCAGCACAAGCATTTAAACGTTGCAATGCAGCTCAAGGGTAACCCCTCAGCAAAGTCCTTACAAACATGCACAGGAGAACAAGTACGAACACGGAGTATGTCAACTCATTATATGCAAGTCAAATTTAAGTTGACCAGCAAGTTAGTTAGTGGAGAATCTGTTAACAAAAAGCCGGATAATAGAAGGAATGCGGTTGTTTTGGGATGAACTAATGTTAGTTTCAGTCTGAGCTTTGACTCCATTTGAAGAGAAGCTTCAGCGCAGTTGTTTTCAGTGTTTTGTTGAAAACACGTGGACTTAAATGTAGTGAAAAAAAAAATACTGGAAACAAACATGTCCTATTGTGATTAGGTTGTGCCTTTGTCAATCCCCACAAACCTGGAGGTTTACCTCTTGGAACTGTGGGATTGAAATTCCTGCCGTGTAGAAATAAGAGCTCAAGTACAAAGCGTGGAAAACAATCATTCAGTTGAAAAATCATACGTTTGAGGTTTGACGTACTGCCGATGAAATTGCTTTAATAAGTCAGTCTAAAAACACTCTATATGTCCCCTGAAAAGCCTTTTTGATCAATTTACAAGACTACGACAATCTTGTGAGGCAGCAAATAATGAAAGTGTCTCATCCCATTTAGCCATGATTCAAGATCAAAAACGATTAACTTAGCTCATGAAAGAGATGAAACAAAGGGTAGCAGATGAAGAGAAAACCAGAAGAGGTTGAGGAGAAATGGCTAGTTTGGAAAAAGGGTGGATAGAGGAAAAGAGGAGTTATGCAGGCCTGCACAAGTGAGGGAGGGAAGAGACGCTAAGGGGCTCCACAAGGCCACGACTAGCGTAAATGTGCAACAGATGGTCGGAGAGATCGTGTGAGAAGGTTATAGGCTGATTGGTGGCTCGTTATGGCAACACAAGCTTATCTGCACATTGTATCTCTGACACCTCGGCTCCTGACCGCTCTCTTACAAGACTTAAATGTATGATCAAACAGTAAAAATATGCACACTTGGCTTTACAGTACACATACAGAGAGACGTTGGCACAAAATGATTTGCATGTGCAAACCAGACATGCAGTATTTGCATTTAGAATTTTTTAATAGAACTGTATATATATATATATATATATATATATATATATATATATATATATATATATATATATATATATATATATATATATATATATATATATATTTATATATATAGTCGTGGATTGTTAGTCCCACAATGAGAAGCTAATATAGGTAATTAAAATGGATTTATTTTTTTTTTTTCTTTCTTGTTTTTGTGATCAGTATCAGAGAGGCACCTGGAAGTGCTGTACAGGCTATCTGGTTCCAAGATCCCAGTAGTTCCTATCAGGAGCTCCGAGGAAACATTGAACACTAAGGTAATTTTCTGTGGATATCAGAGGTATGCAGCAGTGATAGCCTCCATATGTTGCTGCTGCTTCACGCTTACCTTTAGGATCCGAGAGGTAAACTTACGTCGGTGATGCATTTTAATACTTCTTCTGGTTGTCCAACATTATTATGAATCACAATATAACATGGTGAGGAAAAACACACAAAAACACACTTTAGGTATTACAATATAACTGTGGTGCTAACAACCAAGGGAAAATGCTAACACTAAATCTAATCGTAGACACCGATGAAAGATTAATAATTATCCCATGTGTCTGAACAAAATTAGTTTTATATTTCCAATCTAATATCCTATTTGAGTTTTGGATTTTTCTCAGTGTCATTTCTTCAATGTTTGTGTGTTCTGCTTTTTTAAAAAAACAAAAAACAGGAAAACTAAAAATGAATGTAGATATACTGTATGTAAACACTTATATGTGCTTATTGTACAAAAACACCTTCAAGAGGAGGTTAGCAATATTCATCAAATACGTTATCATTAGCCTTGATGTATGGAAATTAAGGATGAAGCTGAGACCAGAAACTGGCTACTGGACTTTGACTGAAGGACTTTGAAGAGTTATGGCTGGTGATAAAAAGCAATGAAACTCCTAAATCAGGTTTTCCAGATGGGCACAAAAGATAACACACATAGAGTCGTGCTTTCACTTCAGAGGACATTACAGTGAATCATAGTAATTTCTGGATATTTACAGCCAGGTCCATAATCACGGCATGCTTTTATGAACCTGGATTCAATTCTTGTCATTTTTCTGCAGAGCACCACAGTTCAAAATGCAGGAATCAAGTGTAGCCTTTCAGCTTTAATTCAAAGGGTTTTAGATAAATAGTGTTTTGGAGGTTATTGCTGTTTCTTTCAACAAGCAGACGGTTAAGCGTGGCATTTTACATCTGACAGATGCAAAAACCACGAGTTGTATCTTAAGCATGGCTCTGGTTATTGCTTGGGTCCCCTCTTATGCTGCGGGGACTAAAACATGCAGCTGATGCAAACATCCACAAAAACTCAATAAGACTGTCCTTTCACTGATTTTAAGATTTTGGTAAAATAAATAAATAAAAAATGAGCACAGAAAACAAATGGTAGTAAGCAGAATCAGGTGTGATGTGCTCTTTTGACTCCACGGCATCAACTGAACAAAACTGAAGCTTGTCACATAGCTTGTCAAAAATCAACCAATCACAAACCAGAACAGAGAGCAGGGCTCATTTGTCAGTGTTATAAGAATTAGGACCCAAACGTTGACACAAAACTCCTGGAAGCAGTTTTAGGTGCTTTATCTGGAAACTACAGATAAACATTACTGGCAGTTGTTTGGCAGGAGCTGGACTGGTGGAGGTTTGGCAGAAAACACAGACAGATGGAGCAGACATGCAGACTGGCAGAGGAGCTGGGTTGGAGTCTTTCCGTACAGAAAGAGATAACAGGTTTGAGTTGGGACTTATAATAATAGAATAGAATAAGGACAAGAATAATGATGCCAAAAACCAGTGTGGGCATGGCCAGACTAATGCGTCTGGTGAAGTGTGGTGCTGAGAGCAAAGTAAAAGTGTTGTAGGGTCATAAACTAACAGGATCCAGGTGTGGGGCTGGAGAGTAAACCAAACCACAGGTAACCACAGCCACATATAAGGCAAATGGGAAAGGACAAGAACGCAAGAGGAGTCAGGGAAATAAAGAAAACAAAATAAAAGAAAATTGTAGACACAACATGAAATGTGACAGATCCCAGTTGGACCAAGTCAACTTTATTCTGCATTATCCTTCACATGATCAGCAGGATCATGTGCCATAATGCCTCCACTATACTGCATGTATAAATGAACTGAATCATAGCTGCAAGTTCAGGTGATGTCAGTCACAGGGTTAGGGAAACCTGTTTAGAACAACTATGTTGGATTCTTCATCACCTTTGCAACAGCAGAGTCAGAAAAGAGTTCCTGTGCTGTGGAAAACATCATTCCTTGTTCCAATGTTTAAAAAATCCCATCCATGTGAACCAAACCATCCATGTGAACCAAACATACCAGTTGTCCTAATATCGCACACCATGAAATTCATTGATAGACTGTTATTGTCTCAGTTCAACAAGCAAGTGAACACCTTTCAGGACCCATCACAGTTTGCCTATATTAATTGACATGTGCTTTTAATACAGTCAGCTGCTTTGTTATGTGAGAAGCTTTCCAGGTAGATATCTTCACAACCACCTGAATGTATGACATCCAGACAGGTGGTAGAGGAATACAAGCATCTTGGAGTTCAGCTTGGCAACAGACGAGACTGGAATCACAACGCAGAGGCCATACATCTAGTTACAGAGCGGACTCAACTTTTTAGTCATAAAGAGACCAAACAAACTGAATAAAAAGCTGGCTGTGTGTTGGCACATCTCAGTCATCTTTATTGTAAATATTTTCCTTCAAAGAAGAGAATGAAAAGCCATCTAATATATAAGGACCATTGTCTTAGTTTTAGAAGTATTGGTAAATTTAATCACATAATGCCATTTGTCTTGAACAGTTAAAGCAGAAGTATGTGCAAGCAAGCTTCATATATGAGCACATATCACCAATAGAAAGACTTGGTACAGCCAGACATGACAGATGACAGCAGACAATATAAGCTGCTGAAAGGCTGAGGACAGTAAAGTTGTTGACTCATATTGTGTAACATGTAGAGAGGAGCCCCAGTGGAGTCTCCCAACCCAGATTCCTCTTGTGTCAAATAAACAAGCTTGACCCAATCATCTCAGTGGGTAATAAAGAGGCATCACGCAACATTCTCCACACAGGTTTCATGACAAGAACAAGAGAGGAATAAAGACACTGCATGCTGTTCTGAGGTCGGAAGAAGCAAGCTTGATGTAATCATGTTAGCAGCAGGAGCACTGCGGCACAATGATTTACTTTGCTTAAGAGTTCAGACAGTTGCAGCCTCTTCAGAGCTTCATCATTGTTCAGTGATTCAACAGAAAGAAACTCCCTCTGAATTCCCTAGTGTGTTTTCAGATAAAAATTAGGTAATGGTTGTCTAATTTTAAGTTGATGTCTTTTTCTGTCAGTGTGATGTCAGAACAGCAGGGTGAGTGAAGATTTTTTTTTCCATCTCATAATTATTCAGAAGGGTGAAAAGTCGCAAATCACTTATTAATAAGGTGAATAGAAAGCTCCATCCATCTATTTTCTTAACCGTTTGTTCCAATTAAGGGTCGCGGGGGAGCTGGAGCCTATCCCAGCAATCACAGGGCTGGAGGCAGGTACACCCTAACAAAGCCGCCAGTCTATTGCAGGAGTAGAAGGCTTTGTCTGGTAAAATTCTGCCCACTTGTAGTGATCGCTTTTATAGAACAAAGTAACAAAATCCATCTTTAAAATTCTTTTTGTTTATGACCTCAGCCAAGGAGGTTGGGATGTTGTGTTTTCATCTGTTTTACAAAAAATACTGAACATATGTTTTTTTTATTTCTTTTTTTCTGAGATTGGATCTTGGTCTAACTTAGGTTCTATTAAAATTTAGGAGTGATCCAGGTCACCAGCTAGATCCAGGAATTTTTGAAAGATTTGTATTTTTTATTTATTTATTTATTTTTTTAATTTTTTTATTATAGCGGGATAGAGCCATTTTCAGTATATATATAACTCCACAGTAAATGGTCATTGTGCTTGGCCAAAAAATACAGTACAAGTTCCCAACAGGTTTTCCAACATATTAAAGACTGATCTGGATCCTGGCAAGATTCTGGATACTACAATACAGAACAGGAAACAAAAGGGGATCATTGGAATATTCATCACTGCAAGAGAGCAAACTAAGATATAAACCTGCAACAAACACAACAACACGCACAAGACACTGTGAGTTCATTATCAATGTATCTAGAAATCTAATAGTGTATTCAGACAGAACTAAAACATTGGGTTGAAATCGCGTTGGAGGTCTGCACTTTCCATTTTTTTTTAGATTGTTCATGTGTTAGGGTTAGATTGGTTACGATAATGGCTGCCTTTAAGTATTTAAGGACTTAAGATTCAAGCAATGAACTATAATTCTTTCAGTTCAGATGTTAAAACATTTCAAGTGTAACTGATAGGATATTGGGATCTAGACACACTGACGGGCAAAACTGGAGACTTGCAGGAGTACGTGTATACTTCTGCGCAGTCTTTTCTTTAAAATGCAATTGACTCAAATACCTACCTACTGTAGTGCATGTGTGTGGAATTTTTTCCCTTTCTGCCATGAAATGAGTCATAAAAGCATGTTTAATAATCCAATCTGACACCATTTGCAATAAGCGTTTGAGCGAGTGATGTTTCACAGTTTTCTGTCAGTTCCCATAATCTGTGACTGGCTCTTTTTGGGTTTTTTTACTGCTGTGTCAGGTTAATACCTCATGCTTCTTTTTAAAAATATTCCTCTGTGTGCATATGTGATGGGTCAAATGCATGGGTTTTAAATTGAAATAGTTTTATTGCATGTGTTTTTAACTGTTGTTTGGTTACTAACCCCCCCTGGAGGCCTATCGACCTCACCCTTAATTGTTCAGTGGGAACACCTGTGAGTGCCTGGGCAGACTATTTAAATTGGAGCAACAGGTGTGACAGCAGGAGAAGAGCAGAAGAGATGGAAGGAGATGGGGCTCCTGGAAAATGGAACATGATGATGGCGATGATGGGGATTGCAATGACGACGACGACGACGACGACGACGACGACGACGACGACGACGACGACGACGACGACGACGACGACGACGACGACGACGAGGAAGGGACTGCTGAGGGGCCAGTGACGACTAGTCCCACCGCGGCTTGGTGGTGGCTAGGCAGAGCCTGAAGGGCAGCAGCCAGTCTGGGCCAGGAATATCCGAGTGAGTACAAATGGCTTAGTTTAGGGTCCAGAGGGAGAGGCTGGCTGCAGGGCCAGGCAGAAGGGTTCCCCTCTTAAGCGTGTAGACTGCTGCGTATGCTCCTCTCTGCAGGTCCTGGATGTGATGTTGCCGAATGGAAGCCTGAAGATTGGATCCGTCGCTGCAGAGAAGAGGACCACCCCATGCCGCACAGTGGCCATTTTAAAGGACATTTTAGAAGACATTTTAAAGGACTGGGGTTTTAATATTTTTAACTTTATACTTTTTTATCTTGTTATTAAATTGGTTTTTGAGATTTAGTGTGGTTGACTCTGCTCCCCTGATTTTTAAAAGAACCAAGGTGGCTGGGAGAACCCTATTTTACCCGTTTTTATTTACTTTATTTTGTTTTAACATGCCCCGGCCACCCTGTTACACATGCTTCTTTGGAACATACTTCTCACACAGTGATCAGGTTTATTGAATTCAATTTGTGACTGCTGGAGGCTGGCCTCTGGCCAACCTCCAGAACAAACACATGATTGCAGATGCACCATATGTTAATGGTTTGAATAGTCGCAGTGTAAATCTTGACTCGACTGCTTCCAACATGCTAAGAGTTTAAACACGCCTACCATTCCGTGATGGTCTTACTGACTGTCTTTTCTCTGCCTCTTTATCTCATTCTGTCTTTACTATTTGACGTTTTCAAATACCATCACTGTAATCTACCATTTCTTTTCTTCCTGTCTTTCATCAGCATCAGCCTTTCTTTTGAATAAGTTTAAGGAGATTTTCTTATTTAAAAAGACAGACTTGCTATTGTATTATAGTTACAGCCTTTCGCAAGGTTAATTTTGTTGTTTCAACACAATCTGATGTAGGGAAATATGTTAAATATCTGAAGTAAGAATTTGATTTGTTTTACATTGTTGCTGAAGCAAACAAGCATGACTTGTTTGCTTCAGCACAGTTAATAGTGGTGGTAAAGTGGTACCAAACTGACAAGAAAAATGCACATTGGAAGGGGGAAAAAAAAAAAAATACAATGACTTACCAGCACAGAGAGAATGACTTTAACTGAAGATAGAAACAAAAGTGTTGACTTGTGAAATGTGCTCACATCATTTTCCGAAACGGTGAAGTAGTTGACAAAAAAAGGCTTCACTAAGTCAATGACACGGAAATGATTTGGAGTCAACAGAAATGACAAAACACAGATGAAATCAACACTACTAAACTGTGGTAGATTTATTTGCACTTTGGCTCTCTATAACGAAGGCTTATTCAGAGTACACCTGTCTCTCTAAACTTTCATAAGCCCAAAAATTTGGATGTTAACGAATGTCTCTTGGTTTTTCAGTTTCTTTCTGTCCCTAATTTACTCCGATATCGTGTTGTGATGTGCCGGTTATTATAACTCCCTCACCTCCTTTCTTCCAACTCTTCGTCACCACTGCTCACCAGCCAGCATGCCCAACTCATCCTTGCCTCTCTTCTAAGCAGATGAGAAGTATTCTCACTGTTCCAGCCATGTCTTCTGTTTTAACTATACTCACACTTACATTCTCCTCTTGCGTGCTCTCTGACATGACAAGTATGGTCTCTCCGCCTTTAGACACTGCAGGATAATGGTGGAGAAATTTATAGTAACACTATAGAAGATATCAGATATTAACTGGATAAATGTGATGTGGTTGGTTTCTCAGTCTTAAGGTGTTTAAAGCTGTTAGCCATAAAGTATTTCTAACAGAATTAAGTGAGTTAACTTTTCACCACACAACATCAAATGGATTGAACTATATTTATCAATTACATCACTGTCAATCAAAATCAATAATTACCACTCTCCTCCACTTCATCTAGGTGTCCCACAGGGTTTCTTTCTCGGACCATTACCTTTTTCTCTTATTATAATAACCACTGTCAAATGGTATGCAGATGATACGGTGATATACACACATGGTAAAAAATAACTCAGTTGACAGTCAATGTCTCAGCCAAGGGTGTAGCCATCATTTTAGAAGTGAGGGGGACAAATTTCTTAAATCTATAGAATGATTTATCATCCTCCCCTATTCAATTACATACCATGAGGCAACCAAAGTGCTGTACAGTTAAAATAAAACAAATCAACATTAACAGCATAAAAATAAATACTTTTTTTTTTTTTTTTTTTTTTTTTTTTTTTGTCTTGTCCAGCATTTAAGCAAGCAGACTGATGTTCTGGATGCTGTGTTCTGCTGAGCAAATTTATTTTGCCAAGGGGAACTTTTGTAGATGTAATGATCCCCTTGTATTTCTTGATTCTTATTTTATTTTTCAATTTGTTTTGGATAATAGCTTGTATTAGAGTTTATGCTGCTGGACCCGACCGGAAAGGACAGGAAAGGGGCAGAAAGAGAACAGAAAAGAGAACATAAAAAAACAAAAAAAAAAACAAAAGAAAGATATCAATGCATACATGTATATGCACATACATACCCACCTACATATATATGTATATACACTCGCACATACATTATATATATACATATATACATACATACATACATATACACATACATACACATGCATACACACACATGTACACATACATGCATACATAAAGATAGATATACATACATACATATACACATACATACACACACACACATATATATATATATATATATATATATATATATATATATATATATATATACATAAATATAAATATGGACTGAACAGCAACACAAGCAGCCGTAACAACATATATACACATATACATACTCACATACATACACATACATATACACATTCACATACACACACATACACATACATATACATACATACACATACACTCACACATATGCATACATATATACATATCCATACACATACATACATACACATACACATAAGTACACACACATACCCACCCACACACATAAATATATACACCCACACAAGCCAACTCTAGATTCGTGGAGAACAAAACCGTTGACAATCATGAGGACCAGAAACTAGCAAGTTAAGTCAAAAAGACAGAAAGAGAGCTACCTGCTGTTAGTGAATAAACTTGCTGGATGACTCAGTGACTGTGACACATGCAGAACATTCATGCAGAACATTCAGAGTGGAACGTGTTTAGAGAAGAGTGATCATGCCAATGTGACCCCGCCCGCCTACAGCTAGAGGAAGGCCAGGAGAACCCAGAGACCCGGGTAACCGACAGTCACCCCCAGGTACAGATCCCAACCCCCCCACTCCAGAGCCAGCCATGCATCTGCCCAGGAGGTGGCGAAGGAGGTGCCCAACCAGAGTCCCCCGCAGTCAGGGGGAACAGGCCCCAGCAGGCCCAGGCCGGCAAGGGCCGATCCCGCCGGGCACCGGCCACCTAGGGCAGACAGAGCGCAGGCCCCAGGGCCCCAAGAGCCCGTGAGCAGCCCCCCGCCCCCGCAGGCAGAGGGCACAGCCCACACCGACGGAGGACCAGGATCCCCAGACCGCCACCCAGCGGCAGCCAGGTCGCACCCCAGTGCACCAGCTGCGCCCCCGGGTACAGGACACCACCCCCCCACCACCAAACCACACACACATATACATGCATACCCCCCCCCCCCCCCCCCCCCCAACACGCACTCCCCTCACACATATACATGCATACCCCCCCCCCCCCCCCCCAAACACGCACTCCCCTCTCAACCCCCATCCACACAACCCTCTGCAATCCATGCACATCATCCATCACATATACAACCCCACCCCACCTCTACTCACTCACCCATACCAAGTCACACGAACCCCAATCGCCCCCGCCCCCACACACGCTCACCCCCCCCCCCCACACACGCTCACACCCCGCCACCCCATCCCTCTACTTCTACCCAACCACACATGCCCCACCAAATACCCCTCCACCACCCATAGCCCCCCTCCAAACTTCACCCTCACTCACACATCCCATTCCGCATATACACCCCCCCCTACACACACACACACACACACACACACACACACACACACACACACACACACACATACCCTCACTCCTCCAACACAGGCACACCCCAATACAACCCACGCGCCAACATACCCCTCCACACACACATCTACTCATCCTCACGCATCCCTATCCCCTACCCACCTATATCCCCAACCCTAATCCCCCCCCAGCCATCCCACCATCCATCTGTAACCCCATACACCCACTCCCGCACATCCTCACCTCACCCCTCCATCATGTCCCATGTGAGATACCTCAGAGGGGGCAGAGGACAGGATGGCCCCGATCAGGGCCCCCATAATTACCGCCCACCACTCCCAGCGTCCCCCCCACCACCCCACAGATGCAGCCGACCCAGCACCCCCCCAGGGCTGGCGACAACCCTCCTACAGCCAGGCCAGCCCAGACTTAGGCCTAATGGACGGCACTCTTCCCCCACCCGTACCCCCCCCCCAGTAAAGCCCCGAGAGCAGGGGCATGAGAAGACCCTATCGTCCCTGCCTCCCCCCCGCTTATGACTGATTGTGAAGTATGTATTAGTTGCAATTAAAATTGAGGGAAGTGCCACGTGGTGTTGGGAGAGGGACCACCTAAGCAGCCCCGCCCACCATACACCGCATGCTCTTCCCCCTAATCATGTGAGTCGTCAGTGTTTTGGTGTTTGGTGTCTAAGTGTAATTAAAACTGGGAGGTGAGCCGAGGCTGGGTGCAGCGATCAAGACCACCTTGATGGCCTTTCTCACCACCCAGCGCCACGTGCACACCTCCCAATACCCTGCCTGTGTGTGATGGGGAGCGGGGAGGAAGAGGGGTTGAGGGATTTAAGTCTGGAGGAAAGTGAGCTTTCCTCCAGAAGGTGAGCCGCCCGCGGCACTGGGCATGCCCCCTACTCCCAGGGCCCCCCAAGGACCAGGACAAGCCGGGGACAGCCATCCCCGTAACCAGAGCCTTCGGCGACTCTAACCAGAGAGTCATCACCAACCCAAGAGGGGACCAACTCACCACATGCAGAAGGGGGGCATGAGGACAAAGAGGAGGCGGGGCGGCAGAAGGGGAATCCCAGACCGATTGTCCACCGCCCCTCACTCACAGAGGACACCCCAACCTGGGGACATGAAGTCCCCCCTTGTCCACACATCGGCACTTCACACTGTCTCAGCACACACCTACAGCCACACACACACACACTTCCGGACACATTCAGGTCCACCCAGCCACCCGTTCAGCCCACCCTTAAAACCATCCTCCTGACCCCCACGTCACATCCAAATCTCCCCCACTCCCATCCATCATATCTACACTTATCCACCAACCTACCACACACATGCACCACCCACTCCCCCATACATACACCCCTGTCCCCCCCCCCACACACACACAGACAGCACGCCCCCCCCTCCCCCCTCCTCCCCCCCCACACACACACCCGTATACATGCACCACCGCCACTCCCCACATACACGCATCACCCCACTCCCCTACACACACGGCACTACCCCCCCCCCACAGACACCACGACACCCCCCCCACACACGCATCATCACACTTCCCCACCCACACACATCCACATACCTATGTACCGCCACCAGTCCTCAACGCACACCCCCTACACACATCCCTCCATACACACTCACATCCCATCCACACTATCAAACACCCCCCACTCAACAAGTCCCAGGGTCGCAACCAGGCACCAGAGCACGTACCTGCCCGCCGCCGCAGCGGCAGGTCCAGGTCAGCCCAGCCCCCCCCCGGCACAAGCCGACCCCCCACCCCCAAGAGACAGGGGACAACCCCGGGCACCGGAGCCCGGGACCCCGCCCAGCCCGCCCCACGGCGGCACAGGCGCCCGTTACGGAGTCACGCCCGCCAACCCATCCCCTGCCAGCGACCTCGCCCCGCCGCTGCGCGGCAACTCCAGCCGCTGGCCCATCCAGGTCCACAGTAGGGCTAGAAACCTAGGCACTCCAGCAATGGAGCAGTCAAAATCCCCCCCCAGGAGCCCACCACAGACCCACAGCCCCCAGAGAACCCCAACCGGCCACCAACCCCGAGCGCAATAAGGTCACATTCTCCCCCCATACTAAGTGATGGAGCTGATCACAGGGGACCAGAGGGAATAAAGTTCAGCTGACTGATCTCTTGAGGAGGCAGACATCATCTCGACACTGATGTGATCTAATAAGAGATTTCTGAACTGCTGGATACACAGACTTTGTTTGCTTTTCCAGTTTAGAAGGATAGTTTTCTTTGCGATACATAAACTGGTGAGGATTAAGTTTGCAGAATTAAATTCTGTTAATTTCACCCAAGTAACCCAGTAGGCCCAGTTTGGGGTTTGTAGGGCTGTTACATTTGAAGCAATTTGACAGATCTTTACATACCTGAAACCAGAATTCCTGGACAGGTGGGCAAGACCACAAAGCATGGTAGTAGCTGTCAGTCGTGTTGCCATTGCAGTGTGGACAGATGTTTGATTGTGACAGACCCATCCTGAACATCCTGTGTCCTGTATAATGAGTTCTATGCAGAATTTTAAATTGTATTAGTTGCATGTTTGAATTCTTAGTCATTGTAAATGTATTTGAACAGATTTGTGACCATTCATTTTGGTCAAAGTTACTGGATAAGTCTGCTTCCCATTTAGAAGTTGGGAGACATATGGAATCGTCTAGCTTTGATAGTAATCTATATATTTTGGATAACAGTTTCGGGGCATTGAGATTTAAGAATTCTGCAGCCCTGATAGGTAGCTGCAAGTTTAATTGATCAGGGGTGTATTTCTTACCTATAATAGATTTAAGTTGGTAGTAGTCTAAGAATTTTGTGCTGCTGATTTCATATCGTGAAGTAATTGTATCAAAAGGGAGAAAGTTCCCATTTTCTATTAAATGTTCTAACTGTTTTATTCCTTTATTCTTCCACTGAGGGAAGTTTATCATTTTCCGGTTTTGCTGGATGTCGGGATTGTTCCAAATAGGTGTAAGTTTGCATGGAATAAGCAAGGATTTGGTTAGTTTAAGAAATTCCCACCAGGCCATTAGTGAGGAGCTGATATTAATGCTTTTAAAGCATTTTTGGCGTTTGACAGCTGTGCTGATAAATGGCAGGTCTGAAATTGCCATATCCTCACACATAGCTTCTTCTATATTAAGCCATGGTTCATCTAGATAGCTAGGTTTAAGCCATTTAGAGATGTATTGTAGTCTATTGCTTATAAAGTAATTTTGGAAATTAGGCAAGTCTAAGCCACCGCTATCTTTAGTCTTCTGGAGTGTTTTTAGACTAATCCGTGGTGGTTTGTCTTTCCAGAGAAATCTAGTAACATTAGAGTCCAGCGATTTAAACCAGGTGGAGGGAGGTTTAATGGGGATCATTGAAAACAGATAATTGATTTTAGGTCGAATCATCATTTTTATAGTTGCAACTCTTCCCATTAGTGATATGGGTAAAGATTTCCACCGTGTGAGATCGTCCTCAATTGTTTTTAGTAGGGGGACATAATTTAGCTTTATAAGGTCTGACAGTCTGGGTGAGATGTTTATTCCCAAGTATCTAATATCTCCTGACTGTAAAGCAGTGTCAGGAGTATTATGGAAGGAACAGTTGATGGGTAGAACGGTGGTTTTAGACCAATTAATGGAATATTCAGAAATTGATGAGAATTTATTGATGAGTGCGATTGTCTGACAGATGGATGATTGTGAATTTTGAAGGAAAAGTAATACATCATCAGCATAAAGACTGGTCTTATGCTCCATATTTCTACAGTTAATGCCTTTAATGTCTTTGTTTTGTCTAATGCTAGCTGCTAAGGGTTCAATAAAGATTGCAAAAAGTGAGGGGGAGAGTGGACAGCCTTGTCTGGTGCCTCTCTGCAATCTGAAGCTGTGAGAAGTTTGATCATTTGTCCTGACGCATGCATTTGGATTGCTATACAGTATCTTTATCCAGTCGATAAACGATGAGCCAAACCCGAATTTTCTTAATGTTGCAAATAAGAATTTCCAGTTCACCCTGTCAAATGCTTTTTCAGCATCTAGAGAGATTATTGTAGTTTCCAGGTTATGTATGGTGGCATAATCAATTAGATTTATTAGTCTGCGCGTATTAGTGGTGGAATGTCGTCCCTTGATAAATCCTGTTTGATCAGGATGTATGATAAGTGGAGTTATTTTTTCTAGTCTTGTAGCAAGCACTTTACTGATTATTTTAAGATCTACGTTCATTAGTGATATTGGACGATAACTAGATGGGAGTTTGGGGTCTTTTCCTGGTTTTAGTATTACTGTAATACTAGCCAAATTCATGTTTTGAGATATTCGACCTTTTTCCTTGATTTCTGAAGCCATTTTATAAAAAGTGGGTGCTAGTATAGACCAAAATTCTTTATAATATTCAACTGGAAAACCGTCTGGTCCTGGAGCTTTATTGCTGGGCATGTGTTTTAAAGCTTCATGTAGTTCCCCTACTGAAATGGGTGCGTCCAAAACCATTTCCTGATCCTGTTGTAACTTTGGAAGATTGAGGTAGCTGAGAAATTCCTCAATCCTCAAAATGAAAAATAAAAACATTTGAAAGACAATAAAATAGTTCAAAGACAAAAAAGACAGAAAAGACCTTGTGGTCCTGCTCTCTGGCGTTAAAAGTCAATGTAAAAAGATGAGTTTTTAAAAGGGACTTCAATTGCATCTATCCTTAGCAGCTAAAGAACCACATAACTATAAACAGCACCAGTGAACCAACTTTAGTTCTTTAAAATGATATACTATCAAACTCATAAGTCAAAATCTAAAGCTGCTAAACTGGTTGAGTTGACAGAGAATGACCCTGGAGCGTCTACAGGGTGAGTAGTCAGATTATTCTGTGCCAAATGACAACACTGAAAACAATATGTTTGGTAACACACTATTCCTGTTTAAATATATCAGTGCCAGAATGACATGGAAGTGACACGGCAACTGGCTAATAAGCCACATCATTTAATATAATGGCAAAAGTGACCCAACATTAAACATGTCATTAAGATGTAGCTACTTTATCATTTATTTTATCATCAATGGTGACAGCACAGATGTGTAAAATTAATCAGTTAAAAAGAATGTTATGGCCAATACCCACTGCCTGATACAGCAGTCAGATTATATATGCAAATAAATGATTTATAAACAAATATTGTCTTCTAAATGACAGATAAACTACATTTGTGGAAGTATTTCCTTTTTGAAGGAAATCGAAGACTACAGGCTAAAAAACTATATTGCAAAATAATATCGTCAGCTCTAAATTTCATTTTACAGTCAAGCAGAAGCAGTAATATGATCAAAATAAACAACAGTTTATGTTAATGTTTGAGTGGGGGGCTATCCATAAATAAAAAAAAAATGAAATAACTATACATACAGTAATAAAAGTGAAACTGTTGTACAATTTAATCTCAAAATCCCTTTGATGCTTTTAATATTTCCTCTCAGTCTGTTATAACAGAGACATTCTAAGGCAGGACTTTAGCTATAATTTCTCCTGCTGTGAAGATCGTCCATGTCCATCCTGCTGCTAACCTCAGGACCACCCTCTCCCTGCTCCTTCTATTGTATAAAGATAAAAAAAAAAAGTGCATATATATATATATATATATATATATATATATATATATATATATATATATATATATATATATATATATATATATATATGTATATATATATATATATATATATATATATATATATATATATATATATATACATATATATATTGTCTATACATATATATATATAGACAAGAAGGACTACTTTTCTAAGACTACTAAAGACTACTTTTCTAAGACTCCATGAATAAAAGACTTACAGTAAATCAGTGTTCAGGGGCCTCCAATATTTCCGGGAACGTCATAAAAATTCCTTTTTCCTTGTCCTTCTCTGTGATGTTGCGGTAATTTACAGTGAAGCATTGTCGATCAAAAGGCTCTTTTCTTTGCGTCCTCATTCATGCAATGCTTCATGCTCACCATTTATGATTAAATGTCAGGACAGGATATGAGAAATGTAAAATGTCTTTCCAGCTCCAGGTGGACTGATTTATAATGGAAATGTTGCCTGAAGAATTGCGTGACATGGTTTAATAAATCTCATCATTTTTCTGTTTTCCATTCCAGCTTTTTGTGTGCACAAACACTTGGGTTCTGAGTAATAAAGTAGCCCTGTGGTTGAATGTGGATAGGATTGGGGGGAAAAAAAAGTGAAATGGACCTTTTTGTTTGTTTTCATGGGTATTTTGACAACCACTGATTTTTTTTTCCAAGTGCCACAATCATTTGACAAGCTTCATCCATATTTGATGTGTTGTAAACACTAGACGGAGGATTTTTTTTTACCAACCCAACATATCTCTTTCTACCCTTAAGCTAGGGGTCTACAAAGTCGGCCCTTAAGATCTGCTATCTGGCAAATTTTAGAAACCAAAAAACCAAACATACCAGAATTTCACTGCTAGGGAAAATTGTAGGTCTATCTTATCTTTTCTGGTGTAAATTGAAGATTGTATACTCATGGGAACACAAGGCTGATCAGAAGAAAACTCATTTAAACATGGTGCAAACTCTAAATGCCTGTGTTTTACAACAAACAGTTTGGGTAAAAATGAGTCACAACAAAAGCAAACTGAATATTCTGTGAACTTGACTTTGTTTACAACTTGTGTGAACTTTGCTTTTATGATGTTGCTGCATGTCAATTTTAATGTTTTCAAAGAGCGAACAACAATGAGGTCAAAAACAAAATGAGTATCCATTTTATTTGCAATGCTTCAGACGTTAGCGAAATACCAGATACTTTATTTAAAATTCAGTAATAAGAGCAGCCAACAACAAATTAAAACCAGTATGAAGGGAGAAATGGGAAGGGAGGGCCACATCTGGAGAAGTAACTACTGGACAACATACACAACACATACAAACACACACACAAACAAAAGTCCCCCCCCCAAAACATACACACACACACACACACACACACACACACACACACACACACAGTTTACATCATATTCATGATTATACACAACGGCAAGCATTAAAACACACAGCCACTGTGTGTATAAAGAGGATCCAGATGTTTATGTCTCTCCAAGAAACCTACCATTGAAATGTGTGCGTTTTATGAGTGTGTGTCATGTATGTAAAGACTAACTCTTCTGAATTATGTGTTCTGAAAATATGAGCTCAGAATGTTGTGATCCAGCCTCATTATCTTTATATCCAGCCAACATTTAAAGATGCATTACATAACTTTAACCTTAAAACTCCACGTTCAGGATGACACTGTGACATCTGTCATGTGCATTTCTGGAGCTGCTGCTGCCCAGCAGTGTCCTGGGGCTGAGAAACTGCACTTTACAACAGCGTTGTCTTGTTGAAATCTGCAAGGTCTTCACCAAAGGCACATTGTCACAATTCGAGCAGAAATTGCAAAAGCCTTCACAGATATAGAAGTGCAGTTTTTCAGCTGCTGGATTTTCATTCTTCTGGCCACATAACAGGTTTTCATATTACCTCAGATGAGCCTTGATCCATTGAAGACAGCATAATTGCTGGATCACACATGGGTTCTTTGCTCAATAGATTCTGAGCTTTCTACAGTGTTATAGTGTTGAATACTCATCAGACATATAAGTGGCGCCGTTTTTTGTTTTTTTATCACCTAAACGCATGTTTGAGTTTTCCAGCACTTTAGGTTCGTTTTCCATGGCAAAAGAAACTGTTGGTTTTAGAGAGTTTTTTTTTTTTTCTTCAAAAATTTAGTGATGTCCCGGGGGAGGGACGTGGTGTCATTGGAGCTTCCATAGTTGCTCACGCATGAGCGATTCCCACAATGAAACACTGAGCAAAGTTATAAAAGGAACCCACACCCACCTTCACTCCTCAGTATAACTACTCCTAGCAGTTGACCAATCAGATGCAAACAACAAATATCTTACAGAAAAAGGAAAAAAAAAAAATCTCAAATTCAACATTGTGTAGTTCATGCTCTTTTGGGAATAAAATGTGGATTGGTGGGATTGTAAATATGGTCATAAGCTGTAGGTAGTGACCGAAAGAACAAGATTCTGAAACAAGGTGCCACAAGGTGGCCAGACTCTCCCTTAGAAACAGGGTGAGAAGCTTGGTCATCTGGGAGGGGTTAAGTGTATAGCTCCTCCACATCAAAAGGAACCAGATGAAGTGGTACAAGCATCTGGTTAGGAGACCTCCTGGACATCTTCTGTGTAAAGTGGGAGGAGGCTCCATGGAAGACCTGGGGTACAATGGGGGATTACATCTCTCAGCTGGCCAGGAAGGCCTCATGATACGCCAGGATGAGCTGGTGAATGTGGTTTGTAAGAGGTAAGTCTGGGCTTCTCTGCTTTGGCAGCTGCCCCAGCAACCTGACCCCAGATAAGTGGCAGAAAATGGATAGCTGGATAGAAGGTAAAATATTTGCAAAAAATTTAATTTTGTTTTATCTATGTACACAGCCTCCCATCTTTTTGGGGATTGAGATTGTACCTCGTGGAATGCGAGCAGAAATATCTTCAAGGCTTAAATGAAGATTTCCAGCTGCCCCCAGTTTAAGATTTTGGGATTATTGTTACCTAGATGTCTGAGGATCTACAGAGATTGACAGCCTTAACTGGAAATTTCAAGAACTAAGTTTTTTTTTGGCATTTCCACTGTGGCTGCAGGTGTCCCCCCTGAGAGGCTATTCCTTTTTACAGACAGACAAGAATAAATGATCATCTCAGATCATAGATCTTTGGGAAGTTTTTAGATTCTTTTTGTTTATTTTCATTTTATAAAGACTGGAAACCACTTGCAACCTGAGAAGGGAGGAAACATCTGGAAAACAAGGGAGTCTTATAAAATGCTCATATCAAGGTATGTATGGCTGCTTACTCATGGACTGCTAATTTAAAATTTTAATATTTTTTTGAATGAGAATTTTCTCTTTTTATGTCTTTAACTACTTTGGCTATCAGGACATTAAGGACAAGAAAATGTAAAACATATAGTGATTCAGAGTAAAAAAAGACAGAAATATTGTTTTCATCTGTTTTGGTAGTTCTTAAGATCTTCTTTAATGACTTGACACCATATGTTGGAGGTGCAAACCAAGTTTAAAGGAGTAAATATGATTTAAATAACAAGAGGAAATGACTTTAAACTATCTGAACTACGTTAATGTTTGTCTGAGATGAAGAGAAAATATTGTATTATCAATATTGTTGAAGAAAAATTAGAATTTCATCTGAATAATTAACTGTACTCTAACAATTGCATCATTTAACAATCAGTCAGGTAAAATTTTACCACTGGAATTTGCATGGCATTATAAAGTGACCGAATATGTGCCAATTTTCCAAAGATGCTTCACTAATATTCCAACAATGATTAAATGGTATGGTGAAACAGACAGAGACAGATGCTGCCATCTCTTGTTCAGCAAGAAAAGATGCATTCTTTTTCCTGCATTTTTTACATTCATAAAGCTTACCTTGCTTTTATTCTTCAGTTGAATGTTGAAATATGTACCCTTGATGTTTTTTTTTTGTTGTTTTTTTTTTGTGTGTAATCTCATAAAAGTTGTTCTTAACATTCTGGAAACATGAGAGGCTGAAATTCCTAAATGCAGTCTCAGCAATTCCAACTACCTGCTTAACCTCAAAACTTCCCTCAAAGTATGTTCTAAAACCAAGATTAACTTCCAGGTAAATATCTGACTCCAGACTGATGCTGACAGCCATTTACCACACAGGAGGACTGAATGCCTCGAATTGAATTTGGTTCAAACAAGAAAAGCAGTGGAGTACCTCAAAACTTTATAACTGGTCAGACTCAGGTTCAATCTGTCCTGCAGATGGCAGTGTTGTCTAAATATTGTATCATCTCAGCTATTATTTTTTTTCTTAACATTTACTTATCAGGCAACTGTGGACTATTTACTGAGTTTAATTGGTTTAAAATGTCCACGTTAAGAGTAGCTACATCAGAAACAGATGTGTCACACTGATGTGAGTTATTAAAACTCGTAGAGCTTGTGGTAAATAATCCTTGTTGCAGTTTTTTTCCTTTTGCTTCGGTGCATTTCTCACAACAGAATTATTATTTGCACAACGGTCAGAGCATTTCTCAAAAGAATTAGGACAAACTGCAGAACCCAGTGAGAAACCTGCATAAGCACATCACTTGCTAAAAATAGGTAATTCTTCTCTCAAAAGTATGTATGTCAATGAAACTGTCAGAGCCATCAAAATGAAAAGTCCTGTAAACACTGGGTACGAACAAGGCACTCAAATGGCTTAGTCATGTTTTCATTGTGACAGTCTGATTTGTAAGTATCAGTAAGATCTCGGAGACACAAACTAAAAATGCCCAAGAAAGCACTATGTACTGAATGCACAGCCATTAGAAATCTTCAGTAAGGTTATACGTTAGTGCTTTTAGCAGAGAAACTCACAGCACTATGAGTAAATTACAGGATTGCAGCACAAAAAAAAAGAAAATCTATCTATCTATCTATCTATCTATCTATCTATCTATCTATCTATCTATCTATCTATCTATCTATCTATCTATCTATCTATCTATCTATCTATCTATCTATCTATCTATCTATCTATCTGTCTATCTATCTACACAAACACTTGGTTATTAGAGAACAAAACTTTCGCACAAAGATACCTGACATTTTCCCCCGTACCATGTGCCGCAAACATGTGAATGAAATAACCCTGTGGTTTTTTTCACACATCTCTGTGAGATTAAGTTGAAAATTGCTTTATATGAATCTAGTCCATTTACCATTTTACCATATATATGGTATATATATGGTATATATATATATATATATATATATATATATATATATATATATATATATATATATATATATATATATATATATATATATATATATTGTCCAAGATGAAAAGGGAAACTTAGCTGCTTGCAAGTCAGAAAGTTGTATCTTGAATTCTTCCAACATCACTTTATAGTCAATGCTAAGCACCAAATACCAAAGTTATCACATGTGTGGTGTATAAAGTAAAATATGTTCCTTATAAAAAGCTTTCTACCAAAATGTGGACGAGAACGTGATTAAATTAAAGTAAATACTACTAAAGCTGCTGTTTGGTAATGGTTTAGTGTACTGAATCAGCCCCATGCTCCATGTGTGGGCCTGGTTGACAGTGCTGTGTGATAAAATGGACTAGATCCCTTGGTGTTAAAAGTAATGTCTTTTTGAAGGTGAATGGGAACTTCACTGCAGCAGGGAAGCAGACAATAAGATCAGTTAGATTCCTTTTACTCAAAAATACACATGCAATCACTCCTAAAAAAGATAAATACTTCAATAAAAGTTAACATGTTTCTGCCTAGAGTGTGCATTGTTTTGCTTAAAACACACCAAACAAACATTATACAGGTGGGATGGATGTACTTACAGTTGAAATATGAACACAGACATGTTTACACCACTGCATCAGACTGACTCAGCATCAAGAGAAATAATCTACACAAAACTGAGCTTATATTTGTGACTCTATTAACAGTTCTCCAGTCCTTGTCTCTCTAAAAGAACACCGATAGCAACTCGATCACACATAGTGGGAGGTCATTGGCCTTCTGATTTCTAACATCAATAATTGACATATCACCTTAGTTATTCAGTTCATTATTTCACTTTCAGATCCATGGGCTGTACTTTGGGTCGCCCAAAGGCTGTGTTCTCTCAGCCCAGATGCACAATATGTATACGGGCAGCTGCAGAGCCAGCCATGAGGTCAAGATCTCAGATGACTTCCGCTGTCTCTTCATTCAGGGTCCAGAGTCAGAGCATGGCAGAGCTCTGTCTGATTTTGTCACATGGTTTGGAGATCTGGATCTTAAAGTGGCAAAAACTACCAAAATGGTAAATAAGTTCAGGGAAAAAAAACAAACAAAAAACAATAGAACATCTAAACATGACGTCCATTCTGTCAACAGGGAAAAGGTCAAAACTGTGGACAGCTACAGATGTTTGGGCATAATATTTGAATTTGATAAAACATGGCGACTATGCAAAAAAAAAAAAAAAAAAAAGAAAAGAAAGAAAAAGAAGACAGTACCTGCAGCAGAAACTGGATCCTTTTAATGCATCAAAACACATTTTATGTATTTTTCTTATCACTCTTTTCTTTAAAGTCTTTTAACTTTTTATTTTACGTGCTGGTTTTATGGGTTGTCCATGAAAAGGATCATGGGTGTGCCGATCCCAGTTGTATGCTCCCTGCAGAGCAAACAGGTGCTCCAGCAATAATCAGTCAGATCACGACCTGAAAGACAGGTCTGCCTTGATGCCTTCTGGGAGGCGTTATTCCTGCTCCCACCAAAAAACAAACAGATATACTATTTCTTTTTTTCCTTTTGCCATCAAACTTTTAAATGCTTGGTGAGAGGCGGTGTATTTATTGTTTTTTTGGTTTTAATCTATTTTACCTGTTTATTTCTGCTGTTGAATCTGCTGCCTTTAAAGCTGAATCCTTGTGTGGATAATGTCCTGTCCTTTGCTGTAACTCACATCTGCGAACTGAACTGCTACTTTGGGATAAATAAAGTGTTCTGAATCTGAATTTAAATCTGAAAATGATCCGAGACAATGAACTAGCCTGGAAGCAAGCTAAGCTTCTGTTAAACATACAGCCAAGTAGTTATGGTTTTTCTCATTAATACGGTTTTTCAGCTTTCAAAAAAACAACAACAAACAGTTGGCTCTCTGTTTCAAAACTGAGCCAAACACTAACAATCTCCTGTTATTAAGTTTTTTACTTACTTTTCTTGTTCTTTTTTTCTTTCTTCTTTTTTTGAACTTGTATTGTCGAGCATCATGACAGCAGAAAAATGGTAAACTGGTTTTTAGCTCCAATGAAGCTGTCAAGGGCTCACTTTGATCCTTAATTATTGTATTTTATTTGGGATATTGCTAAATTTTATTTTAATGCTGGAGCTGAACAGAGGAAACATAGTGAGGGGGAGTGGGAAGAGAAAAAGAGAGAATGAGAGAATGAGGAGACAAATAAAAAGGAAAAGAAACCGGCATAAAAAAAGCAACAACGGGAGTTAATTGTTTGTATTATTGGGATTCCACATTGCTTATTTAGAGGCCGCTAGTTCTGCTGAGATACCCAGGAAAAATGAGCAATTCTATAAAAATGCAAAGAAGACTATATATATATATATATATATATATATATATATATATATATATATATATATATATATATATATATATATATATATATATATATATATGTATATATCGCTGTACATATAAACATACAATGATGAAATTAAACTTTACATTAATCATAAAAATGTTAAACAAAAATTTGAAATCACACTGAAAATGTGCCTGACTTTGTAGCAAGATGTTCATATAGATGCGGTAATTGTAATGTTTGGATCTTTTTTAATTTGTGACTCATTTTATTTGTACGTGTAGGACCTTGCACCTGATTAAAACATGGCTCAAGAAAATTTGTCCCAGGACGACAAAGTTTTAAATCAGCCCTTGATATATGTTTAGTCAGAATAACAAGGCCCTGCCAAACACTAGGTAATACAAAGCATAAAAGTCAAACAGCTCACCACAACGTGACAACGTCTGGCATTAGCAACGTGCCCACCCACTAGACGGCAGAGGAAGGCACCAGCCAGCAGCCCTACTAGTACAGGTCCTAAGGGGGGGGGCATGGATGACGGCTGCTGTGGAGCAAGCAAGGGATATGACAAAAGGCCCCACAAGTCTGAGAATTGCTCATTAAAGCAAGCATCAACCCAAGTAAAGAGCTCTGTCATGAGATATCAACACAGGCAATCAAATGTAATGTTATTTTCCCTTCTAAACAGCTGTCTTGGTAAAGTACAAAGTTGAAGATGAGGGATAACTACAGTAAGTTTTTAATGAAACCACTAATATGCCAAGGATTCACTTCCTGAGCGAGCACAGAAAGACATCTATCGCCTCATCGGCATCTATTGGCTTATTATTAATACTAATGTACTGGACGGACATACACTAGGGCTGTCAAATCAACACACAGATTGTGAAAGTCTACAGAGAAGACCTAAAAGGATTTATAAGAAGAAAGCCCCCCATTGTGGCAGCAGAATGGATGTCTTTATCTTTAAACGAACAGAGAAAAAGAAAAAAATGTCTGTGAGAATGTTTTCATGACTGATAAACCATCATGTCGAAAAGGTTATTGTACTGTTTTACCAGCAAAGAGAGACAAATGAACAGACAGGCTCAGAGGAGGAAAAAGAGCAGGAGAGACAAGGACAACAAGAAAGAGATGTACTGAGAGAAGCAAGTGTGTGTGTGTGTGTGTGTGTGTGTGTGTGTGTGTGTAGCGGGGGCTTGCTGTTGGTTATGGGGGATTCATGGCAGATATTCCAGGTCCTGTGAAATTACCTGAATGGACTGGAGTGTTTTTGTGGTTGTAACGTCACAAGGGACTTCATTTTGAGTTCAAGTGAGTGTGATGAAAACAGAAAATGACCATTTAGATCCCTGGGTGAGACTCGCTTGTCAGAGAAAGAGGATAAAAGTGGTTTTATCTTAGACAGAAAAGTTGTCAGCTAACAACTAAATGAACAATTCAAGTTTTTCCTTTTAAACATCATATTGGATAGTCGATGTAGAAATGACTGGGATGGGCGACAGACCCTGTGCTTTCATTTCAGTTAGGAACAAAAACAATAGATACTTGCAACTTTTTTACTTGACAAGAAAAATGTAGTCAATTATTTTGCCAACAATGAAAAAAAAATGGATATAGGGGATTACAGCCTTTCAACAGAGCTTGTAATTCCATTTCAGAAGCGTCTCATGGCTCTGCTCAAGTGCTAAACACTTGTGCTTTGTTTATTTTTAATGGAAACCACTCACAACGTAAGCAGAGAAACTGCACAAAAAGTCCAAAGGAAAACCACCACAAATAAAATACTCTGTATCAGAGATGATGCATGAAAAATACACACTATAAACTAGAGATTCAGTATTGCATTGTCATGCAGGATCACAGCATTTTAGCTACTTTTTCCAGAATGTAAGAAAATAAGTGCACAGCTTCAATATGTGCAGTTGTGTAGCTGCAACTGTGCAAACAATGAAAGTTCAACCATTAATTTTCTATACCGCTTCATCCAACGCATGGTCGCAAAGAAGAAGAAGCCTATCCCGGGAATTATTAGGCCACAGGGTACAGCCTGGACTGGTCACCAGTCCAATGTAGCAATAAAAGTGCAGAGTAGTGTAAATTATCAGACTGTAGACATGGTAAATGGATCACTTTGCACCAGCAAGTGGCGAGATGGACTTCCCTGCTCTGGGGAAAGAGTTGTCTGAGTCTGGTGATGAGATTTTTTTAATGTTCCCACACCATTTCCCAGAAGTTAGTAGTGCAAACAGTCTGTTGCATGGATGGGGGTGGGGGGTCTGGCTCTGTGGGTGTAATGGGAGAGTTGTGCTACTCACAATAAAAAAAGAAACAAACACACAGGGAACATTTTTTTTTCTAAAAAGAAGAAGAAAAAAAGGAAAGAAACTTAGCAAAGTCCCAAACACAGAAACCAAATCTGGCTGAGTGCTTTGTTACAGCGCATCATCATCCTCATAAGTTGTAATAAAACAAAGAAAATCAAATCTAAAAGTGATCATTGTGACTTACTGCAATTGCTTAGAATTTGTCGTTTCTCATTATGTGAGCTCTGCAGCTTATGCACTAAGCTCTGTTCGATGCAAACATCGCAATTGTTGTTTGTCGAACTTTTTACATTTATCATTTTTATTTACTGTAAAACGGTCATGGAAATTCAGCTACTGCCTCACAGCTTTGATTCCACCACTTGACAAAATAAATAAACTGATACACAAGTAGAGAAAAATTTTTAGTAAACAGCCCTACTTGATTCTACGGCCACGCACAGAAGACGGCTTCCTGGAAAAAATCTGCCACTTTGTTCTGCTTGGCCTGTGTCAGAGGTATTTATAATCCTAATAATCTTTACAAATGGAGAAGAACAACACAGGGATGATACATTAGGGCTAAAAGATGAACAAATGTCTGCTGTTTAATAGCATCTGTCTTTATAATATTGTTTTTAAGCCTTCATAATTGACATATTGTCTTGTCACTTACTTGTTTTTGGGACTATTTTTCATTGTCAAGCTGCTTATATTATCGCTAAGTGTGAGAGCAGCATTTAGTTTCAGAACAACATGGCCTGGAAAGTGACTTTTCAAAGCGAGACATCTCAGCACCTGGCAGAGTAATTGCAGAATAATTACCATTAATCAAGAACCTCATTAACCCCGTGCAGATGTAGTCGATGGTAATTTGTGTTGTGTGCCAATTAAATAACAATTATTGTGCATTCTGGGGTAAAAGAAAAAAAAAAAAAAAACTTGTCCAAAGTTTCAGAAAGGAACTGGAGCTACACTTAAACTGAACATTGACTGGGAAAAGAAGAGCTCAGCTCAGGGTGAAGAAAGTAGAAAGCTGGTTTGAACATTTGGAACAGTTTCAAGTTTTTGACACCTCCAGGTCTGTTTACAAGTGGTTGGAGTCTCCGCTTTAAGTGCTCTGTTACCCAAAAACAGGCTGAGTGGTATGCAGCCGGTGTCAGCTTTATGTTTTACCTAGGCGCTGTGTGGAAGCAAGTTAAAAGTTAAATTAATTAACTACTTGAGTAAGTAGAGCAGGCAGGTTGGAGCCAAATCAATTAGCTATTGGCAGGGGAGACAGAGTTGGGGGGAACTAGAGATGGGCCTCAACTGGCCAGAGCCAACTCACACATTAAACACACGCATGCTTCACAAAAATGCTAAATTCACATGAGCAAAACACATGAATGCAAAATTCAGATATACAAGTTGCGCTGTATGCACAAAGAGTCATTTTCAATACATATAATATACAGTATGAAAGAAAAAGTATGCATGACTTTAGAATGTGCACAGACTGTAGCAAATATGACTAATATATTTCTGTCTGCTGTCAAGAAACCTTGGTGGTACTTTACAAAAGCTAAGATCTGGCAGACAGAAAGAGGCATATGATGCAGAAGAAAAATAAAACTAAAGTGGGAGAACAGATTTCTGCACAGAAGCTCAGAAAAAGAAAAAAATATCTGGCTTGAGAATCCAAAATAGTCTGTGTGATATTTCACAATGTATGAAGTCTCAGTTTGTTTGGATTCCAGAGGACAGTTTTTCCACATTGGCCGGGACAACTAGGACACAATAGCACATTCAGATCTGCAGGAGGGCACATGCACACACACACACACACACACACACACACACACACACACACACACACACACACACAACACACAAACACACATAACACACATACACAACAAAATTCACACCAACTGAAACTGAGAAAACTGCAGGGAGGTGAGGTCTTAATTTACATTGCAACAATTTGTATTTCTCACTTCGCCCAGTGTCTCAGAAACAGGTCGTGTTACTCACAAACACAACTGAAACACGTAGACACGTGCACATGGATGCATGCACGTGGGAGTCTTTTACACCACGTACTGTGGAAGAGTGCAGTCAGTGATTATCTGCCTTGAACATATTGTATGTGTATTGTCTGTATGTCCTTTGCTTTAACACATTTTTATTTCACTGTATTTTGGCACCCACCATATTAGGGGATTTAATTTGATTTTTATGTTTTGTTGACAGGTAAATAAAAGACAAGCGGAGCTCAGCGGGAGCTTCTGTCCTAGATTCAACTTCCTCATTAGCATTATTCAAAAATACAAATGACCAAAATAAAGAACACTTGGGTTGTCACGCCAACTGGTCTGTTTGACTGATTACACTTCATGTAGTCACATAAATGCAACGCTCAGACAAAGCTGCTGAGACTGAAATATTGTCATTGTTGGAGTCTAATCCCAAAGAGCTGTGACAGAAGCTAGACTTTTCAGTTTGAGGCATGTTCAGCTGAAGCCCAGGGAAAAGGAAGTGTTCTGAAAAAGTAGTGGACATTGTTATGCTTTCATGGAAAACATGCAACAGCTTCAAACACAGAGGAGATTCAAAACCAAGAGTCATAAAACACAAGATACTGGAAGTCCAAATGTTTAATAAGGTCAAGCCAGGCTCAGTAAAATGGTAAATAGACCAGACTTAAATGAAGCAATTTTCAACTTAATCTCATAGAAATGAGTGAAAAAAACCACAGGGTTATTTTGAGAATCAACTCTTATTCACATGTTTGCGGCACATGGTACGTGGAAAAAAAATGTCAGCTATCTTTGTGTGAAAGTTTTATTCTCTAATAACCAAGTTTTTTTGTCTAGTTGTGTTTTATTTTTTACATCAATGTCAGAACCTTTTTAATGAAACCTGACTCCTAAATAGTTTACTTTACATGATTGAAAATTTTTATTTTATCCTTCTGTTAATAATTCACCAATAACATTGGTAATAACAAGAAATATAGTGGGGCGCTGAACAGCCAACAAGGTGCTCACATTGAATGGGCTCCCAATTTAGCAGCAGTAATACCGGAAGGCTCAGTGCGTGGCATGTGCTAATCTTAGTTTCTGTTGCCTGTTATTGGTGGGCTGAGTTCCATTTCAAATTTCTAATCAGCAGTATTGGGAGTTTTAAAGGCAGTGTGTATCCACCAACTAGGGGCACTGTCCAGTATTGATCAAGTATTTTTCCACCCATTTGACAATGAGATTAAACAGATCTGAATGCACAGTTGCATTCACCACCCACAAAAGTTGTTTTTTATTTTTTCTATGATACACTAATGTGATGGACTGGAGATCTGTACAGTGTGCGCCCCGCCACTCGCCCACGGGCTGCTGGGATGGGCTCCAGAATCCCCGGGACCCTTGATTGGACTAAGTGGTATGGATAATGAATATTATACACTGAACGAAACCATAAATAGCGGTCAGAAAACCAGTCAGTATCTGGTGTGAACACGAATATATCTCCTTTGCCTACAGATGATCAGATTGTTGATTGTGGCCTGTGGGATGTTGGCCCACTTCTCTGTAACTGCTGTGCAAAGTTTCTAGGCATTGGCAGGAAATGGAACATGCTGTTGTACATGCTGATCCAGGGCATCACAAACCAGCTTAGTTGGTGATATGTCCGGTGAGTATGCTGGCAATGCAAGTCTGGGATGTTTTCAGCTTCCAGGAATTTTGTTCAGAGATTGCAAGAGTCATCATGCTGCAACATTGGGTTAATACCCATGGATGAATAGCACAACAATGGGCATCAGGATCTGTCACAATATGCCATCAGTAAAATGCACCTGTGTTTGTTGCCCATACCATAACTCCACCACCACTCGATTCACGATGCTGACAACAGCAAACCGCTCACCCACATAATGTAATACTTGCTGTCCGCCACATACTCTGCACAGCAAAACCCTGGATTTGTCAAGAAGAGAACCCTTCTCCAAAGTGCCAGATGCCATCAAATGTAAGAATTTGCCCATTCAAGTTGGTTTCCTCAACAAACTGAAGTCAGATCAGGACCCTGATGTGGATGAAGAACATGCAGATGAGCTTCTCTGGGACAATTTGACAATCAGTGCAGAGATCTGTTGGTTATGCAACCAGTTGTTGCAGGATTTGACTTGATCTCAGATGATCTTGGAGGTGATGATGCTGGGTGAGGAGGTCCTGGGGTGGAGTGGTTTATTCTGGTCTGCAGTTGTCAGGCCAGCTGGATGCATTGCTAAAATTCTCTAAAACACCTTTGAAGGGGGCTTGTTAGAAAAAGTGAAAATAAAATTCACAGGCAACAGCTCTGATGGAAAATCCTGCTGTCAGCATACTAACTGCTTCAAAACTTGCAGCATCTGTGGCACTGTGCTGTATGATAAAACTGCTCATTTTTGAGTGGCCTTTCATTGTGGGCAGTCGAAGGCACACCTGTGCAAAAACAGTGCTGTGTAATCAGTATCTCGATATACCACATTAGCTTTATCTCAGCAAAGAAGAAATGCTCAATAATTTGGGTAACCACATTTGGGTGGTTTAGGTTAGTAAAACTAGACCTGTGCGGGACTTTGGTCTTATAATTCCTAATTCCACAGCACTGTGCAGAGCATATGTTTTCTAAACACAGGTTGTTTTAACTTTTCCTTCTACCCAAACAAGAATCTGCATCACTTCCTTACTTTTGTTGAAGCTTTAGACAGACATTGCTTAATTTTGATTGCTGGATAGTCTGTTTGCAAGCGACCTTGGTCCCCTGGCAAGCAAACGTACCCGAGTCCGCTTCTTTGGTGTGCATCAGAGTGCAGTGTTGTGTGTAAGTGTAAGAGTGTAAGTGTTGTGCTTATATTTTATTTTTGCCATATTTTATTCTTTTAAGATGCTTTTACAAAGCTCTCTCTCTTCACTCCTTTATGTCTTGTAGCCTCCAAGGCTCTTCCAGGAGGAATAAAACAACTTTTATTTTCCTTTTCTTTTTCTCCTTGGCAGGATTAAATTATGGGCTCTTGATCTCCTCTTGCAGTCAGGGGGGTGTCATCCTAGAGGACTGGAGAAAATGACCTTTTTGACCCGAAAGAGGAGGACGGCTTTGGGTGTATTAGTTTTCTTTTCTTTTTCCCCCCAGATAAACACACAATTCACATTTACCTCCAGATTTCTCTTTCAGGACCTCCTGCAGACCCCAAACCAGATGGTCTGAACAAAACCTCTAACACAATTTACAGTCCCTTAGGTCAATAGATACGGAATGTCACATCGAACTAAGCAACTGGCTCTTGTCAAAATGACACCTTTACACCTCCAGATAAGACTCAACGGCGCCAGGAGAGAGACCCGGCAACTCTGCTTTGATCCTCCCCGAATATACATTCTGGGTGACAGATCCACCCCTCTCCCCACAGGAAGAAACTCCAGATGCACTTCTTTGTGTCTTAAATCTCCTTTCACTAACTGGTTTAATGTAGCCTACATGATTTTTGTTGATAGGTTTGACTGAAGTTTCCCTTTTTATTCATTCTCATATGTGATTTAAATCCTTGAACTGATCACACATCAGAATCAATCATGAACACTTTACTACATAATGTTGGATATATCTTTCCAAGTTTGGAACCCCTGTTAAGCAAATAATAGGAATGGATAAGAATGTAACACTCTTTCAGGATTCATCGGCTGAGGAAGACAAGTCATGCCAATGGATTAATCCACACTTGATAAGAAATATGTGAAATATACAACAATTGGGTTTCATGTGTAAAAGTATTACTATTGGTAAATGTTCCCTTTTCAAGCAAACAAAACATCTGCATGAGTCCCCAGAATGTTGATTGCCATGCTTAAAGCTAGGAAACAAAGTTAATAATTTGATTATCATGATCATGTTAATGAAATGGGAGAAAGGAACCAGGGCCCGCAGTGAAATAAGACCTGAATCACTCCTACCCTCTTGGTTAACAATCAAAGCTGACCTGATTGGGTAAGACTGACCAGCCTTCTGACGATTAGTGGTTTGCGATTGGTCAGGACCTAGGAGGAAGGGTCCAGTTAAATGGACCCGCGCTCTGGACTTAGCTTCTTACTTCTTCTTCTCTTCTTTTTGTTTGTCCTAGCTTGTTCTTCTCTCTCGGCCCTTGACTCTCGATCGCCGTGATTCTTGTACTTTGACTTAATTTCGTTGCCCTCTCGCAACTTTCCGCTGTACGCAGCTGTTTCTTTGTTCTCATAAGTTTACTCCATCTCTCTTCTTTTGTGCGCGTAAGATCTTAACGAGATAAGTTCGAACAGAAAAGTAATATTTGTGTTGAAGGCGAAACAAGCCTTGTTTAAGTTTACCCAGCGAATATTTTTATTTTTCCTTTTTGAGATCAGTAATTCACCAGAACCGCAGTTCCACTAATTTTTGCGTCTGTACAAGTACTGCCTACCCTCAGACAGTACGCGTGGAACACAACCTTTGGAATAATTTGAGTACGAGAAACACCGCCCTTGGCTCTGGGATTCTGCTGGACAGAGATCCCAACCCGTTCATCAGAGCAGCTCCAGACCTACTTCTCCCGACGCCAGAAGGTCCATTTCCCGGAGACTTGCAGTCCAGGACAGAACCACCCGGCCCGCCGGCTCCATCAACTGACCCAGCGGGAAAAAGTAGGATCTTCATAGCGCTTTGATATCACTTGTGGTGTTCAACAGTACATCAAATTTAACTAAAGTATAAATTTGAATTCTCATCCAAACACTAAGTATAATTTTAACAAAGATTTAAGTGAAATAACGATACCGATTTAATTGCTTCAATTCCAACCAGTTCCTTTCTGCCCCATTTCATTCAATTCATTTTTACCTCTCATTATTACTATCATAAATGAAAATCCCTGTAAACAAATTCACTTGACCATCTCACCAATAACCTCTCCATCATTGCTCATTTTTACTGCTGTATGTTTACCATCATTGTAATAAATATGTATAATCAATTCATCCGTTCTTGTCATAATTTCTGAATGTACAATTTCTGGTTCATTCGTTCTGAGAATTTACTACTTTAAGTGAGACTGTGTTTATTGAATTAAGTATATTTCAGGTTTTTCTCATCCTCCTGAATCTTAAGTTAAGTAAAAGTGATGAGTGGTGCTCCGAGGTAATTAAAATTTAATAAGTAGTAATTGATAGAGGCATAGTTTTACTACAGTCTCAATCAACCAGTAGGTGTCAGCTTTGGCCTACATCAGGTGTATATCAAATGACTGTGTCTTTGACAGATCTACTGTAGCATTATGATATGAAAAGCCCTGAAATTTCCCAAGATATATATGTTTTTTTTCAAATACAAATTTAAGTAACATAAAACAGACCTTTGATACATAGCTGCCTCTGAGATGTAAACGTGTTTTCTTATATGTTTATAGTTATACAAAATCATTTTCTGGAATTAAATCGAGATGTTAGATTTAAATGTGTGTGTGTGTGTGTGTGTGTGTGTGTGTGTGTGTGTGTGTGTGTGTGTGTGTGTGTGTGTGTGTGTGCGTGTGTCATGTTTGATGGCCAATGATTTCAAAGAGTTTTGGGATGAGAATACAATAAAGACAAGATGACTAGATTTTGAAGAGGTAAATATATTGGGCAAAGTGTGGAGATTATATTCACTGTATAAAGGTCTGTATTTCATAAAACACACACACAGGTACATTCACACACACCATACCGGCCTGCAGGTGCAATCCTGTTTTAAGCACCAGATCTGAAGTGTGCTAATCGAATTAGTGTTAATCCTCTGAACAGGCGGCTCCAGTCACACAATGATGACCTTTAAGAGGGTACATCAGGGCATGCTCCCACATATACACACACTTACCTATACACACAGATGCAGTCAATCACACTCTTTCTCCATCTACACATGCAGGTGTGTGCATGCAACTGATATTCTTTTGTTCACTCTAAGACTTTGGACTTCAGCATCTTTGAAAAATACAGTGTCATTGTTAAGCTATATCTGACGACTACAGTTGAAGTCTTTGAAAAGGTTACTGTTGCCTGGACTGACATTAAAGCACATTTCTTAAATAATAACCAATAATACTCACATACTCATATATTTGCAATTCTGCATGCCTGTTAACATGCTTAAAATGCGTAAAATTATGACTAAAAAGCTGTTTGATGAAAACCAATACCTTGTAAAATGTAAAACTGCCATAAATAACATTTGAAAGCAACCAAAGTTTCTCATCTTAAAAAGTTGTGCCTGAATCGCTTATTTGGGTACATTTCTGGAGCTGTTGGTGTCCTGAAGTACCCTGATGCTGAGAAACAGCACAACATTTTTTTTCCCAGCATCATATTAAAGCTCCATTTATGGTTTAGGACACTGTGTCACATGGCAGCAACCCTTTGGCTGTTTTGAGTGCACAGCGTGGCTGATTTAGCTAAAAGAATAACAGAAGAAAGAAAAAGAAATTTATGAAGTAACAGATAAAAAAATCTCCAAGAGTTCAGTAGTGTCACCCTGAAGTGCCATACAGTATTATAAACTGGGATTGGTTTTAGAGCTGCAGTGATTAAACTGGTCAAGTTTGGATCGGATAAATGTTTCATAAAATAGGTTTAAAAGAACTTCTGTTATATTTGGAATGATTTAGTGTAGATATGATAATTGTAAAGGTTGTTACATACTCCACAATAAGTGAGAACTGTGTCTAGCTCTCGGCCCAAGAACTGGAAGCAAGTGTGTTTTGTTCTGGACAGTTCATATTCTACCAGAAGCTTTGTCCATGGTGGGGCGCGATTAATGTGGGTGGGTGCCTGTGTTTTTATGACCAATGAACAATTGGCCTGATTATTTCATATTTAATGTGAAACTTTGTAAATGGCAGAGGGTGTTATGTGTGCTGATTAGAGTGTTTAAATGTTATATGAGTACAAAAAGAAAGCTGTCACAACAGGATAAAAATGTGTCTTTTTTTTTTCCCCCTTTTCTTTATCTCTCCCTGACCTAACATAGTGATCTAGAATAAACCAATAAACAAGAAAGATTGAATGTCACTTTTTTTTCCTTTTTAAAAGGAAAGAAGATGACTCTGTCCCACAATTCCTTGTGGCCACAATGGCTTCAATTTCTGTTTCATACATTCAATCTTTCTTTAAACTCACGAGGTTTTCCAGATATGTCATGTTGTTGTGCCTACCTTTTTATTTATAATAAAAGTGTTGAGTGTTGTGTGAAATATCACTGCATTTTACATCTGAGAGCTATCACAAAACAGCACGAGCATATCCTATGATTCCTGTGGATCTGTGTCTGTGTGTGTAAAAGACCAGTGAAGGTCATGTACTAACTTTGTGAGCTCATGATGCTCTGCTAACTAATTTCCCAAATTAGGAGAAGTATTCATGCTGTTTGTAATTGCACACAACACATTCCTCATATAAAAAGCTGGAAACAGAGCGCATGTATTATTCATGCTGATGTATGATGATTGCAATATTTAATTAGCAGAATAGTGAAGACCTGCAGTTAAGTGTGACATTATTGATATGAATCAAATCTTAATCTATTCTGTCATCTGTCTGCCGTCATCAGTGTGCCTTGATGTGCATATAAATCGGTTATGTAAATCTGCAGTAATGCTACTGTTATATTCTCCCAGAAGTTCTGCTACATAGATCCATGTGCGTCTCAATCGAGTACATGCAAATATCTTTAATGGAAAATCACAGGATAACATGATTGGTTAAGTACCAATAACTGATATGTCATTTTATTGCTGCTTCTCACTTAAAATTGTGCATCCATTTTTATTTTTCATAGCAGCATGAAATCATTGTATAGTCCATTAAAGAATACTGTATGTGGTTACAGGAGCTTTCTTGGTCTTTTTATTCTAACAAAGAAAACCAGTGAATATACTCCAGCCACAACCAATTACCAAACCTTAGAAGTCCAGTTTGGTTATGGCTCAGGTGGGAACAGTGGACCTGATCTTTACTTTTGCAGAAATAATAAGAAGGTCAAGGTCGAGTTTACTTTAAGGGGGTCATAAAAGTTTTCTCATTCACTATAAATATGTTTTGTGAAACTGAAGACGGTTGCTATTGCCTGCATAACCAAAGGAAACTTTGTCCACACCCTTGATACAACACAAGTGACAACCTCCAGCGATTAAAAGTGAAGCTTATGGAGAAGTACCAAAAATTGCAGTTTTCCCCTCATTAACTTGGGACTGGATGTTAAAGTGGAACTATTATGTGCATTTCAGGCTAATTTTTTTTTTTTTCTGAGACCAGAAGGGCTGGGATTGATCGAGTTTTTGTCACAAATCGCTTTATTTACTTCAGACTGACCCTCTCCGTAGGCTGTCAGATCAGCCTGCGGGCAAAACGAGCGGATTGAGACTCTTCCGCATTAAGCCCCGCCTCCCGCCACTGCACTACATCGGGAGCGCGCACCGCACCTGCTTTCACCGCCATTGTAACATCTCATAAACAGAAGGATTAGGCTAATATGAACTCATTAAAAAACAAAATACAATGTCAACACATAGCATACAGCCCTACATGTTGGAACCTGAATCAGACCCTGAAAACAAAGTGGAAAACAGCAACCCACAGCAACAAATGCAGCAGGATGTCTCTCTTTGGTAAACTCACCAGCCATCATTCAAAATAACTTTATCCGATGTTTTCCACCTGCCGGATGTATTTGTACATGCCCTTGTTAACCAGTAGAAGGTAACCAATCACGAAACCTTATCCCCCGGGACGTCACAAGGATTTCCAAGTAGAAAAAACTCTCTAAAACTATGTGTTTTTCATCGCCATGGAAACCGAATGGAGAGAGTGCTGGAACTCAAACTCAAACATGCGTTTAGGTGATAAAAAACAGTGCCGTTCACATGTCTGATGAGGATTCAACACTGTAACACTGTAGAAAGCTCAGAAAACTTGAAATACCACAATAGGACCCCTTTAAAGGACGTCTATCCCCATAGACCCCAATGTTAAAAAGGCCAGCCTCATAGCAGAAACATGTTTGTAGCCTGTTACAAAAAACATCATTTAAGTGTCCTTTTCATTGACAGGTATCCGATATCCACAGTTTTTAGCTAGCTAACAGCGTGATTTAGCTTCAGCCCCCCTACCTCTGTCAGCTGGTCAGCTCCCATTGGCTCCGTTAGCTTTAGGAAAAAGAAGATGTCAGATTTGGGGGCCTCAGGGTTTTATCTCTACGTTTTTGTATGATGTGGTTCTATTGAGTTCAAGTCATGACCTTCAGCTAGCACTGAATCGGGTTGCAGCTCAGTGTGAAGCAGCTATGATGAAAATTGGCCCCTTTAAATGGCCATAGTTTTAAAAAAGTTCAGAGTGCTTTCTCTGGGTCAGGGAATGGCCTCTGGCTCAGGGAGAGAAGTTAAATTGTCTTGGGGTTCAGTGGTAATGGCAAATTGGAAAAAGAAATTGTGTTTCCACGATAATGGGGGCATTGCACCAGTATATTTTGCCATAAAGATGAGTCAAAAGGCAAAGCTTTAAAAGTAAAAGTGTGTGCATTTCAACCTTTTCATATAGCCAGGACATTTGTGGTGTGATTGAAAAATCACAGAAGTCAATGACTGAAATTAGTTTCTTTTGGAAGGTGTTGGGGCTATCTGCCCAGTTGGAGTTTAGCTGGTTCGAGCTTCGGCTGGGGGGAGGCTCAAACTAGCGACCCTCTTGCGTGCTCTTGCTAACCACTATACCTGATAGTAAAGGTTAACCACTCAACTGATAGTAGAATGTTCTTTTGTTTAGTATACTCGAAATAAAAAGCAATCAATCAATCCAAGTTGCTGCTGATTTCTTTTCTTTACTTTGTCTTTAATGGATCCTAGTCCATTGATTAGTGTTGTGAGACATCATAAATAAAAATTGATATGGGCACTACTATTACTTTTTCAATGTCTGAAAAAGGCTCAAAGTCATTACAGCACAAAGCTGTAGTCTCTTACATTATATCCCTGTACTGGGATCATTACTGGGATTTCTATGTTTTGTGGCTCGAGGGTCTTCCCCAAATTATGAAACCCATTTGAACACACTGTTATTACTTCCTTCTTTTGTTTTTGAAACAAGCTGCCTCAAAAACAAGTACTTCAGCCTTCCTTTCATTTTCTATTAGTATTTTTACCCTGAAGGTATCCTTTTTGCTAAATCCTTTACAGATTATGATTAGTTGGGCTTGCAGATTTGATTGGTTCTACATGAAGCCTTCTGACCTTGTGCCTTATCTGTCTTTTTTTTTTTTCTTTTGTGGCATGATTGTTTAGCGTTTTAAACCAGTGCTGTAGTTTGAAAATATAATGTTACAATTGCATTTGAACATTGCAGGGACCTTAAGTTTTCTCATGTAATTCTAAAAACCTATTAAAGATAACTGTGCTATTATTTTTGATTGTGGTTACCCTAAAATACTGTAACTTAGATACAAATGTGACAGTTTTGCTTCCAAAAACTGCAAGACTCTAGTAATGAATTTCAGTTATTGGGCCATTCATCTTTGTTCCTTTCATAACTTATCCTTTTTAACTAATTTCTTGGGTTGTATTATTTGTATGAATTCCTTTGGGCAACCATTAAACCTGCTTTGTGTCTTTTGAAACAATACAGTGAGTCACAAGAGTTTAACTGAAAATCCACCTCTTTAATAAAAACCCTTTTCAAATCGTCCTCTGCAATTTATTGGTGAAATTGATTAATTCAATATTACAATATTTAATGTAAAATCTAAATGGGAGACCTGGGGCTCTCTTGCCCTGCTCTGTTCAGAGAGATCTATGGAATATGGAAAAAAATTAAGGCAGCGTTTGCTCCTTTGATGTTAGCTGGGTGAAGAAAAGGCTGATTTAAATGAAAACGTTCGGTAGATTTTTTTGCCGAATGAGCAATTCAGGATTCTATACTTCTGGGTTATTTTCCAGCAGAGTAAATGACTTAACAGTTACGTCAGAGCATTTAGTGAACTGACCTCTTTCCCTCAGTCTTCTTTCTGTTCTGTGCAGTAATTCTAAAAAAGGTTCTGACTATTTGGGCCATTCATTGTCACCATTTTCTACATCTTTACCATTCATTGTTGATACACAGAAGATTATATTTTCATCTCTTTTCACCTTTTAAAACCTATATTGTGCAACTAGAGGCCAGATTATAACTGCGTTGGCAAACAACCCCAACATAGGTATGACTTAACAGTTTTACTGTCAGTATTCAGGAGCCACAATTGTTTCCACTATCAACAATGAGCTGCCTTCTACCCATCATGTACAGAAGATTTCTTTCAAATGAGAATACAGATCTGAAAACTTGAAATATGTGGTTTGTTCAATGAGACTTAGCTTGCTTGGAAATATATTCAGAGTAGTTTTGCCACATAGCAGGAGAGCTGAGAGGTTCACCAGGTTTGGAGGGGGCCAAGCATCGAACAGTTCCCAACATGCCCATCTACCTCTGGACTCCTATACCACCACCTTCCTCAATCTGTCACTTTACTTTCCAAATGTTTGTACTCTAGATCTTTGTAAAACAGTAACTATTATTGATCTCACCTCATAAAGACATCATCACCTTGTAACGTACCTGTCTGCTCAAGACCTTTTATAGACAAGTGAACCCCAAGCTGAACTCCCAAAATGCAGAAGCATTGTTTTATGACTTACAGAAGCAGGATGCAGCAGTTCTTTATATTTAACTAAGTACATTTTTTTTTTTAATTGTTATGTTTTTCCGATAAGTAGAATTATGAGAAAAAAAGATAAATGGATTCATTTCATGATAAGGCTCAAACAACCAAATGCGGAAAACTTGATGAGGTAAGGAAACTTTCCATCTGCCTTGTATGACTAAGCTTCTCAACATGCGCACACTGTTTGTGTGTGCCTCACAGTGTTAAGTGTGTTTGAATGTGTGTGAGATTGGTTGTGTGAAAGTCAGCTCAGCCAAACAGCTTGGCTCAAACAGGATCAACCACTAATCCTTTATCTGCTTAGCCATGGAGGTGGCTCTATATGTGTGTGTATTTGCATGAACTTGAAAGATTTTTTGTGTGTATGTGTGTGGGTGTGTATCATAATTAATGACTCTGGGGAGCCCAGAGTGGGAGATGCTCTATTAACCTTCTAAATCATGTACACACTCCTGCTCTCTCCTTTTTCTCTCTTCCAACGTTCCAGTAAGCAAGGCACTGCCGGAAAGCTTGTATCTGCTCCAGTGCAGGTTTGATGGGAGTTTTTCAGCTACTGATGAATTGATAAACTTTTAGTTTTTACAGCTTCAAAAGTATTTGAAATACACTGACAGTCTTTGATCTTTGTGTTGTGCCATATAATATTACAGAATAATTTTAAAAAAGCAATGCAGCCTGACCAACTTTAGCAAACTTTGGTTCAACTTTATCAGTTTTCATTTGGCCTGGGCTCCTCCACTCCGAAGTTGTCCCTGGTGAGATGCAACAAGTAGGTATGGGCAAACTTCTACCTTAATATTGGAGCTTTCCCCATAGACAAGAGGGTGGCCTTCCTTGCCTCCAGGTGGAGGATTGTGACTGTGCACCATACAGCAGTTTAATGTACTCACCTTTGATGGAGTCCTTACAGTGCTTGAAAGTGGTCCTTCTGGGGAATCCCTCATTTTGCTGGGGGACTTTAGTCCTTACATAGACAATGACAGTGCAATATGGAAAGGGGTGACTGGGAGGACCCCTGCCCCCAAACCCAATCGAATCCTGAGCAGTGTTTTGTTATTGTACTTCTGTGCTCATCACAGATTGTATATAGAGAAAACCATGTTCGAGCCCTTGGCACCCTGGTACCTTGTACCTGCAGTGCAATGATCCACTTTGGACTTGTTTTGTCTGACTTGCAGCTGCATGTCTTGGACAATCAGGTGAAGAGAGGGTTGGAGATGTCAATTGACCATCACCATGGTTCAGATGGTGGAGGAGGAAGCTGGTCAGTTCTTCCTGGACCAAATCTGTCATGAGGATCTGCTTAGGATGTCTTGTGGAGTCTACTGTCAGAAAGAGATTGCTCTCCCATGTTCAGCAGAACTTCATGGCTCATGGTAAGGGGGGGGGGGGGGGGGGGGGGGGGGGGGCATTGAGGATGAGTGGGCTGTGTCCATGCCTCTGCCATTGAGGTGGTGTACCAGAGCTGTGGCTGTGAGGTCTTTCTGCCTATTGTGGTGGTTATCCCCAAACTTGCTGGTGGGTGCCAGCAGTGAGGAATGCTAGCAAGCTAAAGGAGACCTGTGCCCATTTTTGGTCTTTGAGACTCTAGAAGCAGCTGACAGATAAGCAGAATGCAGATTTGGACGTCACTGAGGCAAAAACGTGGGGATGGGAGGAGTTTGGTGTGTAACGACTTCCGAATGGCACAACAGTATGGATGGATGGATTTTTTTTTTTTTTTTTTTTTAGAAATGGCTGTAATTGTCTTGTGTTTTAGTACAAATGAATCGGTTTTATATTTCTGTTGTATTTTTTTTTTTATACTAAAATGATTTTTTTTTTAAATTTTATTTTTATCTAAATTATATGTCTCTCAACACGTGATAATGACTAAATTATTTTCTGTTTAGAGGACTAACGAGGCTCCTCTGTGCTCTGTAACATTTTAGTGTCCATGTACATTTCTGTCCGACTACGCAGACAGTCCTAAAGAAAACACAGTGACTGGTATGATTGGAAAACTGAAGTGAGTGTGAGAGCAGGGATTAGTATTAGTGGAGAGGATAATCCAGTCGAAGGACTGCCTGCCTCACTGCCTGCCTGTAAGTGCTTCTCTGTCAGTCTTTCTGTCTGCCTGTCTGTCCTCAACCTGAAGCAGTGGAGAGGTCTTAGAGTGCCAGATAATAACAAGTAAAAGCAAACAAGGAACAATCATTTAGACACACTTTAAACATCCACCTCCATTTCCACCTTCCACTCTTCCTCTTTCGCACCTTCCTCATTCTCACATCATCCTTTACTCATTTATTTTTCCACTTCCAGCTATTTTCTTTAATTCCACAGCTTCAGTCTCCACGGTTTCTTCCTTTCTTGCAGCACCTCTTCTCTTTCTTTTCAACTTTTTCTTTCTGTATCTTTCCAAACAACTACTTTTGTTTATTAACTCTTCATAACTCTTTTTTTTTTTGTTTCGCATTCTTTAAAAAAATCGTTTTTTGTCTTTGTTGTTGTCTTTGAAGGCTCTTTTTGCTTCTTTGATTTCACAAAAAGAAAAACAGAGGTCAATGAAAGCTGCTGCATTCCTTGCTTAATTCTGTTCTTCATTATATTTGTTGCACCATGCTTTGCTGTCATAATGGCTTATGTGAAGAGTTGGCATGCATCCCTCCATGGTTAACAGGCTTAGACACCTTCTGATCTTCCTCTGGCTTAACTTCTGACACTGACACTTTGTGTACTTCTCTACGTAGGGGCTCTCAGTGGCAGCTAAAAAGGATTCACCTCCTCTGACACACAAATACAAAGATCACACAAGTACAAAGACTTTTCTAATGGAGCTGTCTTTAAAACCACAGGAGTTACTTATGGTGACAATGATCCCAAGTGTTGGGATGTTACTTTCAAGAGATTTTGGTTCACATTTAGTAGCTCTTTGTGTTTTGTCAAGAGGTAATTGAATAAATAGTGGAAGAAAAACAAACTATGAACAAACCAAAGAAAAACACAACTAAAAAAAAACATAAGAATTTTTTAAAGAAAGCCCTGCAGCCTAAATATTAATATTGCTGCGGCAGAGGAAACGTTAAACTTCAAGCTGGAGAATCAGTGAAGGAGTGATACTACTTTTGAAGAACTCAAATCTTTTAAGGAGATTAACGTTGGTGTGATGACCCATGGAGGGCGTCTGGTAATCTACCACTGTTTAGTTTTATGTTTACCTTTAATAAACAGGTAAACTGGTATGGAACTATACGCTTTTGTCATTTTAAGAAAGAATTATATAGACTTTTACATTACAATCATCAAGGTTTGATGGAAATATTTAAATGGTCATTTAGGAAAGTCATCAAAACAAATAAAATAAAAAAAACCAAACAAACAAATTCTGAGGACTCTGTCATGTTGGTGTCCCTACAATAAAAGGGCCATGTAGAGTTTAGATAAGCAATCTGTCAAAGGGAAACCGGTCAGACACATGAACTCCTGAAGAATAACACTTCTTCTGGTGGAAATCAAGGACCTACAAAGCTAAAGGTTAGGTTTAGTGTAATCTGATGTCTCTGATCAGGAATACAACCTAACTTTTACAAACTTTTACCAAAATGTTGACTGCATTTTAATATTATGAATTTACGAATTTAATTTAATTTAATTTAATTTAATTTAACTGTTCTTATCTGTTGCTACTGGATTTTTTTTTTCTTTGTTTATATGATCTTTGTTTTAACATTTTTAACTCAGATGCTTTCCTCATGGGGGTCTTTCACACCAGGGCCTCTGCCTGTTCAATTTCGCTGTTGCCAAAAAGATTCTCCCCGTCTGGGTGGCCGGGGGTCCTGCACTGAAGCTCTACAGTTGTGGTGTGAACTCTGGCCTGCCTTGATCTGAATAATTCCTGTTGTGGCACCCTCTGTGGCCATGGGTGGGCTGGCTCCTGGTGTGGATGGATCACCAAGATATCAAGCCAGGTGTTTATATTTATATTTATATATTTATAACTTCTGCAGGGCTAGCCATATTAGGGGATTGATCCAAATTCATAGAAGCATATATAATAAAGTCTTTATTTCAAAGTGTATATTGGGGGAAGCTGTGTGTTCAGAGTGTATTCTGTTTTTTTTGTTGTTTTTTTTTTGTTTTTTTGTATTTTCCAGCACAAGTGCTTTTTGCTGAATTCCAGTTACAGATCACTAAAGGGATTGACTGGCTATGCCAGGTCATGGCATAGAGTAAACGGGACAGGCTTAATGGACTACCTGAGTTGAGCTTCTTTATTACCTGAACTGAAAAGGAATCATCGGGTCATGCAGCATCACACCTTTAAATCTAATAATAGATGATGCAGCAACATCTAATAATAAACACTGGAAGGAGACAGCCTCCCACAAACAGAGAAAATGCTCAAATTGAATGTATTAACTAAAAGTAAGATCCAGTTTTTTAAGGAATTTTAGTCCTGTGAATGTTTATATTATCTGATGGCTGAATGTGGAGCGACCTGTCAGTGTTTCTGTCACTGGGTGCTAACGAGATTGAGCTGTCATGATCTGACCTCAGTTGGTCAGACAGCTTTCAGAAACAACACATTGCTAATTAATGATAGTCAGTCTATTAAAACATCGTCATGTGCAGCTGCGGTTAAAGGTTCAATCTGTGGCATCTTACTTTAACTAAAACAGTAATTTCCCCTCATTTTCACATTTTCATAATCTGTCATAATTCTAACACAGATGATCTGAGCTTTTTTTCCTGAAAGTTTTAAGTTTTGCAAGCCTGGATGCCAAATAAAAAAGATTATCATGTAATGATAAAAACAAAAAACCCAGTTAGTTTACTGTCCTGACTGAGAAAATGCACATGGTTCCCTAATCTAACTGGTAATTGCATATTTTTTGCTCAAAAGGTTGATACAGTTGGTTGAGGACATCATGTCTGCTTATACATAGCCTACTTTGCTGGGATTAAGTTTGTTTTTTCAGAGTGACAAACAGGAAAGGTGGGTGCAGAGAGTTCATTTGAAAAATCATAGCAAAATTTATTAAAAGAAAATAGTGGAAAGCTTTTTCTATACCAGTTCAAAATGCACGGGGGTGGTTCCCGTCAAAACATTAAGTAAATTGAATTTTTTACAAAGAAAGCACAGTATTGTTATCAAGGTTTAAGAAGGTGTAGTTATGAAAGTGCCTTTGCTGATTATCTCTATATCCATGTTTCATATATTGCCTGCTGCTTGATTAATTGATATAAACACTTTAAACTGGGAGCTTAATCCTGTACAAATACAATTTGGATTATTTTGCTTGTGATTGGATATTTACTCCAATGCTGAATACTTCTAAAACAAACAAACCAAACATATGATTTGATGAAGGAACTAGCTTTGGAAAAAGTCTGGAAGCTTGGCTGGTCCACAGTATTCAGGAGAATTTATGGGTCGTTACAACCGGCCTGCAAACACAGAAACTTCAGTTTTCCATAGCGTTGTGCTGTGGTGGTGAACGTCATAAAACCAGATGAATTTATATGGTAGCTGTACTTGGTTAGCTTACCTTATATCTGTAAAGTACAGTACTGTTATAATTTGCTGGAGAAAATGGATTTTGAACTCAAAGATAAGTCTTACTGTAAGTAGACTGAATGATTGCTAATCTTTTACAGATTAACATTTGACCTCTTAGCATGTGCCAACCTAATTAGCCGGGTGTAGCCATGAGTACAAACTGACGGTGAGCTACTTTTCCTTACCTAACTAAAAAAGTGATTTGCTTTGGGATGGTTGTTCATAAAAGCATTCTTTTGTTTGTAAACTGCATGTAGCTTGAGTGCACTGCCATGTTTGTGAAGTCATGTTGTTTTATGTCTGTAAGAAAACACAAACAAGCCACTCGTTGAAAATTTGGTTCATTCTGCTTTTGAATACTTGCACAACCTTTTCTTTTTTTAGAGGAGAAAATGCTCTCTAGTTCTTAACCCACAGTTCTCCTGAGCATTAGCTTTGGAAATAACACATATCTTATCTGAACAGGTAGAGATATTTTTTTCTCACTCACCCAAAAATCAAGTGATAATCTGAAGCTTAGACATTTAGTCAGTTGGCTGAAAACCAAAATTCATTTGCCATTATTTAGAAGAAGATTTATTTCTAATTCACTAAAGTCAAGTTACTTTATTTTACTGTTTTAATATTTTAATTTATTCCAAACTATTGTGATGCATTTAAAAAAATAAATAACTTCAGTCTTTTAAAGGTGAAAAATTGGCAGGTGTTGCATGGTCGATTACTCATTACAACTAAAAGTGACTTTCAACTTGACTTAACTGGAACCTGCCACTGACAGACTTGAGATCTGACTTGGACTTTCAGAAAAATGGCTTCACATTTGCCTTATTTTCTGACATTAAGGAACATGTGTTCTATAAGTGGAAAATGTTCTGTTTTATTACCTCCACCAAGGTGGAGTTCAAGTATTCAGTGGCACTGGCTAGCCTGTCAGTCTGGAAGCAATATAACTCAAAAAGTTATTGATGCATTTTGATTATATTTTCAGGAAATTGATTAGAGTTGCATGGTGATCTGGATCACGTCGCTGTGGGAGATAGGTATAAATTTAGCAATGAGAGCTTCTACCACAAATAATGTTGAAAATTACTGGGAAAAACATCCACAAGTAAAAATAATACAATGGCTTGGAGGAAGTCTGCACTCTGAACACTTCTTCATTTTGCTTACTATATATGATTGTACAATTGACAGTTTGGAGTATGACAGGAATATGTAAGCAGGGTTAAGACACATGAAACAGAAATGTTCAAAGACTCATGTTCAGTCTAAATATGTTTCAATAATTTTTCCACTTGTGTTTTTTTGCATTGTTCTTTGAAATTTGCAAATAGATGGCTAAATCAAATATAGCAAAAGTGTTTTGCCATCATTGCTCTATCTTTCTGTTTCTGGAAAGGATGCAATAAATGTGTCTGTCAAAAGCTGTTGGACAGTTACCAAAGACAGGACTGATATTGTTGAGAAGATTATCCAACACGACAGAGCCCCCTTGAAGAAGATGTTTTGCTTTTTCTTTTGTTCTTCTTTTGGAAGCACATAAATGACCATGTCAGGTCCATCAAGGTGGGATTTTCAAACATTCCAACATAATAAATATACACTAGAGATTGATTTTGCAGAAAAAAAGCATGTACTTCCAGGAAAGACATTCAGTATGTCTCTTTCTTAGTTTTGTATTTCTTACTCTAGTGACCTCACCTGAGTCAAAAACTCAATCCCATTTTCAGTGTTGGTGGAGAAAAGACATGGAAAATATGTCTCAGAGCTGGAGCATATTATTGAAGATGTTGACTTGTATATTGGGGTCGGTGAGCATTGTTCAGAGGCCTGATAGGGATGAAGAATGTCCCAATGAGACAACAAGCAGCTCTTGACCCCCATTAACCTACAGTCTGTGTCTGCTGGTGGAAAGTCAGGGTAGAGCATTGTCATTTTCTATTACTTTTCATATGGATGATCAATGCTGCCTCTGAAAGGGAAAGAAAGACACTTTTTGTTGCTTTCATGTCTTTGTGAGGCTGCTATGAGGCTAAAAGTGCCATGCTGACCTTAGAATATCAACAGAGAAGCAAGGTTCTGATATGAACACCTACATCAAAAGCCATCTTGCAAAGTTGTCACAGAAAATATTAACCTCTTAAGATCGCAAGTGCTCTGGGGTTTCTTGGAAAATATAAACTATGTAACAGTAACCTGATTTTGCAAGCATGTAGAAATGTGTTGGGTTATAAACAAAACACCATCCTTACACTGTCAGACAAATATATGGTGTTGTTGTAGGTATACTGTACAATCCAAAAATCTTCTTTCTTTGTTAGATTAATTAAGATGATCATATTACTAACCCTTTGTCGAACATAAATGTCTTTTCAAGGAGTTGTATGTACAACTTGTGTGATATATTGGGAAAATAACCCCAATAGTAACATAGACAGAAAGTCTGTTTTTGACCTTGAATCTGTCAATGAAGCGTTAGCACCTTAGCGCAAAGAAAACCAACTCTGAACCTTTTGGGCCAGTATCCTGCAGGTTTTAGATATTCCCATACTGCATGGTTCTATGACAGCTTTTTGTCAAATCCTGCACAAGCCTCTTAATGACCCATTCATGTAAGTCTTGTTAGTTGCATCACAATAATTAAAACCTGCATGACACAGGCCCTAGGGATCTGGAGTTGGGACAAAGTTTACACCTCATATAGAGGAATGTATCAATAGTGATATCATTGGCTGTGATGCTGAGAGGCTATGAAAGAAGATCTACAAACACAGGGAGTCAAATTTGGGGCTGATACTCAAAGTTCTTGACAGTTTTTTTTGGCCAGGAGAGCATGAAGACCTGATTTTGTATGGTGTACCAAAAGTACACGGCCTTGCAAAAGCGCTCGTAGATCCATCCAGAGAGGCTGTGGAGCAGCTTCAAGACTGGAAATTACATGGCACTGCATGGGGGAAAACGTTGGAAAGACTGTACATAACAAGTCGTACACATCTCCCCACATCAGCTGTGTGTGAAGGAGACTTTTCTGCAGTTAAAAACACAGACAAGCAGATGTGTAACAGGCTGTGCAAAGATAGTCTGTCTTCACTCCTGTTTGTGGACCTCAATGGACTTCCTCTGGACAAATTTGACCCAGTTCTATTTGTTAGAAGCTGAATTAAAGCAGGACATCACTTCTCTTCTTCCTGGAAACCAGGACGGCAACCAAAAGAAGTTTCTGCCAAGGCATGTTTTGGCTATTCTAACTTAAGGTAAGACTAAGATGCTATTTTTCTATTTTTGCAGTGACTGAACTGTGATGCGCGCACGTGTGTGTGTGTGTGTAAGTGTGTGTTTGTCTTTGTAAGAGAGAACACCCACCGTGCTGACGTCTGGCTTGCTTTTTTCAATATGAGAAATGGCCGGTTTGCAAGGTTAGACTTGCATCAACAAAATGCTTTACTGGTAAAGGCCTACTGTATATTGGGAAAATTGATCAGTGTTGCGCAATAATCAAGAGCTTGATGTGTATTTTGCATATACATATATCAAATCAAATCAAATCAAGGATACTTATATATATATATATGATATTAGTGCATCTATATGCACATAGCAATGAATGTATTATTTTATATGAATTCATACTGGGTTTCTGTTATGATGCATGATGCAGTATCTCCCTTTGGGTCTTCTTTGTGAGCATTACTTTAGACTGCTGTCAATAAATACTGAATGAACATCAATGTGTCACAGGCTTTTGTCCACTTATTTTTATGTGTCCATGTTTACATGACACGTATTAGTGATGTCTTCACATAAGTATTTAAATACTTATCTCTCTAAAAATCTGTTAGGGTGTGACTCATTGTGCAACAACATCACTTCTCATAATGGTCACTACATAGATACAATTCAAGCACTATTGAATTTTTTAAACATGGTGGTTTGAGGGAGACGTGAGCTCAGTAAATCACCTGTTGTGCCAAGATGTCTCATCCCATCTCATCTTATTAACCTGTTGTCTGTGTTGCTGCTTGGTCTTACGAAGCTTATTCAGGACTTTGTCGGAAGGTGTGTCTCCACTGCTCATCTGAATGATGAGATGCTTGGACTTGTTAAGAGGACAATCTGGTCCAGCAGAAAAAACAAGCAGCATGACTGTTTCAACATCTGTAACATGTTGGAGGCGTTTAATGCATTAAAATCAGATTCCTTTAATGTGAAGAGTGACAAGCTTGTCCTCGGCTTATTCAGTGGAGTTGGGTCACTGTTCTGATGTGAAGTCCCTCCCCATCTCTGTGAAATGGTTTAAAGATAATTATTCACAGGAGAGCAGAGATCAGGTTCTTTTAGGTTTTTTCTGCATTGATCATTTTGTTGAACAAACTTTATAATTCATTTTTAAAATCTTTCAGGTAAACCTACATGAACAGTTTCTCTGCAAACCATCCTGGATTCATTTAAAAATCAAAATCTCAGCCTTCTTCTTCTTTACTACTTTGCTTTATTTCCATGTCACTAGCAAGTAGATTTAAACCTCTACCTGAACCCCCCCATTAGCTTAAAAGATCATGATATCATGTCATGTTCTTTTGTAAGATCAGGCCATAGAAGATATTTTTTTTCTTACTCAGTGCACCACATATGCTGTGCATTAGCACACTTTCGTGTGCAGAAGGAGCTATAAATATGTGATTAGCCATTGGACTTGCCCTTGTCACCTGTGCTTCCACAGTAATCATGTGTGTTTGGATTCTGAACTGCTGGTGACACTAAGTCACTGGGCTACTTACAGTAATGGGCTGACACCTCCAGCCGTGTTAATTGGGTCAAAAAACAAAAACAACTAGCTGGACCAGCTTGATGAATCACTTCTTGTACACTCAGTCTCACTACTGAGCCCATAATTTGAATTAACAACTTTATCTCTGTCTTGACAGGTGTTGAGCAAGCGTTACACCGCTATGAAGAGCAATGTTATGCTTATGTGTGTGTATGTATGTGTGTGAGATTGAGCTGATGGCCACTTAAGTGGATTGACCTCTCCAGCCATGTCAGGATGGTGTACAAATCAATCCAATAGAGCATGACCAAAAGGCCTGAAAGATTTTTAGTGGCCAAACACTTGTAACCCTAATCACGTTGCTGCTGGTTCTCTGAAAGAAAAGAAAACTGTATTTGGAAATCAACCATCAAGGTTTCTAAAAAGCAACAAATGCATGCATTTTTTAAAAATCTGATTTGTACCTTTTAAATTATTTTCACTGTTTTCTAAAGCTGGGATAGTTATGCTAATGTTATTATAGCTATCATCAGCTTCCTTATAATGACGCTAAACCATTTAGGAACTAAAGATACTAAATTTTGCAGCTTTTTTGAGGAATGTTTGTCCATTCTTGCTTGAAGATTTCAACTGCTCAACAGTTTTTAGCTGTTGTTTGATTCTCTTCTTCATAACACCGCATGTATTACCAATAAAAAAATGGCGCCTTCACACATATGAACAAATGTATTGGGGGAGTTAATCATAGACAGTGATAAACCCTTCAGATTTAGTCTTTTGCAGCTTTCTCAGATAAAACAGAGAAGGCTCTTTCTCAGCTTTGTAGAACCAGTTATTAAAACGGTTTTCCAAGGTCCTCCTGAGCACATGTGGCTAAATCAATCATGATGGCACGATGGTTTCTCATGCAGTGCTGCCTGAGGCCTTGAAGGTCATCCAACAGACTGTTTCTGTCTTTGGCCTTTCCACACTGAATTTTCCACAAACTCCCTCAATCTTTTTAGTGCTGCGCCCCATATATGCTGAAAGGCCAAAGTTCTTTACAATGTGCCTTTACAAAATATTTGTTGAACTCTGTAATGATTCTGTGTTGGAGTTTGGCACAAAGTGATAAACTTTGACCCATCCTTGCTTGTAAAGACTAAACCTTTTCACTGCATTCTGTATCTATAAATATTCTTGACTCATTCACCTGTTACCAATTTATGATTGGAGAATCTTTCAAAATACAGTTTTTTTTTATTTTTTATTCTCTGTTAGCTTCTCTGTCTCCTTTTGTCTCTTTATCATGACAGTAAAGTGGATTTAAGCTTATAATAATTTTAAAACTATAAGAAATCAGAGATTAAAGTGTTTCAAATTTAACACAGCAAATCAGAAATTCAGTTTTGGTGAATAAATAAATACAGCTGACTACTCATTGAATGTATCATATTTACAGATACAGTACCAGACCAGGGGATGTTATAGGAGATTATCGATTATCTGATTCTTATCGGATAATCTTATTATCTGGTTAACTATATGATTATCTATCAGCAGTCTGCTGGGGCAGCAGTATTAGAGTCAAGGACTTAAAGAAACTGAACAAACTGTTCAAGAAGGCTGGTTCTGAGTTGAGGACTGATCTGGAACTTCTGGAAATGGTTGTCCAGACATGAATGCTCCACAAGCTAATGAAAATAAAGAAAAACTTTCCCCACAGTCTACACAAACTAACTCTATTCGTATGACACCTTCGAACATGACAGAGATGCAAGAACTACACTACAAATATTTACCATTTTCCAGAGTGATGAGAGAATTAGGGTGAGAAAATGGTAGCAAAGCCTTGCATTGGAACTATGGTCCTGTGGGACTCAACACAAATCTTATAAGCGAGGGAGGAAAAGAAAAATAAAATCTTGTATTATTGCTTGTTCAAATGTAATGTGATACTGGCACATTCATTTAATAGATTTAATAGATCTTTTTTTTTAACACCAGATATTAAACCGTCTTTTTGTTTTTGGCTTCGGTTTACATGAACATTGCAATAAAAAACTAAGTGATGGTTTATGGCCACAACACTTTGAGAATCTTCTGGTTTGTTATAAACCAACCAAATCCCTCTGGTCGTCATGGTCAAGTCTACATTCTGGGAACAGAAAGAACAGAATTTTTTACGCACATTAAATGTGCATGAAATTGCACATAGAATGTGGTCTTTAAACAAATTATCTTTTCCTTGCTTTACATACCTGAATATTATAAATCATGAGCTTATCTCATTTTTCCTGCTTTCACAGGCATAGTCCAAGGGTACAATACAAGGAGTCATCAGGGTCAGACTGTGAAAGTATGGTTCATAGATCATAAGGCATTATTTTACACATGGATTGACCACCATAAAGTCCAGACTTAAACCATATTGGGAATTTATGGAATGTGCTGGAGAAACCTTTGCAAAATGGTTTGATTCTCTCATCAGCAATATAAGATCTTGGAGAAAAATTGTGTCATCTCCATGGAAATTTATGTTGTGGCATTGCAGAAGCTTTTGAAACAATGCCAAAGTGAATGCTTCCATAAAGATTTTAAGATTCTCTCAGTAATTTATAACTGTCTTAATAGTCTTGGGCCTTTGTATTTTTCTGACCAGCTTTTAAATTATGAGCCCTTGCGGACCCTGAGGTCCTCTGGCATCAGTCTGTCAATTGTTCCTAAAGTTAGGGAGAAATCTTATGGTGAGACTTCCATCCACCACCATGGCCCTCTTCTGATGTGTCTTTGGTGAAGGTTTCTCATTTTTGGTTTGCTGTTTTGTTTCGTAGTTTCCTGTTCAGTCACCTTGTTTCCTGTGCAGCCTTTGGTTTCTGTTCCATTTTCACCTGGTCTTGTTAGGTTTATTCACTAAACCTGTTTGGTTTCCAGGTATTTGTAGCCCTTTGTTTCAGTCCAGTTTGCAGGTTCATTGTGTTTGGTTCATGGGTTTTAACTGATCAGCATTAAACTGTCTTGGACCTGCATCCCTGCCTGAAGTCTCTGCATTTGGGTCCTCATCTCAGGATAAACATATCAACATTCAGTCCTACTGTCACTTCACCTCATATCTTTTTATAGCCTTTACACTAAAGGTAATATGCATTTGTGCGACAATATGCATACATTTTCCATCAAAAACCACTGAAGAATACTTAAAATTATGAGAACAACTTTCACAATTTAACATGGATGCTAATGATGCAGTGTTTGTTTTTACTGGCATGCTGGCAAAAAGAAATGGGTAAAAACCATTACAATGGCTTGGTGGACATCCATGCCATCTTAGTGCTTCTGGTTTCTAAGTGTAAGACAGTATTGGTGGGATACTAACACTATGGTGGTAGCGGATATGATTTTGAAGTGTGTGAATGGATACACTCATTTATACAGTCAATTCTGTTATTAATAATGGTTACAAGACATTTGTTAGAGACTGCTTTCCAAAACCAAAGTTTACAAATGTGCTGCATCATTTGATGTCAGTTACTACACTTTAGTTGTCACATATAAGATTATGTTGCCTTTTCAAGAAAAGCTTTTGATGTTTTAAGATTCCGCATGAGTGTCAAAACTAAACCACAATTTCAGTTCTTTCAAGGCTGGAATGTCAGAACTTGTTGTGGAGAAAGAGATCTAAATGCTGTATGGTCACTCATTTATTCATACCAGAAAGGATGTATTCATTGATCCAAGTTAATCCTCTCATTAGTTGTGGGTTATATTTCATGAATTATGTAGCAAAATAATACAGCGGCCCAGAAATTAAACATTGTTTGTCCATAAATTTCAATCTGCAGCTGATAAGAAGAGATCCTGAGAGTCCTCTGCCTTAAACAGGTTTATACAAGGTCTTCTGCTGTTTCTGTGCAGAGTTGTTTTGTTTAAAGTGCCAGTGAAAGTAAAATGACATTTTGTCCCTAATAAGTGACAGTTTTCTCTGAGCTCTCCTCACTTAGTTTGTATGAAAAAAGTATAAAAGCCATTAAATAAAGTTAGTAATGTGCAAAAAGAACACTGTGCTGCAGTCCAGACTGTTATAATTGGGTGGGACTGTTTTCTGGGGTCACATTTTCCACCACAGATATTTTCCTAGGGTACTTCATCCTCACTTGTCTCTGCAGCGTCGAAACAGATTAAATTATTTATCAGTGAACTGCGCTGCCTTCTATATTACTCTGTAGAGATGATGTTTTTAGAACTTCTTCTTCTTTAGTTTTTTTTCAGGGTGAATCCCACCAGCTCCCCCCCCCCTGTACTCACAGCACATCTGTCACACTGCAAGTGGTCCTGTTAAAGTCAGTTAATGGTTCCTGGTATTAAAGGTATTGAAAGGAAGTAAGTCATCTTATTAAGGTCTAGTGTTAAAAGGAAAGCGTAGTTCATTAAAAAAGCTCTAATTAAAATACAACCTAAATCAGCTCCTGTAGAGATCTGTCCACTGGCCACACTAAATCAGGAGAAAAAGGTTGTCACAGGTGCATGGGATTGTGTGTGTGTGTGTGTGTGTGTGTGTGTGTGTGTGAAACTGCATAAAAGTAATTTATGTATAGGCATGAATAGCTCTTCCATGTTTCTTTTTTCACCAGTTTGAGCTCCACCAGTACAGCTTGGTGAACGCTACACGTATTTTGTGCTTTATTAACTGTCATGACAGATTTTAATTGATGTTTCCAAACCACCACAAGCTTTATTGCTGTAAAATGTGGATAGATGTAAATCCCTCTGATGTTCATACTGATGAACATAATCTATAAACTGCCATATTTAGGTGTCATATTTCACTCATTAACATCACTGTGTTCATATCAAATGCAGCACCACAAAAAAAGGGCAGAGAAGGAAAATTTAAGTTCCGTCTTGTGAATTGAGTGTACTTCCCTGTTTGAGTCAAGAAAAAAAACATAATAACAAGTCAGGCAGGAATTTTCTACTCAAATTATGGACCTAATCTGCACCTGTCTAAATCAGTAGTTTGTTGGGGTTTTTTTTTGTTTTTTTGTTTTTTTTAAAAAAAAACTACTTTAAAAAAAAACCAAAAAAAACAAACTAATATGGACTTTCCTAAAGTGCTGGGAACTACAAAAAACTTCCAGATACTGACCCTCAAGGACTGGAGTTTGACACCCCTGCATTAAAAGATATTAATCCGTCCTCCACCACCAACAGGTCCATTTGTGTTCAAAGAACTGAGAGGAAATGTTTTCATAAAAACACTGCTCCATCTGCACGCATCAATGCTGCCTTATATTTGGGTCATTGGATTACATCGTGTTCACATCCTTTCGAACTCCTTTAGAATCGTTCTTATTTTCGAACCAATGGGTGCAGGTCAGGACAGGACTGGTAGGGTGCAGAAATGTTCTGTAAACTGTAATGTTGTAGCGTTCCCACCGCCAACTGAAACTTTACCTGAGAGCTGAAGTATCAGCCGGTTAGCCTTAGCTACATAATATCATGATCCCTACCTGACCTGCACCTGTCAGTGAAAACCATGTTTACAGATCTAGTAGCTTATTTCTATCAAAGTCTGGCAACACTGAGGGAAGAGACAAGGCCTGCTGTGTATGAGGTAATAAGTCACATGTGCTTTGTGTGTGTGTGTGTGTGCGTGCGTGTCTGTGTGTGGTTCATGATGTACATTATCTAAAAATGAACATTTTATAAGTTTGCTAGACTGACACACATCAAGACACTGTTTTCCTCTCCACAGCTCAGTCAGACCAACACATATTTTGATCAGTGAAACCTATTAACAGCAATGCAAAACATTTTCTGTGTTTCTGCAAGTACAAGCTGTCATAACAAAGCCAACAATTTTCTCACACTTAAATTGGGCTTTTCCCGAGTTAAATTCGACCCCGTTTTCCAATAAAGCAGCAGGAGTTCTATGTTGACTTCTTAATAGTTTCTGCCTGTGTTCACCGGCTTTATTACTGACTGAGGGGGTATTCATTCTTTTATTTATCAAATTACCATTGTTCAAGAAGAGTGTGCCACAAAATTAAATTAAAGAAACAAGCATATATATATATATACAATGTATATATATATATATATATATATATATATATATATATATATATATATATATATATATATATATGTATATATATATATATATATATATATGTATATATATATATATATATATATATATATATATATATATATATACATATACAGGCAGCTGAAATGACTTTCCTCCGCAGGGTAGCCGGGGTCTCCCTTAGAGATAGGGTGAGGAGCTCGGTCATCTGGGAGGGGCTCAGAGTAGGGCCGCTGCTTCTCTGCATCGAGAGGAATCGAGAGGAAGCGGCAGAGATTTTACAAGTTCCTTTTTGCTATTGAAGCATCTTATGCTTCTTTTGAGCATAACATGTCAAAACATAAATTACGGTGGGAACGTCTTCCTCTGTGGACCATTTGAACTGTGAACAAACTGCTTGTAAGGAATGATTTTAAGTGTTTAAGAAGTCACTGAAAACATTTCATGACTGCAGGGTTATTATGAATATTTGTGAATGCTGGATTTGGCCTACTGGTCCAAGGTCTTCACTGTAGTCTTTTATCAGAAAACACCTACAACTACAATGTTCTTAATGGCCTGTTTGACTCACAAACACATAGACTGCATGACTCATCAGCACATTATATGTGTGTGTGTGTGTGTCCACTTCTGGTTTGAAGGAAATGTGATTTGCTTGTGCGCATTTGTGTGTTAAGACTGTCAATGTCAGTACAGGACATTTGTGTCATTAAGTATGTCCTCAATCTGGGAGCAGACTTTAAACTGTGACTGTTTGTCAGTGTTCGTCTGTTCTCATAATAGTCTGATGTCCTTCACATATTAGACTGTCTCTGTGCATAAAATGCTTCTTAGTTCTCAAGTTTCCCTGATGTGTCTCTTTCTTTGTGCAGCTTAGATTGTGTGGTCTGCGTGTGAGTGAGGAGGTGTGACGTTGTTTAAGATATATGTAACTCTTTGATTTGCCTTAATATTAGTGATAATGTGTGGGGTGTGTGTGTGGGGAGGGTATCGTTTTCTCTACCAGCATACAGTATGGGTGTATGAACGTCTCTTTGTCACATTATTGTGCTTATGTCTGTGAAAAACAGAATGATTCTGTGCAGGTAGCAGTGTCTCTGCTTCAGGAAAAAAGTTCAAGGTTCCCTTCACCTATGTGTTTGTCGACAAGTCAGTCAGGCCCATAAATCTGCGAAGTGGAAATGGATTGCCAATTTTATCACCAAACTTTGATGCAAGCCATCTTTATATCACATGGCAGTGAGAGAATCCAGTTCTCGCTCCATCATCTACAGGCGTTTTGTCAGGAACCTTGGCATCATAAATCAGTGCCGAAGATTATCGTGTTGGTTTAGTTATGAAAGCTAAAAAAAACCTGGTGGGAAAATATATTTCTGGATTTTCATCCAACACACTGGATTAATATGACGAAACAGTGAATTTTAAACCCAACCACATCGTTTCCTTAAACTAATTGAGAATGTTTTGTATGCAAAGCTGATTTTGAACATCTGTCGCCTGAGTCAAAGTGTGTAGTTGGAATGCTTATCCAAGAAGTACACAAAAATTAAAAAAGGTTGTGAATGTTCATTTGTTTGTTTTTTTTAAAGAAAGAGAAAAAAAAGGAAAGAAAAGGCACCAATGTAAAGGTAGTAATAAACTAAGGTGTCATGCCGCTTATACAGTTTTATTTAGTTTTATCCCACCAATTTCCGAGCAGAAGTCATGACAGGGAGCTTAATGATGCTCCTCATCCTCTGCTCAAGTTGTCTTAAGTAAACCCAAAGTTTGCTGAAAGCTAACAATCTAAAATGATCTTTGCTATATTTGCTGTCATTGTCAAATATTGAATCAGCAGCTGCCACATTACGCACCACAGCTTGAGAACACATGGTGTCAGAACCATCTGTAAGCATACAAGCAAAAGGTTAATGGGAGGAAGACTGGAATTCTCCTTATTTGCTACAGATGACTATTTAGCCTGTAAAATGGGCCATGAAGCCTTGAAAATGAATTACTAGAGCGAAGCTGAGTGTAGTCAAGCTGCTAACTCTGAGTGAAATATAAGGAAAAGCTGTAACATGGTAGTTTTGAGATTTTTTTGTGTGGTGTTTGTGTGTCAACATGCTAAAAAAGTGCAGGCTATGCTTCATTCAAACAGCCTTTGGAGGCGTAACGCAGCACATGAGCCGACTATAATTTTATGCCAGAAAGTCAGAGATTTCTAAATGCTTGTTCTGCTCTTAATACATCAGTTTTTCATCACTACGGGTGCAGATATGCTTCCTCACAGCTGTTGTTTTTTTCTTTTCTACCACATTTCAATTTAAAGAAAAAAAAAAGTGATTAGAAACCAAATTAGTCCAAAAAATTACTTTCAACCATTTCTGAGGAATTTGTTTACCATATCAGACCTCCTTCAAACACATGTGAATGGTCCAAGGAATGTGAAGCGTATGTATGCATCATTTATGTGCATGTGCAGAGATGCCACATGCTATGGCAGAACCAGAGTGATGCTGGGAATGAGAGCTGATAGCTGTAATTTGGTGCCTTTAAGTCTGAAGTGTGTGCGCTCCAGGAAGACAATAGTTCCTAATGTAGACACTTTCAGCCGTGCCTTTCTCGTTATTAAAAACAAGCATTCCGCTTAACAAACAATGTTTCATTCTGCAGCTCATATTTTTGCTTTTATAATCAGAAGTGCTGAGTATGTTTGCTCTCCACCTTGTCTTGCCTTTGGGTTAGTTTTCATTGAACTAAATAATTTTTTCAGACTACATTTGACTGCTTTGCCTTTGCAGTGTGAATTTCAGGAAAGATTCAACAAATTGGTCTTATTTTTCACTGCTGAACTGCTGGCAGAGCTTGTCTGAGCTAAAGTGCACAGACAGAAGCATGAGGCTCAGATTTAATTCTTCTGACTTGATGCTTTGCTCTTATATTCACCCCTGTTTAGTCTAAATAACCCACTACTTAGGTGTGTGTGGTACTCTGTGTTAATGAACACTATAATGTTCTGCTCAACTATTTGGTAGAGCAAGTTTTCAGTCAGTAAAAATGAAAATGAAGTGAAAATAAATCTGTAACAGTAAGCTAACGTTATGTCATTACTTTTGAAAGGTTTTTTCATATTACTAAGTGTTATCTCAATTATGTGTTTCGAAAAAAAAAAAGAACTCATACTTTTGTTTTCAAATTCGCATTCGGCAAGTAAGTGGAATAAAAGCTGAGCTTTTTATTCAGTTGTGTTTTCTTACTCTGGACATTAAGGAGTTAAGACAGAAAAGAAAGTCTTTTCACAGTATTTTTTCTTTCTTTGAATGCAAAGTTAATTTCTCTTGCAGAGTGTACTTTATGCAGGGACATCTGAATATTTCTATTTTCTTTTTTGTGAGTGTTGGGCATAATTTGATCGAAGGAAATGTTCTATGACTGCTTGATTCTTTGTCTCTTTAATAGTTATTCCAATGAAAAGAAACTTGCTGAGCTGGAAGCAGAGGGTAAATAGGCACGAAGGGAAGCTAAACTATTTGCATACTAATGGTGAGAGGCAGGTGAACACAAAGTAAGAAACGCAGCAGAGTTGTGGATGGAAAGTGTGAAATCCACATTGGGGATGATGGAGAGCAGTGGGTGTAGAGCCTCTTAGCCATCACCATGAAAGCAGCTTTTCCACTTGTTCAGGGAGCCAAGCTCCGCTCTGTAAATAGCAAACATCATCTGTGACATCAAGACACCGAGGGGCTAACATATACTTAAATATCTAAAATTAGAGGAACGGAATGCATTTCTGTTTTTGCTGTTCAGCCTGCAGATGCAGCTAAAATACTTCCTGAACCGATGCTGAACTCCTGCTTAATTCTGTTCTTCCATCAGGTTCAATGTGCTGTTGAATGTTGACTATAACATAATTTTCCCAAATCACATTTGCTGTTGTTAGACGTAAAAATCACAAATTCAATCATTATGATTTGCCTGATAACAAATTCTGTCATAACAAGATCTTGATTTGATTAAACAACGGTGGCACCAGTTTATATGAAATGATATCACATTGTGATTCGAATCAATTACTTCCATTTATATTGAATCACGAAAAGCGGTTAGAACATCAAAATCTAATTTTCTTCCTGAGCTCAATCAGACATTTAAATGAAAAACAGGCTGCACTATATTCTAAATTTTGAACTTAAAAGCATTTACATCATGTAAAAGAAATATTATTCATGTGTTTAGGGTCCTACAAACAAAAATGTGAATAAACTGAATCTGCAGCAGCAAACCCAACACGGGACCATGACTGCTCAATCCTATATGTGAATATTTCCTCAACAGATTGCTCCATCATGTGCTGGATAAAGCCCATTTTTCATGGCCATGAGGTTGAAGATGTGGTTAAAGGGAGGGGGGCAAGAAAGTCACACTGAGTATACAACATTTACATCATTTTCTCCTTAAAAGTCTGATCCACAGGATGTCAGACGGGTGTAATTTCATAAAGTAATTTTCCCTGTGGTAGCTTTTAAGTTCCTACACTATATGTTGGGTTTGAAAATGATATTTTCTCATTTTAAAAGATGGTATAGTCATAAATGATTGCAAAAAAAGTTGCAAGTCTTTTCCTGTATTATGTAAGCTGATTTTAAAAAAGTTTCTGTTCTCTGGTTTGTAGAGATGAGCCTCTAACTCATTTAGACACTCAATCAAAGTCAAACTAATGTGTGGCTGATTTATTGTCATGCACCATCAACACACAGAGCAGAATTCATTATTTCTAAACTATCTGTGCCGAATGTTTCAGATACATGATGGGTGGAACTGAATAGAGTGTTATGGTCCCTTTGTTTTGGTACAGCGATACTAAAACAGTGCTTTGGTTGAATTTTTTTAATCAATCGTTTATTTGTAATATGTTATATGTATATATCATATGTATTTTTTTATGTTAGTACATTTTTAAACATTTATAGAGCTTTAACTCATAGAGCAGAAAAGAACACTGAACTATGTTATGTTCACCAGACTGTTTCACTGCTAAACCTCTCCATTTTTCCTGGGCAGGTTACCAGGCCATCACAGGATTCCTAACATTTCATTCAGTTTTCATCTGTTAAGCATCACCATGGCAACATACCAGGCTCCACCTCCGGTGGTTAAAAGTGAAGCCTATGCTGAAGTGCATAAAACCACAGTTCCCCCGTCATCCACTAGGGCTGGCTCCAAAGCAGAGCAAATCCCCATAGACTCCCTTGTTAAAAAGGGCAACTTCACAGCAGAAATAAACATGTAATTTCATCTTGAAATTTGGCATATTTAGGGGCGTGTCCTGTTGATTGACAGGTAACCGATCTCCCGCTTCAAGTATGAAGAATCTAGAACAACCGCAGTTTTTAGTCAGTTAAAAACGTGACTTAGCTTTAGCCCACTTGCCTCTGTTAGCTGGTTAGCTCTTGTTAGATCCAGGTTAGCACTTAGCTACAGGCAGCTTGAGTTTGCTCAATGTCAAGCCTCAACCCTCATGTTCACAGCCCCCTCTCAGCTCCACCTCTTTGCCCGTATTTGTATTTTCCGGGCGAGACAACACACATGACCCTGCCAAGATGGTGATGGTAGGAACCGCCCACCGAGCTTCAAAACAGCTCTTCAGAAACCTATGGGTAACATCACAGAGGCTTCATCCATCTTTTAATATACAGTCTATGAGAGGGTTACAATGAATGAATGGATGACTCGGACATTCACTAGCAGCTGTGGGACATTTCAGCAACCTGGACCACAGCTGGGTGAATGTCTTCATCTACCATCAAAACGAGTTAAAAGCAGAGTTTTAAAATCAGCAAGTTACATTGTGCTGCTTTCAGCTCATCCACTGACTTTATAGATATTTGGTGATTTTTTTTTTTTTTAGTCCTGACTGCATGTTAGCATCTTAAAGTATTATAATTTGTTTTATTTTCAAGGGGCAGAGGTTGGGTGGAAGCACATACCCTTGATTGAAATGCTCATATGGCTGAGATTATCTGTATGTGTGTGTTTACCCATATGTGTGCAACCCTGGGGAACTGAAATAAATCTTACACGGGAGTGTTTCAGATCTATATCAAAGATGTCTGAACGATTCAGGCGCCCTTGAACAGCACAAGCACTGAGATGCAGACACACATCACATATACTCTGTGATCTGGATCATATCTCATCTAAATGTCTCTTTTGGGTGTGTGTGTGGGTGTGTGTGTTTGGACAGTTGGGGGTGGGGGGTGTTACCCAAGGCATCAGATGTAAGAAGCAACTTTGGAGAGATGTGTATCTCTTGAATATACACTCACACAAAGCTCTGAAAAAATATTTATGCACAGGCTACCCGCCTAACACACCCCCCTCCCCATTTCTGTGTTTAACTCTAATTATTACATGCAAAACTGAGGCATTCAGCTGAAAGTGTAGTGTAATGATTACACTGAGTATGTGTATACCTTTGAGCAAAGATTTAAGTATACATTGCACATTTGTTTGAATGGCTGCCTTTTTTTTAAATTCTTGTTTTTGTGTGTGTCTTTGTGTATGTGTGTCCATGTCCTTTAACGTTCCAGTGGCCCACATGAGCAATGCAGGGTGTGTGGCTACAGCTGGTTAGCTATAAATCACAGAGACAAACAGTGGATTCATACTTTAAGAAAATGGCTTGGTCTTGCTGAAATGTCTGTGTGCTCACCTCTGACAACATTTCCCTGTCTGCAGCTCAACCTACCAATGCCCTTGGAGGAGACAGATACACACAAACATGAATACACAGGCACAGACATTCAGAAATGCCAAGATAAAGACAATCGTGTACCTTCAAAGGTGCATATGGTGAAATATTGGTAAGAGACATTCTTCCATGATATTGTCATGTTTATAAAAGAAAGGTTTAAGGACCTCAAAGACAAAGCTGATAATCGTGAATGTTTATTAAATCTTTGTTAAAGGTCTTTCTCTTTTGTTTTGTCCTGATAAAGTATTAACCACCATCAGGATTTTTTTTCAGTTGATTCATCGTGTTAAATGTTTCAGTTGGTGAGAATCTTCAGCAATGCAAAACAGTGTATTTACCATTTCATCTGTTTAGAGCGGGGTTTTTTTTTTAACCTCCTCTGATATTTAAGCCATTCTTATTGGCTATGAATAGAGCTACAGAACCAGTCATAAGTTTGGACAAACTTTCTCATTGGGTTTAATTAGAAAGTATGTCCAAACCTTTGACTGTTTGTGTATATCAATACTTTCAGACAGGTATAGTCCTGGTTCTGGTTCTGGCTCCGGCTCCATTCTACAGTCTCAGACCTTTGGTGCTTTCTGGCCAACCAGCCTTGATTCACAGAAATTTAACCATCTAAAGTAGGCTGACTTTACTCCATGAAAGTAAAGCCAAACAGATTGGAAATTTGGTCATAAAAGTTGATGGTTAAGTTGTCAGACTCTATTATAACCTACAGTTTCCATAAGTAAACAAAATCTTCAGACAAACAAAAACATTTCATGAGGTGTTCATAGGATGTCACCATAAGTCTTCTTAAATAGCCTACCAAAATTTAAACCAGTTGCCAGGCAACATAGAATCACAGTGGAATTCAAGTTTTATGTTATGAATGGCTCCAGTGTTTGATCAACCTAAGTTAAAGTCATTAACACAGTTTTCAACAGGTTGGTAGTCCACCAACTGCATTCATTTGTGGAAGATCCAGGCAGAGGAAACAATATTCAATAACCGTCGCAACATTGTGGCTTGCAAACAAGAACCACTGTTGGAAGGTGTCCTTTAAGAGCTGACCTTTTTAGTTTTTAAGACAACTTAAAAAAAATCAGTCTGAATTCAAAATTTGGTTCAGGAACAGGCTCTGTGCTGATATTCAGCCTTCAACATAGTCCTCAGTTACTATATTCTTCAAAAACAAGCAAACTTCTAAGATGAGCGCACAACTTTGATGTGATAATTGGCAAACATAACCTTAACGCTTTTCATCAATACAGTTTTCCAGTTTCCCTTGTAAATTCACTACAACGCTTCTGGAGTTGGACATTTCTGTACGGTGATGCAGAAAAAGATGACAAGCATTATCTAACAGTTGACTGAAGACTTGGCAGGGTTTGTTTGTCCAGACTGTAGTGACATTGATTTGGTGCAAAATAGCCTTTAATAAATACACATTATGAAGTATGTGGTACAGTTAATGACATGCAAACAAACCAGCTTTAGCTGAAAGGTATGACTCATGTCCAGATGGTCCTTGCACCTACATAACAAATCAGGCCTTGTTAAACTTGCTTAATCATTCTAATCTAGCTTGTCAGGAATAACAAGTGTCACTGTTATAAAGATAATTCAATTCATCATTGTAGCTACTTATTTTATTTGGGTTGGCCAAATCTATCTGGTAAAACGGGTAAAACAGCGCAGTGCTGATACTGGTATATGTTACAATTTCTCCATCTATCTTTTATTCAATGTCTCCTGAAGATTTTAGAAATGTAGTCATAAGGCATTGCATTATATGGAAAAAGGTAGTGTGTTTTCCAATAAGGAAATGATACAGTATATATTTTTTTGTTTTACACATAGTTAGCACACAAATGTAAACACTTTTCTTGCTATACTGAAGTGAGCTGCATGTGCAGAAGAAAGTGGGACCTCACATGCAACTTGCTGTTTTTACAGTGGTAACATTTGACATTCATGACCAGCCGTTTTGACCACCTTGGTTCCATTACATAATTTTCACAGAACCAAACACACTCACACACAAGCTCAAACATGGCCAAATGCGTTAGAAAAAAGGCAAATAATGTGTCATTAATGAGAAAACAAATTCTGAAAAGGACATGTTCGTTTCCGATATCCCAATTTGCCCATGCATTTCAAGAAGTTTTAGAATTACTGTCTGTGCATTGTTGTTAATAAATACAAAAATTAACTTTTAGAAAAACTGGAAATGGCAACAATTCACTACCTTCACCTTGACAGTCCCCTTGGGAAGGAAAATATGCACTTTAATACAATCATAATGGTCTGTTTTGATTAAATTCACATTTTCATTCAATTGTCCACCACACACACACGAGGGCACAGTCTTATCCAAACAAATGTTAAACCATGTAAGCACCAGAAATTTGTCCCAAGAGGGGAAATGAGTTCTAATGTGCTTTTGAGCCATCTTTTGCAGGCTGCCCTCTCTCTCTCTCTCTCTCTCTCTCTCTCTCTCTCTCTCTCTCTCTCTCTCTCTCTCTCTCTCTGTCTCTCTTACACACACACACATACACACAGGACATTCCAAAGTCAGCTGCCTCCAGAGTACTGATGTAGACCTTCGTGCTTTATTGCATATAAATGGGTGTTTGGGTTTCATCAGGAGACAAGTTTGGGTGTGTGTTACATTTCTGCTAACAATCTCAGCCATATTGCATGATGCCAAGATCCAGTTGGCCATTTCCAGTCTTCATATTTTTTTTTTTAATTAGATTTTTTTTCATGTATTTGTGTGCTGCAATTCACCTACCTCAAATCAATGACACTAGCAAACTGTTGTATAGCTTAATAACAAGTATGATGCAAGTCTGAGTCTGAATTAGATGTGTTGCAGCAGGAGAACTTCTAAAAACTGCAGGACATCAGTTCTTGAGGAACAGGTCTGAGGAGCTCTGCCGTAAAAGAAGAACTATGAGGGTGGATGGGACATGGGGTTAAGTTGGGATATAGAGGTGGAGGTATATAGTACCAGTCCAAAGTCTGGACAAACTTTTTCATTGAATTTAATGGGAAAGTGTGTCCAAACTTTTGACTGGTAGTGTACCTCCAAACAGCAACTTTGGGAGGTAATTCTGGTTTCTTAAATAAGATCCAAATGATTAAGAAAATGGATGGATGGATCTGCTCCACAATGAAAAGATATTATTAACAAAAAACTGTCCGTTTTCTACAAGGCAATGTGGGTTTATATCAGTGGTGTAGTCCAGGAAATGTGCGGGCACATGGAGTATATCCATTCATTTTCCAGTTCGCATTGAATATACCCACTTCTAAAGCACCTGGGTTGCTGCTTTTACAGTTACAAACAATCCCGCAAATCTACGTCACCTAGCAGCTCAGCTAATGTTACTGATGCCACAGTAGTGCAGTTAGTCAGCAGCTGCATTAACTTCAGCCTGCCTACAGACATGATAAAGATGCTTATATGTCCAGCAGCCTAACACCAACAGCCTCTTGTTTTTTTTAGGGCAAAGAACTAAAAGTATACCCACTTCTTGAGGGACCACTACACAACTGGTATATAAATGTATATGGCACATATCATTTGCATGACAACGCAAAGTGCTGTCTATAAAACATGTAAAACATGACAACTTTGGATCAGACTTTAGGTTTTCTGGTAGATTGTTTCAGATATTAGCAGCATGAAAGCTACATACTGATTTTCTTTGTTTAGTTTGAACTTTTAGGGTGAAAGCAAACTTGACCTGGATGATCTCAGAGGTCTTGGTGGCTCATATACCATCAGCAACTCAGATTTATATTTTGGGCCATCATGATTCAGTGTGGGCTGCACGGTGGAATAGTGGTTAGCACTGTGGCCTCCCAGTAAGAATGTCACTGGTTTGATTCTTGGCTGAGGCAAGGTTTGGACAGTGGTCTTTTCTGTGTGGAGTTTGCGTGTTCTCCCTGTGTATGTGTGGGTTCTTTCCAGGTACTCTGGCTTCCTCCCATCATCCAAAGACATGCATGTTAGGTTAATTAGTTACTCTAAATTCCCCATAGGTGTGAGCATGAATGGTTGTTGGTCTCTGTGTGGCCCTGCAATGGACTGGCAACCTGTCCAGGGTGTACCCTGCCTCTTGCCCAAAGACTGCTGGGTTAGGCTCCAGCTTCCCCGAGACCCGTCATTGGATTAAGCAGTTAGGAGAAAGAATGAATGAATGATTCAGTTCCTTGTGTACCAGCAGAAACATTTTTAAAATAGTTCCTTTGGAGAGAATGTGGAAGCCATATTTTCATTGAGTACAAACCTTTTTGGATTTGGGACAGTGTAAAGGTTGCGACCAAGAAGCCACACAGTTAATTACAAGTGATTCTGAGCACACATAAATGTAATTTGTTGCAATTACAAAACAAAAAATGCAACACAAAATTAAAAAACAGCAACAAATTGAAAATGACAATAAAATCAAAAAAATACACAATGACAAATTGAAAAACACAATCAAATAAATTAGACCCCCATTTGATTCCCATGTGAGGAATTGCACCGGATTACAGACATACCATATTGACATCTTGTAGTAGAGGTTCTTTTCTAAAGTGAATATGTCCAAAATTAGCTGAATTTTGTTCTGAATTGATGATGTTTTGTGCTAAAACAGAAGCCAACTGGAGGTCATACAGTCTAAACACCTTCTGATTTATTTCTGTGTCACTGATAATATCCTGCTGGCGGTGTGATAATGTCCTTTCCACATCCTGCCCCCACATTACCATCTACTCTACGCTTCTGCATCCATTTAATTACACAGGTGGTTTCTTCCTCATTCAACCAAACGGATTCTGTCACCATTTCATTTAAAAAGTACCGGTGTTTCTGCATCACGCTGTGCAGCTTTTTAACTGTCTGCCTTTTGGCTTCATTCTTATTATTCTTCCTTTTTCTTTCAAACTTCTTTTTTTTCTTTTAATGTTTTGTAGTTCACACATTTCTTTGAGTCTGAATCTGTTTTCATTTTTTTCCCCATCCAATCCTTTTAATCATCTCCCTTCACACATTTTATTTCTTCTTCATGTGCTTTCTGTGCTTCTCTACAATCCTCCTTCTGTTCCTGTTGCTCTTCATTTTACTTTCTCCTGTTTTTTCCTTCTTGCAAGTTATTTTTTTCCAAGAATATGCACTTTGTATCTGCAAACTATACAAAAAATACATTTGCTCTCTGTAATTATTCTCTCTGCAACCTTATTACACTTTGCCTTTTCTCCCTAAATTCTTTTTCATGCATTCTTTTCTCTGCTTGTGCAAATCTTTTTTACTTTCCCTCCATCCTGTCAACTGTCCATGTTGTAACCTGTTTTATTTTTTCATGCCCGTCTTGCTGCCTGTCTTCTTTTCAAGCCGCGCTACTTCATTACTCTGCATGCTGCCTTGATGTGATTTCAGTGTAAATGGTGAACTGAACACAAATGGATCAGGTTCTCCTTGCAGACATACACATGGAAAGAGACAGATCTGAGGACTGACTGAGTGCTTGACTGTGAGCGACCTCCATTCTTCTGATTTCCCAAATGGAGAAGCATAACCATCTATCACTCCTGCAGAGAGAGGGTGTGTGTGGAGATGGATGTTGTCTCTCCTGTTGCGAGCACAGCTGCAAATCACACTCAATCATATAAAAATCTTTTCGCCAATTTCTGGGAAACATACACAGTTACATTTGCACGTTTACATATCCTTATGCACGCATACACATTCCTTCGTGCAAACACACAAAGACCACCTGCGTGGGAACTTTATCTTGGTTGATGGTGGAAGTAATATCTGACTGGTAAATGGAGATTCTCAGTTTCCACTGCTGAAAACGGGACTCCCAGCTGGCATAATGTCACTCTACAGATGTTATCGTGTTTTCGTTGTGTTATTTTCTCTCTTTTTGTACATACCTACTTTTTTTATGGTTCCTCAAAGATTTTAAAGAGGAAATGAGGAAAAAAAAATTATCATCAAACTTTTAAGTGCAGTGTATCTGAAAGTGGCCGCTGTTGCCAGATGCAAATTATTACAACGGTTCTACTCATCTACTATGAAAAAGTAGATTTCAGACTGAAAGGGTATTATTGTCCCTCAGCTCTTCCTGTGTCACTCTTCACAGCTTAATCCACATTTTTATTTGGTCAGGCAATTTTAGAAAGGAGATCAGATTAGTCTTCAGGTTCTGTCATCCAGAGAAGATTGATTTGCATAATAAAGTCAACATGGCAATATACATAGCAAGTTGACCAATGAATCACATATCGCATAAAAAAAAATAAAGAGAAGAAAAGGCTGTGATTCAGCTCCTAGTTTTGTGGTGGAGCATACTTGCAAATAGTATTGGCTACTAAATTGTAAATGGGGAAAATTTTAACATCAGACGAGAAACATCTTATATAATACTTCATTGTATAGGTAAAAATGCATTTAACTGTTCTTGTTTAACGGCTTTATTTTGGTCTACAAGTTTGGATCACAGTTTTAGTTTATATATTTTGCCATCTGTGTTTGTACATTATCATGACGTGTAAGATCAGGAATGCTAAGCAGTACGTGGGGCAGTCAGTTATGTAAGTACCTTTGACCTCAGAAAGGTAAAAATAATCGTGTCCTTCTCTTACCTTGGTACTTAAAGAATAACTTTATTAACACATTAACACACTCCAAATCAGAAAACCAACAGCATTTGCTTATTACTACACTTAATAACCAAGCTTTCTATAATTAGCAGTACATTAGCAGTATTTTGCACATACAGACACCTTTACGTTCACAAACAAAGGTTGGAGAGAAATGTTTGATTGATCAAACGAGACTTAAACTTATATAAATGATGATATCATCACTGCAACTATTTCTATTATTTCCCATAAGGCAGCCATGCTTAATACGTCAGGGCAGGTGAGATTCATCTGACTTTGGAGGTAGAACAGAAAAACTTTGGGGGACATTTTTAGTTGACCTTTTCCCACTGGGAATCCTGGAAATCCCAACTTTGGTGTGTATTGCATCCTTTCCAGAGTTAGAAAATATGTTCAGTTAGTCTTTTAATCTTTTGTATTGTTATATTTCATGCTTGTGCCAAAAGTAACACAATATATCTGCTTGATGATCCTCAGCAGACTTTTAATGTACAATCCTTCTTATCATAAGCAAACATTGGTTATTGGACTTGCTGAATTTAATGTATGTCCCAAAACTATAATAAGTGTATGTAGTGCTATCATTGCTGGATTTGAGCAGATAATCTTGTTTGTGGACCAGATTATAGGCCATTAAGTGGTTCGCCGCGGCTGTTGACGCAGTGCACTGCTGTGGTGATGCATTCCTGCATTCAGTGGATGTTGAATCTATAACAAAACCTCAGTCAGCCAATTTCAAAATTTAAAACTGGGCCATAATCTAGTTTGTGATGTATTGAGTTCAGTTGATTGAGAGGTTCTTTTGTCACTGTTGATGGTATCTTTACCATTACCATCTGTTTCAAGCGGTTTTAGGTAATTTTTACACCCCCAGTGATGATCAGACAACTAAAAGTTCCTTAACAAAATATAATGTAATAGTAAACAATCTGCCTCCAGAATCTAGTGAAATATTGTGTCTATTTAATTTTTTATAGTATTTTAGATCATTTGTATATGGGTTTATTCTCACTTGTTCACACACATTCATTCAGTCTCTATTACTTAATCAAATTAAAGGTCTCGGGGAAGCTGGAGCCTATCCCAGCAATCATCAGGCAAGAGACAGAGTACACCCTAGAGAAGTCGCCTTTCCATTACAGGGTCCGTTCACACATATTTAGCTTTGCTAAGTCTCTATGAAGAGTTTCATACAGTTCTTTCAGATGTTTTTAATAAAAAAATATTTCTGTTTTTGTATTTTAGGCTATCATAAGACCTGATATTTGTTCAGAATTGTTTCTGTTTGTCAATGAGGTAAGTTTGATTTCTTGTACTTCAATGTTTTACTTATTTATCATTTAAATAATAGCCCAGCTCTAATGCAGCCAGGAGGAGATTTAACATTTGGAAAAACTTCCTCAAGCTTACTAGACATTACACATAAAACCAACTGTATGAGTTTTAAGGCAGAGAAAAAGACCTGCATGACCCAATGCCTTGTCAAATTCATAGAAATTCTGCTTTGTTTACAAGACAGTCTTGTCAGGATCTGACACTTGTAAAGCATTACCTCAAATAGGTCAATACAGACTATTTGTGGAAATTTTGATCAAGATGGTAAAGTTTGATGGAAGTTCTGATCTACTGTGAGGAAACTTAGCCGCCACATGTTTCTCTCAAATGCAAAAAAAAAAAAGACAGAAAAAGAAAAAAAAAAAGGTGGCAAATGAGATTTAGAAAGCAATTTCCTAAGTATTGTGCCAGAATGCCATGTATGTCTCTGGGGAAAATGAATGTTTTTATGAGCAGGTGAAGTGGTGGTCTTGATTTGAATTACCCTCCAGCCCCTCGGGCTCCGACTCACTGACAGAGAATTGGATACGAAATGTCTTCAATTAACAGTATTTCTACTGTTAATCTGTTTTCAGCATTTCATTGTTTAGATGGAATGGTATAAGATCATGTAAATTGACCAGGTGTCACAGAGTCGTGTGGGAAACAAAATTTGTTCGTGAGAGATTTTTAGAAAGGACACTTGTTTGTCTCAGCATTTTGTAGCAGGAAAAAGCAGAAAAAAAACAATAACTGTGGCATTAAGATATCATTAATTCATATTTACTGTACTCTTATTTGGAAAACAGCAGATGTATGTGAAAATAAATCTTTATTGAAATTACAAATAATCAGAAAGTGATCATTTTCTCCAGGTGCAATGATTGTTGTAATGAGACGTGGCTTTATGTATTGTTGTGACCTTTAACCCAAAAAGGACCCAGAAGGCAGCATTGGACTGGAGTGAGGCGATACAAGCCAGACTTAGTCTGCTTAGTCTTATGCCCAAAGACACATGCAGAAGAAGCCCTCTGTAAACTGCATTCTTTTAAGATGAAATGAATTTTTTACAATACATTACAGGAACACAATACACACAACTGTTATTAAAAACAGCTCATTGTCAGCCCTGTTGCATATGGGGGCTCTGCTCATTTTAACTCAAAATTGATAAAGATAAATAGGTACTTCACAAAAAAACAAGATGGGAAGGGTTCAAATTTTTCTCACAATTGATACCATGTGGTGTGAGCATGATACACTTTATACAATTAGCTCAGTATTTACTGTTAATATTGACACTGATGTCCTTTTACCTATTATAATGGGGTATGTCTTACCAGTGGAAGAAGGCTCTCCACATAAACCCACTTGTTATATTTGCACATGAAACATGTGATTCAGACATCATGGACTCTCCTGAGACCGGCAACACGAGCTTTATTTACATTGTTAACTACACAGGCCTTGTACAATGTAAACTTTACAATGTAAAGTTTACTTGTCCAAAGCTTCTGCCTTTGTAGTTACTGGGATTCTCTCTAAATGTTCCTCATCTCTACACTGTAAAAGCTTCTTGAGGCAGTGGTGGCCAACTCAAGACCTGCAAGTGTTGGGAGGTTTCATGCTGCAACACACCTGTCAAACATCAGACTTTATCAGCAGACTTGTACAGAGCTTGACATCAAACTTCAACTCCAAATCTTGACTTGAGTTGGCCACCCCTGCTCTGGGACAGTTCAGTTACTCCATGCCAACAGATGGTGGTCACAAAGGGGTATTTTAGAGAAGTCAGTTTTAAAACTAACTGTTCTGCTGTAAATCTCAGGTGCACGTGGTGTTTTTCTTTTTTAAACAAGTATTCATTTTTCCAACCCACCTAGCTGGAGTTTAATTTCTGATGCTTTTAATTCAATTTATTTTTTAACAATAGCACCTTTACATTAACATAAAGATACTTAGTATCCATCTGACAATTACAAAACTGTTCCTAAGTTTATTTATTGACATATTATTGGATACTCTTAGACTTTAGTAGGAAGAAGCAAGTTTTACATTAAACTAACTGACAGACAGGGGAGAGACAAGAGTCTATTTAGTGGAGATGGCATACGGTCAGCCTCCAATTAAAGTACAAGTCCCTCTAATGACACAACCAACAATGCTATTGTTTTTATATCAATGGATGCACGGATCCACTAAAGGGACAACAGGAGAGAACTTCACCCTTTTGCAAGTCTGCATTTGCTGTAAGAGCTTTGCAGGTGAAGACTCCCATGTGACTGTTGAACAGGGGATCTGAAACAGCATCTGAACTGGATTGGAGCCAGAGATTTTTCTTTGTCTGAAAAAAGTGCAATTTTAGTCTGATTTTTGTATTTTCACAGCAGGAAAAGGACTCTCACAGTTGGAAATATGAGGGATTGGTATGTGAGGGGACATGTCCAAAGCATGCAAAACTGACATACAGGTAAGTAATCTGAGCCTTTGTGTGATTGGTGAAAAGGGTTGCAATGGCGAACACAGATTGATAAACAGAATTTGCACAAACATGCACATGTAAACACACACACACACACACACACACACACACCTACACACATAGTTCACTCCTTTTTTTGCATAAATCCACTTCCACAATCCTAACTTTTCACTGTACACAAAAAAGAAAAAATATATACTTTTCGACAGCTTGATTTATGCAATCCTTACTGGGGGGGTTATTGGTTTTCAGTAAAAACCACTATTAATAATTTAATCTTCACAGTATTGCTTGCTGTGTGCTGCAGTTTCTCAAAGTGCTTCCTACTGCATCGAAGAGCAGTGAGGATGCTGAGCCAGCAGAAGAGCCTAGAAAATTGTTATTATAATTTCTTTTTTTTGACTGGTGACAAAGAAAAGAAAGGAGCAACATATTTTGGAGCTGTGTCAGTAGCATAATCAGCATATAAAATCTTACTTTTATTTGCGCCATATTCCGGTCTGTAGTTAAATTTATCCTTAATCATAGATTAAATAGTGTTTTGCATAAGCAATTGGTCAGATGAAACAGGCTAATACCTTATAAGGAGATGAACCCAAGAGTAAATCCCAGTGAATTCAATTTAATGTTGAAATGGAAAAAATCTCAATCTACTCAAGGAAATAACAGTGTAGAAGGGGCTATTGTTGCTTTGAATTACAATTATTTTCCATCAAAATTAGCAAATAAGGCTCTTGTTTCAGAGGAGGATGTTGCTGAAAGGAATGATTTACTGTACCTTTAGATGTATGAAGAAACCTCTGACTGAATACATTGTTATATTTCCTCACTTTCTTCTCTGGACAGTTAGCTCCAGATTGGTCCTCAGAATAATTCCAACTTTTCTAATATGTTTTTAAAGGGTTCTTTGGCTCTGGTAGCTTTTATTTCACAGTAATTTTGACAGGAAAGAGTTGTGAAGGGGAATGACACTGGCTGCGTCGAGGAGCTATAGCCTTTGTAGGTGGAGCGGCTCAACCTGCTGAACTAAATGTCGCCACAGTTTGCTCAGTTTCATTCAGTTTCTGAATCTGAGGTTTCTGCCCAACATTTTTAACATGCAAATCTGGTGCAGCTCAGACACATCAGCAGTGATGAATCATTAGTTTACTGGGTGTTTCGGGTCTCACAGCAACATACTACATCACCCAGGTGACCCAGCCAGGGTTGATCAGGCCTCAGCTGGTGTCTGAGTAGCTTTTTCTGTCGTATCACCTTGCTTAATCCGCAGCCATTTTGATGCATTTTTAGCATCGGTGACATTCTTGATGACTTTCCTGATGTGGTGTCCCTTCATTCCAAGCATCTTGATGCCCCTGATGATTGATTGGCTGACAAATCCTCTTTACCTCTCCTGAGTGTTGTTGCACAAGGTCCTTCAGCCGCTGTTTCAACCTTTGCCTGCCAGCTCCTTTGACAAGGTCCTCTTCTTCTTGCAGGCCTGTCAACTCCAGCAGAACTTGCTGTTGCCTTGTTGTTTTCTGAGGTTGAACTTTGAAGAGCCCATTCAGCACTATCACAACAACTACCAGTTTAGTGTACACCCTGAATAAGTGCCAGCCATCCCTTTTCCTCATTGTAAGTTCAATATGTCGTGGGACATGGTTGAAATAAATAAATAATAGATACATACATGAATAGGAAAGAAGAAGTTTGGCATTCCTGGATATTTTGGGGACCTACATGTGATTTAACCACGTGCGAATTATTGGGTGACTTTTATGCTTTTTTATTGAATTCATAAGTCATCATCCTTTCTAATTTATATGCAGGTTACTTACTGGGACAGTTCACGGTGCTACTAACAAATATAAAAGATACATAAATGCATATATAAAACATATTTTTTCATCATAGAAGACAAGCCATCAATGGTTAAATAACTAGATAAATGCCAGGGGTATGAATGACTTCAAACCTGCTTTAGGTCTGTGTTGGGGCCTCCTCTCAGTTGGAAGCAGAGATTTACTTTAAGTCAGTGAGGTTTGACTTTTTTTTTTTCCTGACAAAAATAATGCTGGCAGATTTTGACAGAAAACCTCCGAAGACATGCTTCCATGAGGCAGCCCAGCTATACAAGAATGATCTCAGCTGGATTTTGTTCAAAGCAGTGGCTCCTTACTGAGCTGTTTTCACATGTGGGTGATGCTCATCTATGACCATGGAAAAGACAAGGACATATAGTGTGTTGACAGATAAACAGAGAATTTTTGGGTTTAACTTTCTCAACATTTAAACACAGCATATTGCCAAGCATTGTGCCACATCATTGCAACCTGTAGATCAATCCAGTCCTCTTGCAGCAATGCCACAACCTCAGCCTTAAATATTCTGCCAAAACACGTTACTGTGGAGTCTGAAAAAGCTGTACGGTACAGTGCACAGTAGTCATAAAAATACTTCCCCAGGTATGAATAAAAGTGAAGATCATATGTTGGTAAAATCAATATTGAATCTTGGCACCAGAATGTTGGTATAAATACACTTTAACACAGTTTATTTTTCAAGCAGAAAGTTCAAGACAAATTTAATAGAGCCTGCAACAAAATACAGTTTTCCCCTACAGACCTGCTTGGATGTTTGTAAGGATGAATATACAGTATATTAACTGATTCCACATCTGCACTTTCTGGTCAGATGCTGACTTTAAATTAAAGACAAATAATACAACATAGTGGAAATACATTAAATCTGTACAAGAGATGGAAACTATAATGCAGTAAATCAGAAGCAGAATCTGGGTTTTGGGCTGTCATACATTATCACTCATTTGGCATTATATATATATATATATATATATATATATATATATATATATATATATATATATATATATATATATATATATATATATATATATATATATATGTCCATTTGACTTGTTCCGTCCTTGCTGGCAGATTTTCACCAGTGCCCTCACCATTAGGTAACATAATGAGGAGACTTATCCAGGATGGCGCTTCAATGCGTACTGCTGCATACTGTGGAGTTTGTTGCCTGCCAGCACAGTTCCAAGAGCATGGGTGAGATACCAGGAGACAAACCAGTATACCAGGAAATGTGGAGGGGTGTGCTGGAAAACAACAACCCAACAGTAGGACTTCTATCTGTTCCTTTGTGTGAGGAGGAACAGGGTCAACATTGCAAAAGCCTTAAAGAATTTCCACCATCAGGCCACTATGTTTCTGCTCAGATTATTAGTAACACACTATGCAACCTGACTGGCATTTGCCAGAAAACACCAGGACAGGCTGATTCGCTAGGCGTCCTACGCTCTTCATGGATCAGAGCAGGTTCACAATGAGCACATGTGTCAGACATGACAGTCTGGAGACATCTGGATCCTGGGCTGGGTAAACGCTCTCTTAGTGGTGAATTGACAATACTATAATATGGTGGAGTGAAATCTTCCCACTATTATAGTGAAGTGGGAAAAACTAGAACAAACAGCTTCAACTCTGCATAATTGATTTCTAATAAATAAGTGATGATGCAGAGGTGAAGAGGATACGGATGCTCGTGTCCTGAACTTGGCTTGGACAAACACACCTTCATGTTAATGAGTCATTGATTTCCACATCACTAAATAATGGAAATATTCATTAGCTGTCAGCTCAGAAATTCATAATGAGGGGGGGGGGGGGGGGGATGGGCGCCAGAAAGTATTAAGGAGGTCAAAAGAAGTGCAGACCTTGGGGTTTCAGCGCAGGGCAGATAAAAGATACAGTAAATAAAGGCGGCTTTGCAGCTGCAGGACAATAAGTTCTGCTACAGTGGCCGGTGTTCAGCGTTCAGCGTACAAGTATGAGAGTAAAGTTTTACAGTTCTGTTGATGGAAATGAGGAAGTTAAACAAGTGTAAGCTCCTGCCTTAGTGTTTTTATGACTTGCTAATGTTTGACACCAGAAAAACTAATTTGCTTAAATTATGGTAGTTTTGCACAGACTTTGTTACAACAGTGTTATGCAGCTGTGTAAAATTGAGATGATTAGAAAAAAAGAGCATCTTTACTTCTTGGAATAATGCAAAGTCACTGGGAACACTTAAAGCTGGCGAAGGTAATCTTGCTCAGAGACATTTTATTTTACTCTGGGTGAAGTGGTTCCTCATCCTGATAGTAGTCTATACATTTTGTAATCATGAACAATAAGAAATATAGTTCGACCCCTCAGTTTACTGTAAATCTGTAAAAACTCTAACCAATCAAAACGTTCGGACTGAATTGAAGTTGAAGTACACTTGATGTAACACCACACAGCTGAACAGCTCCACAAACTTCTGGCTCTAAAAATACCCTTAGATTCGATGAATATGTCTTTGTTTGAATAAAAACTCTAGAAATAAGCTAGTAGTATGGATTTATAACCAAAGACAGGAAGAGTCTCCTCACACCTTCGTCTTTGGCTTTCAGGTTGTGTGTTTGCTCTGCATGGATCTACATACAGCTTTGGTTTTAAAGATGTTGTATGTCGGCCAGTCTGAGATATAGCTGCACTTGTGTGTATTTGGTGTGGTTGGTGGTTCTTTAGCTTTGCTTTAATGAATCACAGCAGGTAGAGGCCTGCTAATGACAAATGTTTAGTCCAGTTTTTGTTGTTTCACCAGGAATTTTTTTAGGGATTCTTTATCATTGTGAGGAAGGGCCTTTTTCAGTATATATGCATATAATTCCACAGTAAATGGCCGAAATTGGCCAATAAATACAGGCGACGTTGCCAACAGGTTTTACAACAAATCACAGATAGATCTGGATCCTGGCTAAATTGTGGATACTATGATCCAGAACAGGAAAAAAATAGATGATCTTTGGAATTTTTATTGCTGCAAGAGAGCAAATTAAGATATAAACATGCAACAAACATCACAATACAGCGAAGACACTGTTGCTTCATTTTCGGTGTATTTAGGAATCTAACAGTGGATGCTCCAACATACCTGATTTAAAACAAATGGATGCAAAAACTTGTTAAGTTCTAGTTGCTGAGTGTGGTGAAACATCTAAACATCTAAAAGTTGCAGGACAGCGGCCCTGGATGACCAGAGCTGTCCATTCCTAACATGATCCCCGTTTAAAAGTTCAGTTTACCACCTTATCTTGACGATCAGTTTTACCATTTATAGCTGTTGTGGATTTGATCATTAAAAGAACAATTTTCTACAGAAAAAGAGTTGAACCACACAAAATGTGGTGATGAAAGATCCAAGATTTTCACCGAACCTGCATTACATATTAGTAGAATCATTTAAATGTATAAACTGTTCTAAATACTCAGGGATGGATTCAGTTTTTTTTATGACATTTTTTAAATTTCTCTTCTTTTCATTGATGGATAAAGCCAGAGAACAACAAGGGCATTAAATCTGACACCTCAGCATCATGTTCTGTCGCCTTTCCCAATCTAGCTTCATATTTGCTGCCTGCTCTTAAATATCTGTATTGATCTTCCAATTGTGGCGCTCTGCAGAGCAGCAGGCTGTTCTGTGGCGCCCGTCATGTTAAGCTGAGCACCGCTGAGCTGTACGGACAAATAATTTCTGGACCCTCCCAACTGGCTGTGTGGAATTTACCAAATTTAATGTGACCTGTCACGCTCACCTGGAAGGAGAAGGGAACAAATAGCAGACAGTCAGCTGGGACCTCAGAAGGGCATTAGGCTGAGGAAGATTTGACATGGTCTTCTAAGTGGCAGTTCAGGCGAATCATCTCCCTACTTCTTTTCTTTTGGGGGGGGTGTTAAAGTCACACCGTGCTGGAGAAGCAGCTGATGTTTTATATTGTTCACGTCTTGTAAGCAAAGTGGAATCACAAAACTGCCACACATTAAGATGATACTCAGAGGAATTAGGTTAGTTCTAAGGAAAACATAAAAATTATAATTAACAGATTGCTTTTCTTATTTATTTTTTCTTTAAAGTTTCCTTCCTGTCAGCCACAGGGTTCTGTTTATCGAACCATGAAAGCCGCATCCGGCTTATCTCCAGACACATGCAGTGCAGCAACACACAGCACACATTCTGTGTCACTGTAAGGTCGCCCAGTATCAAACAGGGAATTTTAGGCATGAGTAAAATCAATAGAGCAGACACAGGGTCAGACTGTAACAAATGAGACAGAGCAATTGTGTGTGTGTGTGTGTGTGTGTCTGTGTCCATCTCTGTGAGCACAAATGTGCTTTCACTGTCAAGAGCTGCTCCCTGAACAGGTTTTCCAAGTAGACAATGCCCGTGCACACAGACACGGTGATGCTCTGGACTGTCCCTAAAGCTCAGTAAACATCTGGTTTGGAGTCCGTCACAGACTGGCTCGGGGGCTGATAAACCTCCCAGAACCAGGCAGGAATGAAATTTCCTCAAGTGGGTCAGCTCAGAGTTTGAGTCACTCAAAGATCAGTAATCGTCGGCATTTTCATCAGCATGTAGCATAGTTACAGATATAAACAATAAGATATGACCATGTGATCTCAAGCATATAAAATCATCATAAACCAGAACAGTTATGGTGTTTCCTTCGCACAGATCAAAGCGTCTGTATGAGGTAGACGGTTGTTTCCACATCAACACGAGGAAGAAAAATATGGAAACATGAAACACAGTTGTACCTTTTACACTTCCTCTTTGTTTTTGTGATGATTTAACCCTTTATTACCAAACTTCCCTCTTTTTCCATGTAGCAGTTGATTTCATCAGTTTTGTAGCAGAGGCCCCGACACAGACCCTTTTTTTTTTTTTTTTTTAAGTGTCCAACTTTCTTTTGAATTTCTCTCAAAATTAGCAACATGCTTTAGCATCCTGCAGGAATGAATCATCATCAAACCCACTTTTCACTGATGGAATGGAAAAAAGTGTCCAAAATCCTCCTCTCCAGCCTGGTCCTGTAGCTGACCTCAACTCCAGATCATGATGGTGGGCGGTTCTTTTCTTCAGGCTGTCATCTTCACATGTTTCATTGGACCTGCAACGAATAAAATGTTACAGCTTCATCTTATCCAGCAGAGCCATTTTTCATCACCACGTTCGTTCATTCATCCGCTATGACTGCTTCTCTTCAGCCCGTTGCAATCCTGTGTTTTTTCTTCTGTTTAGGTGGAAGGAATGCTTTTCAGCTTCTCTGAGCTAAGATTCTGTTTCCTTCAGCTGCTTGTTTTGCTGGTCAGAAAGCTTTGACACATGTTTCTGCTCATGAAATAAAAAATGTCATTCAATTATTGGTGCAGTTTTCTCTAATTCCAAGTTTATTACTTTTGTGTTCAGTCGTCTGTCTGGATGATGCAATATTTTTTGGATGGACCTGCAGCTCCCCCGTGTTACAAACCTTCCCATTTGTTTCATATTTACAGGAGAATGAGAACAGCTACACACCTTATAAAGAAGCTTTTATTATCCTGAACAAGCCAAACACTGATATGTGTCTGTGAGGAGAAGAGTCAGGCTTGTTTCAGCCATGCTACAACTCTCCGGTCTGCAAGCCGCAGTCCTGCAGATATTGTCATTTTCCTTGCAGCAACGCACCTGACTCACATCTGATTTATGAGCAGACTAGTGCAGAGTCTGAAGTCAAGCTCTGCACTAGTCTACTAATGAAGTCTGATGTGTGAATGATGTTAATCTGTACCTAGGAAGCTGCAGTATCAAGTTAGGATGAAGCCTGAATATTCAGTTCAAATCAATTCAACTTTATTTATATAGCGTCAAATCACGGCAATGCCATCTCAAGACGCTTTACAGACTGAGAAGAAAACATAATGAAAGCCAATTCATAACAGCCCATATAGGGAAACCAACAGATTGAGTTGGAGGATCCAACTCAATCTCCCATCCTGAGCAAACATACTGGCGACACTGGGAAAGAAAAAAAAAAAACAACAACTCCCTAATATGTTTTATTTGGGTGTTTTAGTTGTCACCTTCCACACAAAACAAGATGTGTAATAAAACTCCTCACTCTACTTGCTAAATTCCACATACATTGTTGTAAATTCGCTAAGCAAAAACCAAATCTGTCAGTTTATCTAAGTTATGTCCACATGTCCAGGAAGTCATTGAAACTTTGCACAAATTCAAAAGCTGTGAAAACCAGAAGGCTCTTATGATGCTGCCCGTGAGCTTGAGTTATAAGTTATGAAATTCTCCTGTATATCCGTTGTATTGTAAATACATAAAAAAAAAAAAAAAAAAAAAAAAAAAAAGTCTGATGTGTTCCAGGTGTGTTGCAGCAGGGAAACACCTAACATCTCGCGGACCAGATGACCACCCCTGCTGTTGGAGCTGAAGAGAAACTTTTAGGCAAACAGAAACGAGTCAGTCAGTAAAGTAACCGGGACTGAGAGGTCCGGCTAAACACGCGCACGAGTCCGCGTGTGCGCGTGAGTGGCTTGAATCGCTGAAACAAAAGTCCTGAGATGGTAAAATGAGTTGACTGAGAAGGATCTGGTGACAGGCGGAGTGGGATAGAGTACTCAGGCTGGGAAACGGAAAGCGGGATGAATGAGTCACTCAGATAGCGAAATGCATCCTTTAGCGGAGGAAGCAGGCGGTAGGACCCAGGGGGAGCCCAGAGCTCCCAGTCAGGACGGTCAAGTTGGTGGAGCCTGACGTCTTCTGCTGCAAATAAAAGTCAGTGTTTAGTGTCCAGAAAGTACAAACGTTTTCTTTCTATCCACAACATATGCTTGGAAAACACTTCCACAAAGTCTGAAAGGAGTCAATGATTATTTTATTTTATATATTTAACATTTTGTTTGTTTGAATTGGTTTATTTGCTTTTCCTCTCCTCTGTGGTTTATTTGACAACCATCTGTTTCCAGTAAACTATTAAAAGTGCCACAGTCACCTTTATTGAAATAGCACAGACAGAAACTGCCACAGCTGAATGATGCTTCATTACATCAGGATAAAACAAATGTTAAGTTCATACGTGAAAAGAATTATTCATATTATTTTGCTCAGCATTTAAAATTCATGTTTAACCACTAAACACCCGAATTTACTTACAATCAAACAACAATGGAACCCAGCAAAAATAAGAAAAAAGTCTGCAACAAAATACTTTCTTATTAAACAAATTCATAATAAAAACAGAGATAAAAACAGAAATGCGTTAAAGAAATAAAATAAAATAAAATGGAACAACTAGCCTGTATATAAGCAGATAAAATGAATAAAGTCTAGAGGAGGTTTGATGGAAATAACCAACATCATCAAAATATTTCCTGTATATTTTTGTTCCTTAACTTCGTGGGGTTCCTCGCATCCACTCCATCTTATTTTGAAACGCTTTACCGGAAACCCCGCGAGCGCTAACCTGCCCGCCTTCACGTGGTTGTCTGCCACCCGGCGTGGTGCGCACTGCTCTCCATTCCTCTCCAACTCCGTGTTAGTCTGTCATAGAGCGTCTGAACGCGCGCACACACACCCAGCGCCCCACTTCCATCACACACACACACACACACACACACAAACTCTTTGGGGCACACGCGTGCAGTGACGCACACACACCCCATCGGACCCGAAAGCAGACCAGAGGAGACGAAAGGAGTGAAATCCAACTTCTGTCTGTCTTTGCTTCAACTTGTATCTCTCAGGTTGTTCGTGTCCATCAATGCGCGGATGTTATCGCAGTTGTCCCTGCTGTTACGTGTCCTGCCCAGAACTGAGGAAAACCACCTTCAGGACCAGACTGGAGTATGTAAAATAATCTGTCACCACAGCAAAGAGGAAAAGTAAAAGAAACGGAAGACAGAAGAGGACAAGAAATGGATGAACGGAGTTATTCTCGCGCTTTGCCGGCAGTTTTCTTCTGCTTGCTACTTTTTGGATTTACAGAAGGACAATTCTTCCCAGGTAGCGAAGGCATTTTTTTCTGTTATTATTTATAACAACCTCTTCTTTCCTTTCTATGTGTCACATTCCATGGACTTTGGAAAGCTATGTTGTTTACTTTTGGCTTGAATCGGCGGTAAATGCCAGCGCTGGTCTTGTGGCAATGTACCTGGACACGCGTGTTGATTTGTGCGTCTCAGTTCCACGCAGCTCATACAATTTTACATAAAATACATCCAAAGTCTATTTTAAGTCCATATTTTGGGTTTTATTCGAGTCTTGTAGTTCGATCTCCGCTCGGTCTGCACGCAGAAAACGTGTCCTGTCAGCAGAATGTTTGGAAAAGCAGGTAAATCCTGAATGTTGATGGGTTTGATCATATTGTTGGTGGTTTGACTCTCAACGATGCCGAGTTGGAACCATCATGTTCGGTTCTTCTGCAGCTTTTTGCGCACTGTGCGTTTTGTAAAAATCCTGGACGCTTTGGAAGATTTTTTTCTACTCCAAGCTTTGCGCAAATGTGAATTGAACGTTGTTGTGGGTCAACACTAGAACTTATCTCGTGTCTAATAAAGGTCGCAGCCACTATTGCTGTGCATTTTGTGGAGTTTGGAAAAGAACTGAGATGCGTCGAAGCTGCGTCTGAGCGCAAAGCAGCGAAATGAAACCGTTTGCCCAAAACATTTCCCTTCTTTTCCGCCAAACATCTGAACATATTTCTGTTCAGTAAATGCACCCAAATAGTCTTTTGACCTGGAAATAAATCAAATCCAATTTAAGACGTCTTTACTTCAATTTTTCAGACTGAATAACAAGCAGAGAACTGGACTAGAAGACGCCACCCCTGTTTGCTTAATAAGCCACTAATTTCAGCCAAAAAGGTTTTAACATAAGAAAAAATGAAAACTACAGAATCCCAGTTTTAACTTAGAGCTGAAGCCGCGGAATCATCACGCAGTCCGCAGCAGCATCTCTGCTCCGCTGCACCCTGCATTCCTCTGGCACTTGTTACGCGCCGGAGACGTTTGGGGAGTTTGCAGAATTCTTGTGTTTTCAAAGACTGGGCTGAATCATTGAGAATGATCTGTTTTAGGAACAGCTGCTTCAAATATAGATTTGTTATAAAAATAACTAAATAAATAAAAAAATAAAAACATGTTTAGTTTGTGCTAAAATAGCATGTGCCATTGATAAAACAAAGACGAGATGTTCCAAAACTATTATAATATTGCCCTAAGTATAAATGAAAATGCGACTCGTTCATATTTGTTTCTTCTCTGTCACTGTGAGAACCGGCTCGGGTCATAATCAGCTGTTTGCCTGCTCGTAGAAATGAATCGGGTTTTTATTACTTCTATAAAAGATCAGGATTAAAAAGAATATGAGAGTTTATCACAATTCTGACAGACATTTGTGCAACTCGGTCAGTCCGGGCTTCACCCTGCATGTAGACTTGAAGAAGTCAGGTAAAATCTGAGATTTCTGTGGTCTGCAGGCAGCAGCATGTTGGTTCTGTGCGCGTCACTCTCTCAAACCGGCCTGCTTGGTATTCATGACTTGTAAGATTGCAAAAAGAGACTGCACTGAAGGGAGGACTGTCTCTAAACACTGGATCCTTCCATCCTCCCAGTCTTTCCTCTGTCTGAGCGCTGTGGTGCCGAGGTTCCACGTACCTCTGTGCGTAAAGGCGCAGCGTTGCAAAACGGAGCTTTAACATGACGTGTAATTCAGATTTGCAGGTTTATGTCTGTTTAAAGCTAAAGAAAAACAGATTTACAAACTTTTTGTTTAAGCATTTGATGTGAAGTCACTTGCATGAGTTTAAACTGCTTTTATACACACATTGTACATGAGATGCAGCTGTTCCAAATAAATCCGATGTTCTCAGGCTTTATATTCTTTTACAAATCACATTAATGTTTGGATATTTAATCATATTTGCACTTTATTCTACATACTTTTATCTCAAAAGGTCCAGTGTTTGTGCCCGTATAGTCCAGTGTTTGTGCGCGTTTTTGGGTGAATGAAGCTGAGAAAGAGCAGGTGACGTTTTCTGTGCAGGATGTAGTTTGCTTCGCGGCCGGTAGGAGGCGACATTGGTACATCCGACGTGCCACCCGCACAGTTTCCCTCTGCTCTTCTCACACATTCACAGAGACGACCTCAATGTTTCTAATGGATGCTTTTTGCCCTTCTTTATCCGGGTTTTAGTGTTTACATAAATGTGAAAAAACTCAATGAAGCCATAATCTCACAAGACCAAAAGCTTTGTTGAATGAAGGAAAGAATCTCCCACACTGTCGCTGGCGTTTCTGTACTGGTTTGTCATCCCTCTGGGGTTTATATATAAGCTGTCCTCTTTGAGGATCAAGTTTATGTCAAACAATCTATTCATTCATTTAGTATTTTTGGACATGAAACTAATCGTGATGCATGCCAACATCAATAACAAGTTTGCAACTTTTAAATATAAATGCATGTTTTGTGCAAAGTGCTCCTTTTAAACTTGCTTTCTGTTCAACATCATTCAGTCTGTGTTTTTGTGCAGCTGTGCCTTCACTGAGTGCTAATTGTTGAGCATCTGCTTGGAGATGATGGCCATTGAACCGTGAGTGTTTTCAAGGAAACCATTTTAAAATTTATGTTTTACGTAATTAAACTTTTTTTTTTTTTTTGAACCAAGGACAAAAAGGAGAAAGGATGATAAAGAGAGCCTGAAGGAGAGACAGACTGACCGTGTACCTGGTTGTCTCTTCCTCCTTGACTTGTTAGGCGGCTGTGTTGAGACATTTACGGGACGAGGAGATGTTTTCGGCTTGATCAAATCAATGTCTTTCAGTTCTCCTATTAGAGAGCCCTTTATGAGATTAGTGTGGAGTGTCACGCGTGAATGTGAGGCACCGAGAGACGCTGCCACACAAAGACAAGAGTGGAAACTCCGAGGCAAAGATGAAGAGAGAAGGGCAATCTGTTTGTGCAGCGAGACAAGGAAGAGAAAATGCAATGATGAATGAAAGTAGAGGGAAAAGGAGAGAAGCAAGGGAGAAGGGAAAGATAAATCGGAAAAGGGGTGGAGGAGAGTAAAGCAAGGTGAAGAGAGAAAAAGAAAGGAGAGTGGATGAGGTCACAAAAAAAAAGCAAATGGTTAAGAGGGATGAGAGAAACGGAATGGAAGGGTTAGGGAAAATATAAAGAAGAGCTTGAAAGCAAGGAGGAGGTGAAAGGACGAGTCTGCGAGAGAAGAGAGAGTCTTCTCATCTGTTGCCTCGTTCATCACTGCCGTCAAGATGAGCGGAGGAGAAGGAAGGAAAGACAAAACAGCAGGATGAGTTGTTGGGAGAACTGACAAAGGATGGCAAGAGGGTCAAGAAGGGGGGGGGGGGGGATGACACAAAGTTGATTATTTCTCATTGTTATCGATTGTCTGAGTGGTTCTAATAGTTTCTTCTCCTCCGTGTGTGTGTCTGTGTGTGCGTAAAAAGAGCTTCATGACAGGATGTCTGTCACCTCGTGCCCTTCTCTGTTTAGTATGCCGTCCACTCTCCTCCTGTGTGTTCCTAATCCATGGCACTTATTCCATTGGCCTGACTAACCGACAGCCTAATAGAAGGGCATGTTGAGTGTGTGTGTGTGTGTGTGTGCTCATGTGGGAGACGGTCAGCTGAGTATTGACTGGTGCGTAGCGAAGCTGCAAGAGAGCAAAATAGTGAGAGACCTCTGTCTGCAGTCAGTGATATGCACCAAGGAGAAAGAGAAATTTTGTGTTTGTTCAAAAGCGAGTGTGTGTCAGTAATTAGCTTGTTAACCTGTGCAGAATGAGGTGTGTTTAGAGCAAGGAATGGTGTGGCTGATGCCGACGGAAACATGTCAAATAAGCAGGTGTTGGGTCATTTTCTTTAGAATGAATGAAACACCAGATTTCAGAAGTGAAAGTGGACTTTGTGGGTGGGTTTATTTCAAGTGATTCTTTATTTGTGTGTGTGTGTGTTTTAAAAGTTATTAACCAGTATAGCTGGAATCTGGAACTTCAGCCATCTATTGTAATTTCAGAAAAGTTCATTTCCCCTAATGTTTGAGACAGAAACTGTACTTTGTTAGTCTGATTATTTATGTTCATGTAATACATGTTTAGAATGAAGCACTGAAACTAAAACTGTTCTTTTCATGCGCTGATTTAAATTCTATTCATATGGAAGCTCATGGCAAGCTTTTAAGGTTACGGCCTAAAAAACTGAGTTATACTCATAGACTGGATATAAAAAGATGGACGGAGCCTCCGTGACGTCACTGCTCTGAAGAGGTGAATTGAAGCTCGGTGGGCGGTTCCTACCGTCGCCATCTTGGCAGCGGCATGTGTGTCGTCTCACCTGGAAAGTTCAAATATGGGCAAAGAGGTGGAGCTGAGAGGGGGCGCTGTGAGCGTCATGGTGGATGATTGACATCTAACGAACTCCGAGCTTTCTGTAGCTAAAAGCTAACCAAGCTCTTAGCTACAGGAGATAACAGGAGCTAACCAGCTAACGGAGGTAAGCAAGCTAAAGCTAAGTCATGTTTTTAACCGGCTAAAAACTGCAGTTGTCCTACATTCTTTTTAGGATGTTCTTCTTACTTGTAGCGGCAGATCGGGTACCTATGAATCAAAAAGAGACGCCCCTAAATATGCCAAATTTTGAGATTAAATTACTTTTAAATGGGCAAATTAGAAAAAAAAATCCCCCCCCCCCCCCCCCCCCCCACACACACAGTTGTCATGAAGGTAAACCTGACCTATTAAACCGAAAATTGATTTTTGAACCAGGCTGTAAACATGTTTAATTGTGGTGTGAAGTTGGTCTTTTTAATATGGGAGTCTATGGGGATTTGCTCTCTTTTGGAGCCAGCCCCTAGTGGATGAAGGGGGAACTGCAGTTTTATGCACTTCAGCATAGGCTTCAATTTTAACCGCCTGAAGTTGCTGCTTGGTTATATTTCTGTATGAGGCAGACAACTCAGAGTTATAGGTAGTTGAATGTTGCCATGGTGATGCTTAACAGATGAAAACTCAATGAAATGTTAGGAGTCCTGTGATGGACTGGCGACCTGTCCAGGGTGTACCCTGTCCTTTGCCCAGTGATTGCCGGGATAGGCTCCAGCTTCCCCGCGACCCTTAATCAGACTAAGCGGTTTGGAAAGTGAAAGAGTGAAATTTTAGTGGTCAGAGATGAACATCTTAAACTAACTCCAAAGGAGTGCTCTGGGTTTTTAGTGGTTCTGAGGACCAGTTTCCCAACAAAACCCAGTGGAAATACCTGAACAGCTGTGACCTGTTACTGAATTTGCTAGTAAACCTTCTAGGTTTAAAGACTTCTGGTGTCATGAGAACATAGAGTCTTTTACTGTGCAGCCCAGACTGAGCTTGATACGAAGATAAAGAATGTTTGACCCTCATTTCCAGCTTTCTTTCCGCTCATATTGAGCCTTTAGAGACAGCACTGATTCAACATGTGCATTCTACCAGGCATGGGCCTTCCCAGTATTATAAAGAATCTTAACATAAAATTACCTTTAAGCCTTTGAGCCTAAACAGCACAGTTTGTTGCTACAACTGCAACACGTGGAAACTGTTGCTGAACGAGGAAAACACTTAGTTTTTTCTAGATCCCACCTGCTGTCCAAGCAAACATCTGGCGCCTCCGTTTAGACACATAATACCACGCAGGTAAATGACTCATTTGAAACTGAACCTCATACAGCACCATACGCCATAATGGTATCGAGCACACACAGCAAAGAACATTTTTCACATAGTGGTGAAATTGATCACTTGAGCTGTCACTTGTTCTACTGCTACTTAGAGAAAAAAGCACAACTCCTAATTACTCTCACAACATGAGAATGGATGAGCGCTCCTTCACACCTTAATGTCATATTTGTTTTTCTGGTGTGAAATATGTTGAATTCAGGTGAGTTGTAGTGACTTTTTCTGTGACAGTCCATGCAGATTGAAGGCTTTTAGCTAAATAAAATATGAAATCCATTGGTGTTTTTCCTGATGACACTAAATACTCCTTTTCCACTTTCATGGAAAAAAAAAATGCTGATGGAGGGAAAAATGTCGGCCGTATGGCAGGACAAAGGAGAATGCTTATTGATTCTTCAGTCCTTCTCTTTCTTGAGTATCTGTTACATTACGGCTCTTCACCGTTTTAGGTTTCTTTAATGCACCAAGGAAGAAGATATCTATATTTTTCCTTTTACAACAACTGCGCCTGAAGTAGTGAAACCTTTTCATATGAACTGATCTTCATTAACACATCTGTTCAAAGAATATCGTTTAAAACCCTCACATTTTGCAGCTGAGTGCATCTGTAATGCAGTTTGAATGCGTCTTCCCAGAGGGTCACACGTAAACCGACTTCCTACATATGTATGTCTGTGTCAGTGTGAGAGTTGGTAGTAAAATGGGATTTTTATTTACTTTTTATCGATGTTTTACACCCACGGTAGAATCATTAATCAGGTTTGGTTTTGATGAAAGAAACAGATTAATATTCATTCATGGAAATTCTTAGACCAGTGTTACTTCAGATGTCAAGTTAGGCAGCGTATTTATGCATTTTTATGGCTTCTGCTCATGTTTTTCTCCATACTGTCAAACATGCGTGCAGCTGCTTGATGTTGGCTATGCAAGTAAGATTTGTTATTTTAACGGGAGAAAAACCAAGATCTTCTGTGAAACTGCATAAAAGTCCGCCGCAGCTAAAAGCATCACCAACGCCTTTTAATGCTGGCATCTCTTCAGGCGTTTTCATGCAGGTGGAACCACTCATTACAGTGAAAGCCATTACATTATATAAGCATAATTTTACAGCAGCACATGAATCATATAGATGCTATAAATGATACAATAATACATCGAGAAACCCCAACCTTACAAGGGCATGATGGCTTCTTTTATAGCGTTCAGCAAATGAATGCTTGCAGGCAGAAATGAGGTGGAAAATGTTTTTGTTTTTATCCTTTAGAGGCTGTTAGCTTCAGCCTCGGGGCAGAATGGTGGTGATGCTCATCTCCCTGCAGGTCGACTCCACTCTCGCACAGAAAGGACTGTCTCAGTAAACAGTTTTCTGTCACGCTCAAGGTTTAAGAAGTTGCAGGGAAGGATTATTTATTGCTGATAGTTATTAGAAACGTGTTCAAAGTTCATCTGCTCATGAAATTTTTTCGCTGTTGATAAAGTTTGGAGTGCACCAGCGTAACTCGTGAAAATGAAATGGATAGGTTTAGTAAGGATTTCAACTGAATCTGCTGCTACTCTTCTGCAGGATAGATGTGAATGTGTAATACATTTGTAACAGATTTGTAACAGCAAATGCTGGGACAACTGCTCTTCCTGGCTGCTACTTTCACAAAAAAAAAAAAAAAAAAGCAGTCATTGACCAAATATGGGGACTAAATGCTTTAAAAAACATTTGAACTTATACTAAAGTTCAAACCTACACCTGATGGTTGACAACTGGATGACTTGGTAAAAACAAACTGTTGAAAACTGTGCCAAAGATAACGGAAGTGTGTTTCAAAGAGCAGAACAAACTCCGAAATGGATCGAGTCCTGATTAAGGCGATTATGATGTTGGAGGTGTAAAACATACATTGCACAGCAAATTAAAAACTTCCTTTCCCTTTAATTAAAATAAGCGCTGATTTATGCAAGAGGTCTTAATGGAGCTTAATAAGGTTTTGCAGTAATTAAGCGAACCGTATTTGCAAAACGATGTTAGGCAAGAAGAGACTGAGAGAGGCTGCTTAGTCGGCTGAATCAACAAGCTTGGTGTTGTGGGGCAGGAGGGCTGTCAGTGATGCAATGAAAATAAAGGAAGAAAAGACACAAATAAGTTTGGGTAGCAGGAGGAAGGTAATAAAGTCAGTTATAGAATGTGGCTGGAGGAGGGAGAGGAGAGGAAGAAAATATATTAGATGATATCCGAGCATCCCCCACTTTATTCTCTGTGTGACTAAATTTGATTTATGCCAGACTGCGTGGGAGGTCTTACAAAGAAAATGGATATGTAGGCTGAGCCACTCTGAACTGGCTTAAACACTTTGTATAAAAATCAAAATCTAATTTGATATGACATAAGTGTCATCATACAGTAATTCTGCATTGCTACGTCTGACGTCTTTGACTGAATTAGTTCTGATGTCTGTTTGTATTTATTTTTTTTTAAAAGCAAAACTTCTGCATGAATCCAACAGTTCAGTATGCTCAGACAATCCATGGTTGTAAGTTATGAGAGAAATGCTCACTGGATCTATTTCGAATCCTTTTCCTAAACCCTGGAAATCCAGAAATCTTCTTTCTTACTCATTTTAATGGTCAGTTTGAACTTCAGCACATTGTCTTAACAATCTCCATATGTAATGTGGCCTGTTGTTGTTATGAGAGCGGTTTATTAGATATTAAGTTAATAAGCAAAAATGTATACTAAGTGTGTGTCTTTACGTTTTTTTTTTTTTTACCAGTAGGCAGAAATGCATTTGACATGGTGGGTATCAAAACACATGAAGAGTGAAAAACAGGAGTTTAAAAATGTATGTATTATAACTTTATTTAACTACATACCTGCAATCGACAGATATTTCATGTCATTCCTGGATGGTCGCAGCTATTAGGGTTCCACACAATGCAGTCATTAACTAAGGCCCAACAAGGCTTTTTTACACTTACTCTTTTCAAGGCTGGATTTCTTAGAGCAATAGGAGGAAATGATTGCACCCATGTGCAAAATATCTCAGGTCAGTGAATGATTCTTTTATTTTAAAAAATCATTCTTCTGTTTCCCAAGTTGCAGGCTGGTGAGTTTTCAGATGGCTGGCATGCAGGTGGGTCAGTTTCTGAAATCTTCAGTATAAAATGAATGAGGCCAGTATTAGAAGTAAGAAACAGGCATATTCATTAATGTATTCTTTCTTTTTTTTTTTTTTTTTTTTTTTTTTTTTAAGGTGTCAGTGTATACACCAAGTTGGAATATTTTAAATCTGGCCCTTTGTGTTTTCATCTCTATAAAATAAAGTGTCTTTTACAAGCTTTAGTGCAGCACATGGATCTCAACTGTAATCCATTCATGTATTCATTTTTATGACGCAGTTATAACCAGCAGGCATGTTGTACATTCAAGGTCTCTGAAATTCCAATTATTGTCAACATTTTAATCCCCCATACCAGTTTAATAAAGTTCCACTTTAAGTGTCTGGTGTATGCAGCTTGTGAACACAGTATTCTCAGGTTTTTACTGAAAAAGCAGAGGAGCTTTTAAATTCTTTCACAGAACAACTCAGAACCAATTTTTTTAAGATATGCCCTGTGGTGAGACCACATTTTTTGCAACAACCAATAGTTAGTAAAGCTTCCCGTAACTTCAAATCACTGCTCATTTTTTAGTTTTGTACTTGTGCAGAGCACAGTTGAGGGAAATGAGGCAAGGGCATCAACGTGGAGAGAAAAAGGAATTATTCAAGATGATTTGGTCAAAGATAAGATGTGAACACAAGCAGCAAAAGACTAAAAAAGGCAAAAAAAAAATGGAGAAAAGCCCAGAAAAAGTTTCCTTTCTCAATGAAGAAATGGTGCAAAACTAAAAAAATGTTAAAAAAAAAAAAGACAAAAGAAGATAAAGAGAATGAAGGAATTAATTAGGACTGACAAAGGTTTAAACTGGGAAAACTGGAGAAGCAAAAGACAGATGAGAGCAGACATCATAATATTTGCGGGGCTCTTGGATTTTGCCTCATATTTACACAGTTCTACACACAAAGACACATTTTACTGAAGGAGCCAACCAACTTGTAGCTGTTTACTTTCATCACCAGAAACGACACACGACTGAAACGCACATTGCCAAGTGTACACATTCCTTATCCAGCATCTGCTCTTCTTTCATTTACCTCTTACTATTTAAAAAAAATCCTTATTCTCATCCTTCCATCTTGATGTGTGTGTGTGTGTGTGTTTCAGCTGCCTCCTCATTCCAGTCATTCTGTCTAAACATTCATCATCTCGTTTATTCTTCCATTTATGCTCAGTTCCACCCCTTCAGCAGCCCATCTGGCTGTCAGTCCACTTGTTATGAGTCTATCATTTCATTAATCATCCGTCTGTCCGTCAGCGACAAGGGGTGCATGAGAACTTATTTGGGGTGAAAAAAGGTTCATGCATGCGTTTGGTTTGAGTGCATCAGTGTCTAAATACTGCCCAGTATGGTGATGCAGGCAGACAGAAGGCAATGGAGATAGGAAAACAGATAGAGAGACAGACGCTGCTTTACCTGTCAGTCTCAGGAGACGGCAGAGACTTAGGAGTGATGAAGGGAGATAAATAAGTGGGAAAGATGAAGCAGAAGAGATGGAGGAGGAGATGAGAGAAAGAGATTGGAGATCAGGGAGAGCGATTGGCTGTGGAGGACGGAGGGCAGAAATGACAAATGATGGGAGAACGAGTGGGAGAAAGTGAGGAGGAGGAATAAAGATTGTTGATTGTTGAGGAGGAGTTGCAAAAGACATCGCAGGAGATTATAAAGTTTAAGAGCGAAAGTAAGAAACAGATAAAACTCAGATGGTTCTTATGTGATGTCTCACCTCTTAAGGGTGGTGATTTCATGCTTGAATGTGTGGCAGAGTGATCCTGTCTGTCAGGATGGTTCTGCACATCTATCTTTTGACCAGAACTCTTGAGATTTCAATTTTAAGACTGCCCAGGATCAAGACAGGAAGCAGATCAGAAGAGCAACAGCTGCAAAATGAATACATATAAACATCACAAACAGCTTTGTGTAAACTACACACACTACCTTCATTTTAGGAGATTCATAAACGGGGCCCATGATCATCAGTGAAAATATCTAAGACACAATGTACCAAACCTGCCAAATGGCCCTTCCACACTGCTCAAAGGGCGAAATTTACACCTAGTTCTCCAACTCCAAACTTGATACATTGTATAGCTTCAGCAGGTCTGAGCAGAACCTTAAGCTTGTTATATACTCCACCAGAAGAGAGAACTGAGTTCTTGTTCTTGAGGCTGCAAGAACAAGAAAAAACGTCTTGTTCGTCAGGTCCATACATACTCAACGAGAAGCAGGTCTGCAGCGGGGAGGGGTCACTGCGGGGGGGAGGATGTCTGCTTTCCTGTGCAATGAACCCGGTTGTTACCTCCAGCAGGTTATGTGTTTCCCGGCATCTTTTTGCCCAAGATAACTTAAAAGGTTACAGAGGGATTTTTATAAAAATTTCAAGAGTTGTTGCAAATGTGAAAACGAAAAACTAATTAAATTTTGGTGGTGATCGAGATCACCGTTTGGATCCAGGAATGTTTTAAAAGGACTTTTTAACATTGTGCTTGGCGGAGGTTTCCGCTCTCTGCGTGCTTTTCTAGTTTCATATTTAACAAGCAGCTTCGCCCGCGGCAGGGCGGGCTGGGTCTGAGTGTTTTAATGCTACATGTAAAAATGTTCATACTTTCTCACCACCATGATCAGCTGTTTTATTAAAACAATCTGTTTTGCTGGCAACAGCAAAAACACGGAAGCAGCAACTCCGCCTCATGCTTTCTCCGTGTTAACCACGCCCACCTCACATGTCTGACCAATCACACGATACTTCTCTCAGCCCCGCAAGAAAAAGGTTCTGCCAGCCCGGTGTGTCAAGAACTGTCCTCAAACACGTCCGCGAGAACAAAATGACGTCATTTTCTTCTCGGAGCCTCGAGAACAAGAAAAAAGTTCTCGCTTCTTGTGGAGTATGTAACAGGCTTTAGACAAGTGGTTTGGTTGAGCAGTCTAGTGAATGAGCTCCAATCGTACTTCCCCAACCTCTTTTTCTTGACCTCGGTGAAAAACGTGGAAAAATTCAGAAAAGACTGAAAGTAATGATTATTTTTTTCTTTTTGCCAGGATGGATATATATTGTTTTGTTTTTAATTTCTCTCTGTGCAATTCTCTTGTCCTTCCTGTTTCTTTCCATTGTGCTGCAGAGCTTTTAATGTTTTATGTGAAGCACTTTGAGTTGTCTTGCGCATGAAATGGGTTATACAAATAAACTTGCCGTGCCTTAGATGAAAGAACAACTACCTGGGGGGGAAATAGAAAAAGACTACACTATGGGTCTGCTGTACTGAAGCTACAGATGTTCAATGAATATTTTAGAAACAGTACTTTAGATACTTATTCTAATGCCATTATACCACAGACTTACAACACCACTATGTCATCAACATGACAAGACATAAACTAATGCTTTATTATCAAGTTAAGAAAAGCAAAATGTCACAAGAGTGAAATCTCTTACAACTCTCCACCACCCTTATATCTATCTTCAGGAACCACAGTTAGTAACAACTAGATGAACGAGATCAGGTCTTGCTCTATAAGTCATGGCCGCAAAAATGGTGGGACAGAGTTGTCTCTTTGATTTTATAAATGGTCCAAAAGAAGCACTGGATCCCATTTCCTTAGTATGAGGATGGTTTCCACAGTGCCTGACTCCTGCTTAGATACATCCAGGTTATTTCACACATTAAAAAGAGTTTTTAACTGTTTCCAGGCTCTTAAAGTGATCCATTTGATCTGAATCACGTGTGTCAAAGCAGCGGAGAGCTAAATCCTGGAAGGAAGTGGTCCTGAGGACCAGGTCTACTTCCCTCTGGGATTTAGTTGAAGGAAATCTCCAGGACAGAGATGATATCTTCCTGACATAGCTCTGCAGATGGGAGAATAAAAATGCTTAATCCTTTCTTTCTTGTAAGAAGTCAACAAATAAATACCATTCAAAATGTAGGCTCAACTTCATGTAATCATAAAATACCATTAAACATCCATGCAGATTTTGGGCAATATAAAGTAATACCAAGAATAAGATTTGGGTCTTTTTTAATTGATGAAGGAATGTGAGCAATTCTTGGGGACTCCCTTAGTGAGCATTGTGGTGAGCATCCCTCCCATTTTCAAGACAGCCATTAATGAAGGCCTCAGCGGTACAGTTACGAGCTCCATAATCCATCATGTATGCTGCTTGAAAGAGAACAGACAAGAGTTTTCTTCTTTGATGTGTATCCCATCATTCTTTTATCTGGCGCTGCTACCAATCCCAGCGGTCGTGTCGTGTTTGAACGGAGCCATTATAGAACATTTACACAGCAGGGACTCGCGCTGAAAAACCAAAAAGGCATTATTTTGGCATATAAATGAAGAAAGCAATGAAACAAATTGCAAAGCTTTTAAAGAGCTTCGGTGGACAGACAAACCGGCAGATATACAGGAAGATACTCGAGTACAGACAGAGAGATGATCTATATTTAATCTGTGTCTCTGTCCTTTGTTTTCCACAAAGCCCTTCCTGAAGTGTGTTGCTAAACAAGTTATAAATAAATTCAGAGCAACTTTGACTGAATGGACAGCTAGGAGTAAAAGCCATTTTAACTGTAAATAACGGAGCTTTTCATGCTTATTTTTAGCTTGTTTTCAGCAGAAGACAGAGACGAAGACAAAACAATACCTCAAGTTTGATGGTTTGTACGTGCTTTTATTACAGAATCCGAATGGAAACAAAAAAGACAAAATAAAAAAAAGCTGCATATTTAAGGGATTTTTGGGCTTTATTCACCACAGAGTAAAGTTTTTTAGATTCAAAATCTGTTTTGTGAGTATCCAGGCAACATTATCTTGCATGATGTACTTAAAGTTTGTATTTTTAGTGTAGCCATCAGAGATACTCAAATACTACAGGCAAACTTATAGGTCTTTCATTAATATGCAAAAGTAGCTGAAATACAACTTTATGCTGCAAAAAATAATAATGGGTGCCGACATTTTGTGCAATTCTTAACATAGCTGGGGGGATCTGAAATCTTGAAGGTGATATTATTGAAACCATCTTCCTCCAAAAACGACCCCATGAGTCATTTGTTTTAACTGCTGTTGCATATGTACCTTCCAGCGGTTAGGTTCATGAGAGTAGAAAAAAATTAAAATCACATGCTTATGCACGAAGATACTGCAAATGTTATTGCAGCATTACAAACCGGCGTTTGCATGTGTATTGTCACATAGTTTTACCGTCTATTGCAAACCAGAAACCAGGAAACTGAGATGCTGACGCTGTAGTGAACAAGAAAGAGAAAAAAAAGAAAGTATTTAATTATTGATCTGTAGTCTGTCAGTTGAAAAGACACTGATGCTCCCCTCCCTACCTTTGTGGATAGTAAAAACTAACACTGTGATGTTTCCTGTATTTGCAGTCAACTCATATTTTAAGGTGACAGAGATAGATCTGTGATCTCTACTACCTCCTGCCATGTCCAAACTTTCTACATGCTGTAAGTCTTATTTAACAGCGTTAACAAATGACAAAAGCCTAATTTGTCCAAATCCCATAAAGTTTTTATATGATTATAGTTCCCAAAACCGTAAATGAAAACTGAAAAGTCTGCTTCTCCCAAAGCTTTCAAACAGAACAGTTTAGGAAGACTCCAGAGCAGATTTGGGACTTTGTTGAAGCCACTTTAGAGTAATGAATCATCCTTACAATGAAAATACTTTAAGTTCTCCATGACTGTACACTGTCAGATAATGGTCCATTAAAACACTCCTAACAAGCATGGATCTGCATTAAACTGGTGCACAACCCATTTTAGCTTCATGAGTGCAGTTTTAAATAATCTCATTGTTTCAAAGCTCAGATTCCCTGACAATGATGCTCTCAACAGTTTGGTGTTTATAATTGTAAAACTTGTACTTCTCATTTTTGCACCATTCCTGGCATGTTTTAACGTTTAACAGTCCACTTTAACAATGTTTCAGACAAACTACAGAATAAATAGAATTCTTGTACATTTTTCTTGCTTACAAAGTCTTTAAGACAGTTCTGTTTGCAGTATTTGTACATTTTCATAGCCATTTATTGTCATTTTTTAATCTTTTCTTTCATTGTGTCCTTTAACGGTTTGTGTGGAAATGTCAAATTCCATTAAACCTGCAGTTGTATGAAAGCCAGAAGAAACTTCTATTACTTTTGTTTCATTTCTGCAAAGCAGTGGAGGATGTAGCTATCTGAGATTCTTATTCTCTTAGGATGTCAGTCTGTAGCCCAGAATAGCGTGACTGACAAAAGAGCAACAAAACCTAAAGAAATGCAATACCAGCAGCTGCAGCGGCAGCCAACCGTGTCGGCCGTGTCCGTGTTGTAGAGCACGCTCTGACTGAGCCACAAGAACAGCACGTTTCCTCCGTAAAGATTAAAAAGGAAAGAGATAACAAGAGAAAGAAGAGAAGCAGGCATTTAGAAAGTGAGAGTGATTGGGCCGTGAACAAAGGAGTGACAGCAGATGATGTAAGATTTGGGAGATGGAGTGAGAGCGTGAGTGAAAATTACAGAGTTTATAAACTCAGAACAGATGGAGAGGAAGAGAACGAAGATGTGCGATACTGTGTTCCAGTCTTCAACCACCCTGAATGTCTTTAGAGATTGGATTATGTATGGGAAGCTACTGGAGATGTGGCAGCTGACTAAAACGTGCAAAGATAAATGTGAATTAAGGATATAATGTAAGAAATAGTTGGTAAAGTTCTGACAGTACTTGTCAATACTTGGCTGAAACAGTGTTAGTCTTCATCACTGGTTGGATCCTCATAAAGAACTTTCTTGTTTTCCAGGCTTCTTTATAGACTTTCTAACACTTTTCTTAGTTGATACAAAGATCCAAAATTGATTACAAACTGCTTCAATAATGTTGATGTCAAGACCATGGGGATGATTTGTGTCTCCCTCAGACCTGCTGCCACTGATTCGTTTGGCATATCTCTTCCTTTTGTCACCATTTGTCGTCCTAAAGAACAGCTTCCTGACAGCCTGCCTTCCATGGAGACCACATCTGATCAGGTTACAGCTGACAACAGATGGATGAACTGAAGGTCCATCTCTTAGGTCCTGCATCAGGTCTTTGCTGGATTTGTTCCTGTGTCTTCAGGACATCAATTTTACATCCTGTTCATCTCCTATGGATGTTTTAAGCCCTGAATCTTCGTTCTTACTTCACATCTCCAGTTTCCTCCGTGTTTTAAAGACACAGGGCACGCCGTGTTTCAGGTTTTCTGCTAATAAGCGTCTGAGAATCACCTTGTTGCTGCTAAATTCCCATTTCCTGTCTGTCAAGCTGTGTTATCTTGACTGTTTTTCAAAGATGCAGATAAAATAATGAGAACAAACGTGTTTCTCTGTGAAAAGGTGCCGAAAACAAAATTCTACTTTATACTAGTTTCCTCAAGTTGTTTGTTCCCCTTGAGTTTGCAGCTTTTTCATGATGAAATGATTCATGGGTTGGTGTTTGGCGGCGAGATGGAAATGGATTGGTTACTTACGAATGCTTAGAGCAACATTATTGCTCAGTTCTTTGGTGAATCCCTTCAGCAGTCCCGATTCTTAGCTAAACTGTCGCATTTGTAATGTCGGGCCCTCCATCCCATTTGTTTCTCAGGGGATCTGTTCATGTCTGCTGTGTAACTGCTGGGAGGGACAGGGGGCAACAGAAGGGGAGCTGCAGCAGGAGATAAAGCACATGGAAGAGACAAAAAGAGAGCAGATAGAGAGAGAGATGAGGTGTAATCAGGGCAGAATGTTTGGTATTAAGAAGTATTATTGGAAGTGTTAGACCGGACAGTAATGAACTACTGTGCTGCTCAACAGACCACCGGTTTTGGCACTCAGCTCTGTGTGTGTGTGTGTGTGTGTGTGTGTGTGTGTGTGTGGGTGGGTGGGTGTTTTATTAGCAGGAGAAGGCAGAAGCTCTGGGACGGTAACAACCCCCTCAACTTATCCCTCTTGAGGTCCTATTAACCTTTACTCAACATTCACACACACAGATACACACACACACCCTCGTTTTCTGACTGCCCCACAAAAGCACACACTCTCTTTTGTTCCTCTTTTCACACACACACACACACACACTTTGGGTCTTCACTAAGGAGATTTAAGAGCTGCTTAATTGGTTGGCTGAGGCTGATATTCTGTTGAAAGTTAATGCCACCGTCATGCATGGCTCCCCATGGAGAGGGTGTCAGACCCAAGTTCTGTGTATACACGTGTGTGTGTGTGTGTGTGTGTGTGTGTGTGTGTGTGTGTGTGTGTGTGTGTGTGTGTGTGTGTGTTGTCATTTGCATCAGTTGCAATTAAGTTCACATTCATAAATATGTATTCCCAGACAAGATCTTATTAAATTTATAGGCTTAGAGCAGTGTTGTTGAGTAAAATATGGTGCTGGTCATTTAGCACAAGCTCATCCAAGTCCAGTGGTGCGTTTTCTTTTGCATTGGCAGCCAGAGGAATTTAATCCACTGCAGCAGACAGTTTGGGCACATAAACATCCCAACAATAGGATGGTTTGTATCTGGAAAATGCTCCACCATCGCTGACTGCAACTGAGCATAAAGCATCAGTTTAGTTTAGTCACATGAAGCTGCAACAGAGTCAAGCCTCCAAATGTGGGCAAACATGCCCAAAAATTGCCTCCAATGTTCTTTTCATGACTTCCTGCCTCTTAAATTCTAATTTCCCTCAATGAACAGGAATCTGAAGTATTTAGAGTCAAATAGTCAATGATATTTTGATATTTGTAAGCAAATGTTTCAAAATTTGTCCCCACAATATCATCAACTGAAATGCACCAACATCCATCTTCAAAATCTGGACTTCCAATGCAGAAAAACCAATTAGAATATAAAGCAAGCGGCATCCATCGGGTCCTCGCCTCATGTCGACCTCTCTACCCCAACTTGTCACAAAGCTTCCTGGTGGGTTTGAAGTCAATGGCATGAATCCAAAACTAGTTTGTTCGAATACAATTCACATACACTTCTAAATGGGTGTAAATGCCACGATGGCAGACACCCCGTTGCCATGGTAACAGGTGGTTAATGGATCTTTTTGCTTTGCTTGGGTTGTTACACGTGTACTGTATTTCGTAGCTCTAGGTCAAAGTAGACAGTCGGGACCCTCAGGACCCTCGGGACCCCCCCCCCCCCCAAAAAAAAAATGCGCCCCCCCCCCCCCCACAATACATATTACAATGTGTTAAGGACCTACCAAATATGAAAGCTTACAGTTTTGGTGCAGATCGCATTTATTTCTGTGAAGATATGAGTGAACCGTGTTACATGGCAAGAACGCTTTCCATGGGTTGCCATGGTAACACGCTTTCTCCTATCAGAAAGATTTGAATAACTTTTGGTCCCCATCTTGTCACGAAGCTTCCTGGCAAATATGGATCCAATCGCATGAATTGCCTCAGACTAGTTCGTTCAAATACAATGAGCCCAAAGTGACAAAAATGGGCAAAAAAATGGTCATAACGCTAAGATGGCGTATAGCCTGTTGCCATGACAACAGGTCTACAATTGACTTTTTTGGTTGTCTTATGATGGTAGACATGTGTGCCGAATTTCGTCGTGCTACGTCAAAATTTTTTTTGGCCCATTCTAAGGGCCATTTTTGGTGTTTCTAGGGGGCGCTGTCGAGGCATTTTTGCATTGAAATGCATACAAATGCCAGATTATCGAAATTTTCGTTGGGCTTGAGGTGTGTGCCAAGTTTCACAACTTTTCACGAGGGCAAAAGGGGTAAAAATTGAGTGAGTTGTGCTTAGAACGAGGAGAATAATAAACATTTGGAAAACAATAGGGCCCATACTTCGTATGGCTCGAACCCTAATAATAAATTACATTTGGGCTAAAACAAGAGAGCACCTGGGCAGAACATCCTGATGAGTCATCATTGTTAAAAATTACAAGTTTTTTTAAAAATGATTATTACTTAGTTTGCATACTATCCTAGTTTTCATCAGTCTGGTTTGAACATTAGCAGGGAGTGGAGTGTTAGGTCAAGGAACAGTTTACACTGTAAAAACCTGCAGCGTATTTACTACGACCAAGCAACCACTTCTTCATCAGTTTCAGTCAGCTGAAAAAGGAGGAAAGATGAAAACAGGAGTTGTTTAGGTCGTATACTTAGACGTGCTTGAATCAGCTTTCAGAGTTTCAGTCTTTCAGTCTTTATTTGGTGCTTTGATCTGGCTGTGGGAACTTTGCCACAATACTTGTCAACTCACGCCTGAAAGCGTTTCCTTCTTCGAGAAACAGTTTTCACTCAGTCTGTGTGAATATTTTGAGTCTTTCATTTGTCAGCTCCTGAAAAGTTTCCTTAAAGAAACTTTGCTTGCTGACATTCAACAAATTGTAAAAAGCAAAAATTGTCAACTGAAAGGTGTTAATGGGAATTTAAGCTTCTTATTAAATTCCTCAGAAGAGATTTATTTTACTTTGAGTGAAAAGATGCACTAAATTTCACAAATGTAATGATCCATCCTTTTTTTCCTTTGATGACTCATATAAAACATAGTTATTGAAATAACTTGTTGTCCTTGAATAAGACTTTTTGACAGTGGCACACAGTCATGGACGATTTTGAGAAATCTTTTTTGGCAGATATTAAATAGAAACATGTTTTAAGAATCACAATTGTTCAGGTATGTTTCTGTTCACTGAAGTTGGAAAAGTGTTAAAACCAAAATGAAATTCCTTTGAATCTTGAAAAATGTTTCACAAATGCGCACAGGTTCAGTTTTAGACACAAGGTTAAAAACAAAACAAAACAAAACAAAATAAAAAGGCCACAGCAGCATGATTGACTTGCAGTGCATCATTACTTCAAAAGTCCCATGTTATCCATATTTTTCAACAGTTTCATATGGTTGTCATTATTTTAAAGTGTATTAACCCAAATTCATCCTTGGTCCTTAATTTAAGCCATTGCAAAAGTATCGCTGAGAATGATTGTTTCTTTGTCTGAATTTTTAAGCAGCGCCCATCCACGCCCAATCCATGGTCCTCTCGGGGAAAGGATGGCACATGCTTTGTGATGTTAAAGAGCAGACTGATGATAGCTGGGGGAGTTAGGAGCATTATCCACTACTGGATGTGGGAGGGGGGGGATCTCTGACTCACCCATGTGAGTATTTGCTAAAAAGTAGAACAAGCAGTTGAGAGAGGTCAAAATTTTTTTTTTTTTTTTTTTTTTTTTTTTTTTTACATTTTGTTGGCCTCTTACTCAGGCAATGGGGACACATCTGGCTGTTGAAAAAAACCTGTAGAAAGTAGATTTTGCCTAATCTGAGACCTTTAAGATGCAAATGTAGAAAAAAACATTATTGTTTGAAGCTTTTTGAAGCTTTCAAACCAGGCCTGAGTGATTTTCAGTTTTATGGTGCATATTTATCCACATGTCCAAAACCAGGCACCCAAAACAAGTTTGGTTTACATTTTTATTACACATAGAATAGACTTATAACAAATAAACCAAATAAGGCACAAATTAATTGGTAAGTTTAACTTTAGCTAACATAAAGTAAAAAAAAAAAAAAAAAATGTTAAGAATTGAAAAAAAAGGATGAAACAATTTCAAATATGACTTCTGCTCCAAATTACATTGTATGACAAATTTTAAAAGAGCAGCAACAAAGTAGAAGGCAAATTAAAAAGTAAACAAACAAACAAAACAAAACAACACAAAACAAACAAACAAAAAAACCTGTGGTTTTATGTTGAAGGGACATATAGAAGATCTAGAAGATTTGCTGATCCATCAAACAAGAACTAGGTTAATACATTGATTGGTTAGTAGGCTTTTGTTCTGAAAAAGGAAACTCCGTGATTTATCCATGGACCGGCCTGTCTTTGAACAAGACCTTAGGAGCTTCGAGTTGACTAGAATGAGAACTGCACAAGCTATGTACTCCCATTGGCAATCATGTGGCGCGTTCCACTAAAAAATACATGGAAACGGTAATTAAAGGCATAAACTCAAACAAAAATATTTCCAAGGAGCAGAAGTCCGGTAAGAAGAAGAGCCAGATGTTCATCAAGAGTCATGACATTCAAAATGAATGTCCACCTTTTTCATTCTGATTACTTTAATACCAATTCAAATCCAGTTGAGACTTAATGCAATTATAAAGTAGCAGGTCAGATATTCAAACAGAATACCAATAATATGCAAAAGAGTTTCTTTCTAATGGAGAGGCTGGTCTGAATTTTCTAAGCAAAGTTTGTGCTAATAAGGTGAGAGGACTAACGAGTCCATACAGCAACTAAACATAACAGAGAAGCATCAAGGAGAAGTTGCTAGAAGGGTGTTTGCAGTGATATCATCTCCTGTTTGTGAAGAGATGTTTAGGTACCATCTACTATATCATCCTCTCAAGCTCATTGTATCTGTCTGAATTCTTTTAGCAGACGTTTTAAAAACGGCATGTATCTGTCCTTGGCTAGGACAGCAGTGTTTGTGCATGGGATTGTGTGTTTTTAATGTGTTCTTTAATGTGTCTGCATGTTGTGTTTGTGGCTGTGTATGTAAAATATAACAGGTGACTGTGGATGTTTGTCCCCCCCTGGAAAAAGAAAAGGAAATAAGATCACTGTGTGTGGTGATGAATGAAGTTGACACCTGGTCTGGAGGGTGTAGAGCATTGTGTGTGTGTGTGTGAGGCAGAGAGAGAGAGAGATTGTGGGTCAGCTCTTTGACTTCCAGGCAGAGTGTAGGATCACAAGGTCACAAGCTCGGCTTTGTTTCCCCTGAGCAGCGCCTGGGTGTCTGTCAGACAGCCTCCCCTGAAGAGCAAGCTCTGTTTGGTCAGTGAAAACTAAATGTGTGTGAGTTGAGCTGACTTTGAGAGTTTGCAGTAAAAACCCACCACCTCCACCTCGGTTATTTTAACTGTTGTTCACTTCTCGACATTGTTAGTTCATCTGTTATTAAGGCGACAACAAACGGTAGAAATTTGTTGGGATGCGATAATGTTCATGTCAAAAGAGGGAGAGTGATAAATGACTTTTGTTCACAGATTCACACACTGGGCCAGCCTGGTAGCGTGTGTGTCTGTAGGCATGTGTGTTTGAGTTTTAGCTCCATGCTGTTTGTCCGTGTGTGTGTGTTTGTGTGTGTGTGTGTGTGTGATTGGCAGCAGTAATTGGTGTCTGGTTGGTGAAAGAAACGGTGAATAAATACAGTCATGGAATACTGATACCAGCACGTTGGACTGAATACCAAAATACACACATACATACACACACTGAGCCCATACACCAAGTACTGATTAGATACATAGTGACAAATGCAAATACTGTGTACAGATTTTGCACTTGTGCACACATAGTATGAAAAGAAGTTTTCTGACTTTATGATAGGATAGAACATTTACTTCCAGAGTATTGATATAACCCTTACCATAATAAAATCAAACATTATTAAATGCAGATTGGTTCAAAGTGAAGGAATTTGGGAGGATAAATTTCAAGTGCTTGTTTAAGTTGCACATGCAAGGGTCTCTGTTTGGTGGCTGTGAAAGTTTAAACATCCATTTGGTGATTTATGGATGGGAGAGATGAACTAAAAAAGTTAGGATTCAGTGATTTAGACAACGTGTGTCAAACTCCAGTCCTCGTATTTGGGCAGTATTTGGCAGGTTTTGGTTGTTCCCTTGCACCAACACACCTGATTCAAATCAAACTGATCCAACAGCTTTTTGTCAAAAAATTCATTCATTTAGGTCAGGAGTGTTGGAGCAGGGAAACAATGGAAACTTGCAGAATACTGACCCTCAAGGACTGGAGTGTAATACCTGTGATTTAGACCATCAAGCTAAGCATACATCAACAGGTTGTGTTCACATGGACGTGGGTGTTTTTTTTTTTTTTTTCCCTCTAGCAATTCCTTCCATAAAAGTCATCTTGAAAAGCAATTTACCATCAAAAATGTGTATCAAAACCAAAAGACATGATGGAAGCTTTATCAGGGGCAAGATGGACCAAAATGTAACGTGACCCCTATCTAAGCTATGTTGGCCAATCAGAAGACTGATAAGAAAAGGAAACTGGGAAATTAAACAATAGTACATCACAAAAAGACATATTGTAACATTTACCATAGTTAAATGTTATTATCGTTGTTATCCTGGCCACACATAAACAGTGCATACAGTTATCCATTAATCTTCACCCTGGAAGGTGCTTTTCTTTTCATTCCCCCTAAACGGCATTTGCCTGTGGACTAGAGGACCAAACACAATAAAAAATGTGTTTTTTCAAAATACCAAGGTACATATGAACAGGCCCACACACCAACAGTTTTAGCCTTAGCAATTTGTCATAATATAACAAAACCTCAAACTTAATTTACATCAGATTTACATGTTCTGATGAAACCATGTAACTCTTTGTTTTATCATCATCCACCCCAAACACTGCCTTTTAGTTGTAATGCAGCCTGGAAATGTGGCACAGCTTCCATTTATTTAAAAGAAAGAGTGCCTAATCAAAATCCAGTCAGTGATTACATTACACCTCAAGGTAATTGGGAAAACTATTTTAGATTTCCTCTCTGCAGGCTAATTAAATACTTTAAACATAATTTATAAGCCCTTTCTCCCTGCTGTTGTTCCACCTGATTTTAGTGCAGTTTCTCCCTTGATGCTCCACTCACCACAGTGATTATAGTTTTATTCTGTGCGAAGGTTATTTTGCATACATATACAATCTTTTTTTAAGCAGTAGAATTAGACTACACCAAATATAAAATTGTAAAATTGTGTTCTCATAAAGTGAACAAAATAAAATATCCCATTAATAGACAACAGAAGGTGTATTAAAGTTGTATTTATAGTTTTTTTTAAAATTATAGTTACGCTAGAAAGGCAACTTACTACACAATAATCTTTGTAGTGTCACTCACAAACAAGGGCAGTCAAACTTTGTAATGAGGTTACAAACACTCATACAAACACAAGACTTTTGACTTCATTTTTTAAAAAAGGTTTGCCCAGGGATATGCTTTCGCTTTAACAGTCCTAAAAAATTATTCTTTCTTCTTTTCTCTGTTGTTTGTTCTGTAGATCAAAGTTAAAAAGCAGCCAATGGCCAAAGCCAATCGTTAGCTTAGCTGTGCTGCATAAAGGTTAGATATTGCATTTGCATTTAGATTAGTGAGGAACTCAAAAAGTGAGAAGTAAAGGGAGGAAGTAATTATACCTCATGCCGTGGTTCATTTAGGTGATTGGTTAAATGTGTGAATGTGTGTTCATGTGTGTTTATTATTTGCTGGATCTAAAAGTTGGATTCTATCTCCATTTGTGGGTTCCAATATCTTTGTGGGTAGTAAAATGGTAAAAGGGACTAACGATGGTAGTTTGTGAGGAAGGAGAAGTCTGTATGGATTCTGTACATATACATGTGTGTATGTATGTACATATATACATATATATATATATATGTATATATGTATATATATATATATATGTTTGCATTAAAGTCCCACCTAGAGCTAGGCGATATATCGAATATACTCGATATATCATTGCTAGTCCCCTGTGCGAATATAGAAAATGCCTATATTCGTCATATTCGAGTATCCTGTTGTCACGCAGTTGTTTTTAGCTGTGGGTGGGGTTTTCTGACTCCTCTTCAACTCTGCACCGCTTTGCACGGAGAGTTAAAGCAAGCGCACCAAGTTACGTACATTATGTGAGCTACGTGCTACGTCATGAGAGGCAGCGTGTAGCCACTTTCTTGCTAAATCTGGCGACTTCTTGTGAACAGCGACTAGCGACAAATCTAACAACTTTTACAGGAGTTATTGGAGACTTTTCTGGTGTTTTGGCGACTGACTTTAAAGCACATATTGTAAAGTCATTGTCAAAACGAGAGTCTCTCCCTGTCCTAAAGCACTCAGTCGCTCTGAGTGCTTTAGGACGGTCAGAGGAGCAGAGGGGACACCTGCACGACTCCACCTACAGTCGCAATGAACAGCCAAATCCGCCACTGATCCCGCTCTGGATTACAGAGTGGGACGTAAATTGCATAGTTTTTCACGTCACGCAAAAATAATTCATTATATGTGATTACATTCACAGCCTCTGTCACTTACTCACCTCATCCACTGTGTGTGTGACACAAGCATATTTATCTAGCTTGTCATGTCTCTAGAAAGTACAGAAAGGAGTGGGAATCAAATCCTGAATTAAAAGCTGGCTGAAGCCGTTTATTGGAGACGATACGAGGACATTCTGCCTGTATTATAAGACTGATTTCTATGCTAAACTCTGCGATTAAAAAAAATACACGACAACTCAAAAACGTATCCATAAAGCAAAGCCTTATAATAGTTCATTTGAAAATTCCCCCCCTAGAGCACCTATTTTCATACGTTGCATTTATTACATCATGCAAAGTCACTTTATTTTGTTTTAAAATGACATGTTTCTGCCACTGCTTTAACTGTTCAATAAATACGGTTTTGATCAGTTTGCTTCGTTACAAATTCATCCTTTTGGCATGAATGTTTAAAATCAACATATCTTGATGCAGTATGAACAATTATTTTTTAATGGAGACACAAAATCATCTAACTGATGTGATTGTATACACCAAAGCATTAATTCAAGGCTAAGGTAAATATCGAGATATATATCATATATCGTGACATGTCATAGAAATATCGGGAAATTACTAAAAGGTCATATCGCCCAGCCCTAGTCCCACCCCTAGTAAATAATAAATAAGTGTTATATATTTGTTATATATTAATGACACTTATATTGCACTAAAAGCAAGAAATAATGCTGTGGTAGACCAGTGACCTGTCCAGGGTTATGATTTGGAAATTGAATAAGGACCATAGGAAATGGATGGATAAATAGATAGAGAAATAATCTACCAAACACTGATTTCCTTCCTTGTTTTGGTCAAATTTATGTATATTTAATGATTTGTTTTTGAAATAACAAGCAACTCAAATATCCGAAAAGAGTGAATAATGACAGATAATGACTTGTGAGAAACTGCATTAACTTTGCATTTATTTACAAAAATAAGTGTAATTTGGTGTCTGATTGAACCAGCAATGTCCCAAAGGCTGTCATTTGTGCTCTCCATCAAACATATGCACCTTCTTCAACTCTCTCATCTGATGACTGTCCGTTTTTCTTCCACATACAGTCTGTCTTTGGATCTCATCAATAATACATCAACTGAAATTCAGTAATTTATGAGCAATACTGCTCATCTCTCATAGTCTGCCAAAAAGCAAAAATGTCAGAAAACTTAGTTGGGCTCTTCGGATAATGTAGTCCTAAAACTCACACACACACTCACATCGCAACATCTACAAGGACTTGACAGTAAAGTTGGTGTCTAACACCTTGCAACTACATGACATTTGCAATTGAATCATTGAGTGATTGTTTGTGAGAGTGTCATTTGTATTGCAGGTTAAAGGCTAATTCCCATTAAATCAGACTGATAAACCACACTTGAGTTATTGATCATTCTCTGCCTTCTATTCCTTCCCCAATTCCTGCCTCCAATGCAGTCCACTCAATTTTTATCAGCTCTTCTCAAAGCAGAAAGAACTGATACAGAAAGCCCCCCCCCCAAAAAAAAAAAACAAAGGAACTGAATATAAATGGTAAATAACAGAAAAAGAGATTTTGGTCATGATGATTTTGTGCCATGACACATCGTTTTAGCCTCTTTTAGCCTCGTTTTAGCCATAAATGCATAAAAACAGCAACTATTCTTTGTGGTTTTTGAACACGTTTCACTTACTCACAAAATCACTTTGCTGTAACTGGCTAACACCCAACTGCTCGGACATGAAAAAACAGCTGACTGCACAGTGCTTACTTCCCCTTGTTGTGAGAAACAATGTGTTTTCTTACTGTTAATAACAAGCATGCGTGTGCGTCTCTGTGCGTTTGGACTCTGAAATGTGTTGATGGGTGACCGCTGAGTTCAGATGCGTGTCTACAATGTGTGCACCAAGTTCACAGTTGATTGATTTAGTAACCATAATGGTTGAGCCCAATTATGGTAGCAGGGGGTTGTTGGGTAATCGTGTGTGTGTGTGTGTGTGTGTGTGTGTGTGTGTGTGTGTGTATGTGTGTGTGTGTGTGTGTGTGTGTGTGTGTTTGTGTGTTTGTTCTGCATCACTGGTCACTCATGCTGAACACCACGTGGAACAACATTCATTATTTCGACAGTACTTCTTGAAACCTGCAAGTTGAATAGGTTAACTGCTTATTACAGTTGGAAGTTTATAAAGTTTTTAGGCTTTTATAAGTGCAGAAATACAAAGTTGAGCGATCTACATCATGCTAGAAATACTTCACTGCACAAAATCAATAGTGGAAATAAAACCATGGTATATAATGTTGATGGTTGATTCTATGGTATATAAAAACCTAAAAACACATGAAAAAGCATCAAACCTGTCTGGAAAAAGAAGTCAGTTAAAATATAATGACCAATTTCAGTTGAATTTAGTTAACACAGGAGAGAAAAAGAAGATTGTAAAAATAAAAAAAAAGGGACAAGAAGTTACTTTGATATGCATTTAAGAGAACAAAACACTTTTTCTACTGGAAGAAGGGTCAACTCAGTGTTCTGAGGAAGAATAGGAAATTAAACAAAAAAGTAAAAAAAAAAAAAATGCAGAAGTACAGTTTAGGTATAAGATTTTGATCGTTTTTAAATCCCATTTAGAGTAATTATTTGTCTGACCTTTTAGAAGTCAAAGAAAGAGGAGTGGAGCTGAAAAGAGATGGCAAAGTCAATTGGAAAATAAACAGTTTAATTATGGACATGAGGTTGAAATAAGTCAAATAGCAGTGTAGCATCAAGTCATGTCTGCTCACTGGGAAAAAAGCCTCTGAGAAGTTTTGTTGTTAGGCAGAGAATCAATCAAGTTAATTATCGAGGAAGTCCATAATGTGAAACAAGAAAATACAATGATTTGTTGTTTTATCTATTTTCCCTGTTTATCCAAGAGAAGGGTTAAAAACTCGAGGCAGGTAAATAGAAAAAGAGAAAAACACCTGTTTTGGTGGGTTTTGTTTCCAGTGTTGTTTGTAATTGTTTGTTGTTAATCTGATATGTAGGAAACATTGTTTGTTAAACAGTAGTTATTTGTATTTTATAGTGGAGGAATGACTTGCTTCAAAGAAGACCTTCGCAAAAAAACAGGGTCACATGATCTATTATGGTGTTTCATTCCCAACTCATCTCTTGCTAATGCTCAGTCAAGAGTTTTTTATATCAGTTTTCAAAGAACAGGGTATAAAAATTTTCCTGTTCAGGATTCTATGCTATGCTTCATGAGTGGAGCCTGAGGTGGAAAGTTGAAAACAGCTTCTTCTATTAAGTGGCGAAGGAGGCACCAACCAGTCAGATCATCCAAATAATTATATATCTGATCCCTTGATTGAGTTCTAACCATCTAGTATTAAGTTGTACTTGGTTCACATTTACCAACTTAAAACACTGGTAAAAGTTAAGAAAAGCTTGATTCCAAGTCCACCTCCATGTTAATTTGTAACACCTAATTCTGGTGCCATTATTCTATATTTACAGCCATGACAGATACAACCATTTATCTAATATAAGTTCCCGTAAAACCCTTGTCAGACTTTCTCATGTTGTTCTTTTAGTCTGGTTTTAATTCACAGGTAATTTTTAAATTACCCATGACTCAAAATTTATTTTTGGCTGTCAAGTGCTCAATATGAGGGATGTGTTTAGTTTGTTAGCAACATGCTAAAAATCGAAACAAAACCAGAATAAGAGTAAAACCTTTAATATGTGCTATATCACTTCGAAACAGATTAGAAAGCATAAAAGTACTTTTCTAATATCAGTTGTGCACTTTTAAATACTTCCGAACAAGAATAAGTTCAAAGCTAAATGGAAAGGAAAACACAGTGGTTAGCAAGACAACATGCTATCATTATCATGTTGTTAGCATGTTAGCATGGTTGGATGCTAAATAGCTAATGACTGTGAAAACATCTGCTAGAGGGAAGCCATGTCAGTCCACAGAGTTGTTTGATGAAAGTTTAATTAGGCTGAAACCTTCTCTCTCACGTACACAAAAGAACAAATGCACACACTGATACACATCATTATTCCACATCACCGGCCTTAAGGCTCTAAAATTGGAAGTGGGATTCTGTATCTGAGGTAGTTTGTGGATGCCTGTTGAATGCAGAGTAGATTAGGTGTTTTTTCACCGTACCATATATTCCAGCTTGTTTTCAGAGAAGTTGAAGCCTCATTTATTTTAAACATTCGAATAATAAATCATGTTAATGAGTTAATTCATAAGCCTGATTAAATTTGCATAGTATAATTGCACCTTAAGTTCTTCCACACTTCTGCTCAGCCATTTGCTGAAAAGTAATGTGCATACTTGATGTAAAGGGTGGGGGGGGGGTATTAGTTAGGTTTTCAGTCCTTTTAATTTTCAAGGATTTTCTGCCCTGCTCTTTTATTTGGATGACAATAGTGTCACAGCACCCACTTCTTTTTCTTGTTTCTTTTGCTTTTTTTTTTATTATTTACAATTTATTTCAGAGGTACCTTTGTCAAACATCTTTTTTTTACATTATCACTTGTAATGTATGATGTGCTGTATCACAACTGGATTATTAAGTGTCTGATTTTTTGTTATTTCGTTATTTCAAGACACACTTTTAAGTGAAATATTTTTTAAGACGAAGGCAAACATTAACATGAACACGTTTGGATTTCTATGGTTTAGATTTTTCCTTGGTTTAACTCAGTGTTTCTCAGTTCAAGTCCTCAGCCCCCCCTGCCCTGCATTTTTTATAGACAACCTACCCCTTAACACACCTGAATGAAATAAAGGGCATGTTAACAGGCTGCAAAGAACTTGATGTGGAAGTTGAACAGTCTGACTCAGGTGCTTTGGAGGAGGATCATGTCTAAAACAGGCAAGGCAGGGGGCCGGAGGACTGAAATTGAGAAACACTGGTTTAACCCAACAAGTTAGGTCCCTTTAGATTAGATTGTATGAATGCTAAATGATCTCTGTGGGGAAATTAGCGTTTTCAAGAGATGAAAGGACTAATTAAAGTGAACAAACCTCATATAAACCATATTTAAAAAAAAAAAAAAAAAAAAAAAAAAAAACTAACCCTAACCCTAACCCTAACCCTTAAGTTACAACAAACCAGATGGATTGTTGCCATGATACCATGAGATGCAATTACATAAAACTTCAAGGCCTCTTCAAACATATTATCATCAGGACTGGAACAAAGGAGAAATCATGAAAGAAAAGAACATGTGTAGGAGTTGTAGTTTGCCAGCTTGATCCGATACACATGTTCAGTTGTATTTTTACACAAATAGCCCATCATATGGCAGCATACAGAAATGGTCAAGTTGACTGTCTGAAATTTAAGTCAGGCATCAGAATGAGATAAAAGGGGATTTTAATGACTTTTAACCTTGCATGATTGTTGGTTGCAGATGGACTGGTCTACTGTAGAACTGTTGAAGTTAAAAAATCTTATGATCAAAAGTTGTTTGCACCAAAATGCCTTGTTGACATCAGGGATAATGGGAAGACTGGTTGGAGAGGATAGAAAGGCAAGAGGAACTCAAATAACCACAGGTACTAACCATGGTGTGCCGAATACAAGATCTGAAAGCACAACACATCCAAACTTGAAGCAGATGAACCACAGCAACAGAAAAACTACACCAGGTCGTGTCAGCTAAGAGCAGGAAACTAAGGCTATTCACACAAGCTGCGTTTCCATTACAGTTTTTAGCAAAATAAAAGTGATATTTTTAAGGTTGCAGAATAGTGTTAAAAGAGTATGCTCCTATTTAAAGGAAATGAACTGGTCACATGACCCCTCTGCGTCACACAAGTGACGTAGAGGAGGATGTGTAAATTAAAAAGTATTTCCATTATACATTTTCGATATATTTCCATATCAAAATGTTTGAGAAAGAATCTCATTTGATTGTAAAAAAACATTTTAGCAATATTTGAGAGGTATTTTAAAGTATATACGTTTCCATTACCGGCTTTTTATTGTTATATTTAGGTTTTGTGCACTTTTTGGGGAAATGGAATAGAAGCTGCAGAATCACCAAACCTGGACAACAGAAAGCTAAAAAAATTTCCCAGATCTTCTAAATCTCCATTGCATCTGCTCAGTTGTGATGGTAGCAGACCCTGCTTTGTACCAATGGTTCAAGCCGTTGCTGGTGGTGTAATGGTTTGGGCGACATGGATGTTATTATAAATGGCGTGGCTGTAGCTAAGGAGGAAGATAAGTTGTCTTCCAACAGGAACACCTGCATATCTACAAGGACAAAGTGTCCTTGGTTAAACACTGAATCCCAAATTGCCACAGATGTGTTGGGGCATGGGTGTGTGTGTGTGAATGGGTAAATGTGTCATGCATTGTAAAGAACTTTGAGTTGTCAAGATGACTGAAAAGGTGCTTTAAAAGTATAAGGGCATCCCTTTCCCATGTGCAGCAGACAAATCTGTAACTGTGTTATGCTATGAAATTATTATGGACCAAAACATTGATCTTCTGCTCCAATAGAAATCTGATAGTTAGCAGCTTGTTTACTATCAGTGCACTAACAGTTTTTTTTTTACAACCTTTGGTCCAGCTCTCATAGCAAAAGCTAAATCAGTGTTGATTCAGTTAAAATGTTTTAAGTCAATGCATGACTGTAGGTTTTTCCGGGTGTAGTATTTACCTGTAATGTTTGCAATGGTTCACATTACTTTTCTGCATGCAGAGCAAAGTTTTAAGCACCTTTGATAAATTCGAATGTATGCATATTACTTCTTGCTTCAGTGATATATTTTTTCTCATACAGCACACAAATCAGGGACTGTGCAGGGGATTTATAATATTTTTGCATCCATAATCCAATGGGATGAGGGAAACACTGCCTTCGTTAGCTCAAATCACTAAATTTCTGTGCCCAAGTTTAGTTTTTTTTCTGTAGATAACAATAAGTGTCAGGGGAGAAACAGAGTCTGCAAGGAGACAATGAATGGAGTGTGGACAGGGAGTGGAAGTATCCACTGCCTTTTACAAGATAAGTTGTTTCAGTGGCATGAGCCATTGACCTGACCAGGGGCCCCCCCTCCTTCAGTTCGTCCCCTCTGTGCACGTGTGTATGTGTTGTTGTCCATGCATAGGTAGCGGGGCAGCCAGAACTGTGACAGGGTGGAGAGTGGGAGGATGTATCTGTCAAGAATTCATTGTGGTGTGTTCGTGTGCCCTGTATATGTGTATGTGTGTGCATGTTGACCACTGCTGAAAGCTGTCAAAGGGAGACAAGTTGAGGTGAGAAGAGGTCCCTGAGGTGTTTGTGTGTCTTCATGTGGGAGAAAGAGTGTTTCTTTGCTCATGTGTTTGGGCCCGTTGTGGGTGTTTTGTGTGGAAAGCTGTGTCTACTGGGCTGTGTTGAAGCTCTGTTCCACCCGACCACCCCAGTCCAGAAAAGCTGTCAATCATCCAGCCCCCTGCCCCTGGTCTACTTCAACTTTGCCACACACACACATACACCAAGAACAACATAAAACTAAACATACTTGCTGCATGGTACCAGACACTACGTATTAAAAATTGTGACCTTTTAAAGAGTTACTCAGCTCTATATGATATTTATTTTCTGTCTGACAGAGATCATCTCCACATATATAGGAACTAGCAGGTTCAGTCACCCACTTAGGTGAGTTAGTGTGTAGCTGTAAATGACTAGAATGATTAGCATCTTTGACTGCGAGGCTCATTAATCAGTGTTTTCATTCTGGCTGCTACCCTGCATGACGGATAAAGGAGCACACACAAGCTGGTCAATTTTACGGCCCCATCTTGTATTCTCTACCCCAACACCGATGCAGACAGACAAGACGGAGGACATAATATAATTTTTAGGCCTATATATGCTACTTTATGTCCATAAATGGGGTCATCCTATTAAAATGTGTTCATACGTTGCTGCTCTCATACTTACAAGCGTCTTTTACGTCGTTCAATCACTTTCAAATTTGGAGTTCACTTTGGCTTTTTGACTCCGGTCGGTGACGGTAATGCACCACTATAAAGTTGTTTAAAACCATCCAAAAGCGCCAGAAGAAATAGAAGAATTTCACCACAAAGTTTTAGCTGTTTCAAATTCTTTTTAATCTTTTCTGGGTACTTTTTTTTTTTTTGCCTTATGCTACGCCTTCTTCCTGTTCCTTTTTCTCTGGTTCATTCCTTTCACTGGTTTTATGTGGGATATACGACTCAATACTGCCCCTGTGATTTCCAGTGGTGTTACTGTTTTCTGCCTAAGCTCCTTGAAAACAAACAAAATTACGTGGTTAAACCAACACAGGAGACAAACCGTCTGTCTATATAAGTTGCTGTCTTCTGTATCCAGCATGAATTGGCTTTTTCTCTGGAAAAACAACAACAACAACAACAAAACAAACAAACAAACAAGATTCTTAAAATGAAATTAGGGCCTTACAGGCTGGACATTAAGAATCAAGCAGCTAACTACAGCTAAAATCCCTCTGAGGGCTGTCCTCTCAATGCCAAGCATCAGATGCCCTGTGACTCAATTTACCATAAACCAATAAAGTCTGTGAAATGATTTTGTCTTTTGATGGACAAATATAATCAGGTCATATTCAATCAGAGGTGGGCAGATCAGAGGTGCTGGATTTGCTCAGTGTTAAAATGGGCACACTTCCTGACCAAACATCTTAAATAATAAAAAAGCTCAACATTTCAGACGATATGAGATGACTAGGTTGATGAACTGGTATCAATAAAACTTTCATATAGACTTACATTTTAATCCTGTTAAAATTCTTGCTGGCTCAGTGTTTAAATAACTAACATACCACATCACATCTTAGATTTTGAAATATGAGCTAAAATATTACTGGGCTCAGTGAAATTATAAAAACATTTCACAAGGCAGCTTCAAAGCAACACTTGAGCTTTGCAGAGTTTCACACATTGGTGCCCACTAATAGACTAATTCAGCATTTGTCTTGCATTCTTACTTCTCTAAGTTCTCTTTATTAAGTCAAGTTTGTCTGATGTTGGCTCTTGCTCTGTGAAGTGTTTTTCTTTTTTCCCCACTTGCTGACTTTGATAGTGTCCTGTTACGATTTTTTCTGAATCAGTCATGGTGTGCGTTCAAAAAGGCCAGCGTGTTGACATCCAGTTGCTGGCATGGCAGAGCTTTTATGTACATCTTTTCTTTGAAGAGCAGAATGAATACCATTTCCTGTACCATATATTTACACACAGATCTTTAGTGATGTTGCACTGAAATGCATACATTTTTAGCAGAACTAGAGCTTGGGAGACTGTTGGAGCATGGCTAAAAAGCCCCGAAAATTACAGATGTAGAACAACTAGCAAACATGAATGTTAAATATTTATTTTCCTCAGTCCGTCTGTGTGTCTTGGTAGTAGGAGATCTAAGTGGCTGGAAAGGAGCACAGAAATTAAACAATTTCTTATTGTTGGTAGAGTTTAGTGTAACTATGATTGAAATGAAAAAAAAATTAATGGCCACATAAGGTAATTTGTTCACATAAGAGACTATTTATTTATTATAGGTCTAAATCAAACTGACTTCTTACATGTGTAATATTGTGAAAACTCCATTTGTTGTTGCGTGTGCGTGTGTGTGTGTGTGTGTGTGTGTGTGTGTGTGTGTGTGTTTAGATGCAATGGAAACCAATGTTGAGTAGAAGTTGCCTTCAGCTGTGGATGTTTTTTGGTCCAAGGTCACTGACAGGTGAGCCGGACTCAGAGAGGGGTAAAAATACATCACAATTTAATGTTTCAGTCTGAAATAGGCCATTGTCAGCCTCTGGAGAGAATACACACACACACACACACACTCATGGAAGCTAACACACACACTGAGAGGCACAGCCACATATCCTCATATAAAATCAGGACAATGATGAAGAGCAGGGGGGTAGAAGGGTGTTGGAGGGTTGTGCACCTGTCCATAGCTATAAATACACACACACACACACACACACACACACACACACACACCCTGGAGCCCTTCAATATGCATGTCCTTGTTCTCCGGTCGGGTTGAGAGGCTGACCTGGTTTCAACAATATGACCCCCAGGTGGTACGAAGTCATTCAAAAACACAAACAAACAATGGCATTCAAACAATAAACACTTCTGTCTTTGTGGATTTGTGTTTTTCTCAGTTGTTCCACTCACCTTGACAATAACTAGCATTTACTTAAACACTACATTCATATTTTACCTAAACTCACCTTAAATCAAAGCTTCACCGTGATTCATGTATTCAGTAACTTCTTTCCTGCTCCCAGAAGGGTCACACACGGCCCACAGTGTCTCTGTTTTTTAAGATTTATGTCCTCACAACATGATTAAAACAAGCACAAACACACTGACATGCGGCTGGAGAGGACAACGCCTGGCTTGTTCCACCATAAATTTGCTGGTAGTGATCCATCTTTGACACGGAAGAGAGAAAGAATAAATTTTGTCTATTTACCTCACTCTGAGGATAGATAATCAATATGTGTGTGTGTGTGTGTGTGTGTTTTGCAGTCAGTGATTCAGCAAGACCTCTCTCCAGAGCTTTTTGTGTGTTTGTGTGTTTATAAGTGGAGTTAATCTGTTTTTGATGAAAGAGTAAACTGGAATTATACTGGTTAAACCCCAGTTTAGTAGATGAAGCACTCTACAAACAGCGGTCTGTGTGTGCCCATGTGCAGGTGTGTGTCTCATTTTATAGTTATTATAGTTTTCATACAAAAAAATCCCAACATCCCCAGGTGTTAACAGCGTAAAGACTGACTAGAAAGCCAACTAAAACCCACTTGTGCCCACATGCTCATGTGAATGTTGGGGAAATGGGGGAGCATCTGGAGAAACGTGACATTCGTACCCACAAAAATGAAAATAATTTGGAGTAAAGGCAGGACATGATGCTGACACTGTAAACTGTTGTTTTTCCTACATCATTTTGAGATGCTGGATAAATATATTAACTTATTTGTAATGGAAATGTTATTTCTTGTTGACCTGCCGCTTTTCTGCTTTGGTGATTTGGTGATGTCAAACAGACAAACAGACAAACAGAGGCGACTCAGCCCTCCATCAGCTTGTGTTTGCATGCATAAACTGAGCTCGCTGTTCCACATATGGTCTATTTCACCACTTTTACAACCTCCATTTCTGGCTCAGGTGATCAGCTTGGATCGCTAGCGCCACTTCTTTACTTTTAAGATTATATGTGAAGAAATAAGTTCAAAACAGCAAATCTTGTGTGCCATGAGAGTTTTCATGGAATTTGCCTTTTCTTTCAGACATTTACTTTTTGATTATGATAATCTTAATTTAACCAGAAAACAAACTTTGTGATCATGATCTTTTCCACAAGAGTAACCGAGCTAACAGGTGAGCAACACATAAAACAACATAAGTGCGTTCTTCTTTTTTTTTTTTTGACTTGGGATGTAGCTAGTTAAACTCAGGAACATCTGCTTTCTCGAAACTTTTTTTTTTTTTTTTATGTAGCAGAACAAATCAGGACTTTATAGTTGGCTTGCAATCACACATGCATGTGCAAACGTAAATAGTTCTGTTAGCAAGCTTAACATCAACACTAAAAAATAGTAAATCAAAGTCTAACTCGATTGCACAAGCTAAAAACCTGGTTTTCCAAGTTGGATTAAGGGTAAGCTATTTGGCCCTACATGGCCCTGAGTTTCACCCCAGAGCAGAGATTAAAACAATACATAAACAAACAGCTGTAGTAATGTAGAATTCAGTGATCAGCCACCTCCGGACAAATCCAAATGTAAATAGATATAAGATAATTTCATTTTATAGGTGACAATCAGTTTGTTCACAACACAAATTTTTGGCTTTTTCTCAGAGCACTCATTGTTTTTTTGTGCTTTTTCAGCCCGACACAACATCAGCATTCCAGCAATGAGGATTTTAACACCATACTGTGCACATCTTCTGCTTCTATCTACCCTCAATCATTCTTCCTGCGGCGCTCATGAGCGTCGTAATGCCACCAGTTGTTTATGCTCCACATGTATTTGACCTTGTATGAGTTACAGCAAAATCATCTCAAGGCATTTTTTAAAGACGCAGTCAAATTCATTCCAGTTAATTGTTGTTCAGTTATAATCCGGTTAAATCAAATTCATTAGATAATTCACATTATTCCACTCTATAACAATTATGTTCATCAGGTAACCCATAGAAAACAAAACAAAACAAAATACAAAAAGGTAAACAATTCAACAGATTACTACAGACTGCACAGAATAGCAGCTAAAAGGAAAAACTTAAAACTTTTAACAGGAAGGGGAACTAGCAGAATCAGAACCATCTGCCCACCTGGTTGGTGCTGGAGAGGTAGCAGACCAAGTCGTTGCAATACATAGCAGAAAAAGAGGTTTTATACTTTATTAGAGAGTGATGTCTAAAGAAGTTAAATATAAAGTTCAGCATCACATCCAAACCCTTTCCACTCCTCTGACAGTTGTTTTGTGGAAATACGATGGTAATTCACAATTTGAAGATTCATACTCTAAACAAACCCTCTATTTTTTAACTAATATTTATGCTTAAAGTTTTCTAAAATATTCAAGTTTTTTTTATATGATTTTTTAATCAGCGCTTCTTGTTGTCATGAAAAAGATTTGGATCTATAATTTCTGCAAATGAACAGAAGCGTGATGTGTAGCCACACTGAACCATATGAATGCTCAAACAGAAAAGTGATCTGAAGGGGATTATTGTTCAAATCTGTTCAGATGTGCCAGCCAGTCTTGGTTAGTCCAGTGCTATTGAGTGAGCCAAAGAGGACCTCGATATCCCACATCTGCCAGCATGTTAGACTGTGAAGTGGAGGCCAAATGCTCAGTGGTGCCCACGACCCAAAGCATAGCTGAGAGGAGCTTTTAGTGTCCCAGCTAATTTGAATTAAGTACAGTATTAAGCCAGCTGGAGTTTCGGAGTGAATAGCCACTTCAACCTACACATCCATGCTCTGAATATTTACAGGGATTAAACTTGCTTTTGCTTTGCTTAGGGGTAAATTATGCATCCAGTGTGCAGCATGTTGGCAGAGCACACACATCTGGCCTTTCTGTGTGTGTTGGAGAGTAATGGAATTGTTTAAAGCAGCAGAATCATGTGATAATACACTTTTAACCTAAGTGTATATGCAAGTTTTGAGTTAAATCAGGAATGATGTTGAGCCCAACTGAAGTTTTCGAGTTTGGTTTGATGCTGGAAAACTTGTGTAGCCAGACTCACACCCACCCACACACACACACATAAATATTAGACCTGTTTGCTTGTCCATTTTTTGTACACGAAGCCACAGTGGTTTTGGTGTCAAACAAGATGTTTGGTAACACTTTGCACCCATGCATTACTTGTTCTGGCCATGCATAGTTGTATTAAACCTTTGATAGATACAAAAGCTTTTTCCCTACACTGAACATCACTAGCCAGGTACGCAGATGGAGATTTGAAACTGAAATTCTCTCTTCAATAAAAGAGATCATCGTTTTGATGGGGTAAAAGTTGGACAAAAGTGGACAGTTCAATGAACTGGGTGCAATGTCCTGGAGGTCTGCTAACAACGACCAGGCAGGCTGTTAGAAATTGGTTGCTGGAGCAGCTGTTTGAGCGAGAATGATGACGAGAATGTCGCTGTGCGATGTAATGACACAAACACATGCTGATTAGCTCCACTCCTACTTCCTTGCCTCTTTCTGCTACAGCTTGTCTTTATTATGTTCAATAAATAATTACAATAAAGTTGAGAGAGTCAATTTACATCTTGAGCTGCTGTGATCTGCATCCAAAGCACTCCTTCAGCATCGTAAAAAGCCTGAAAGTCATAAAAATTGTCAGAAGCAGATAATGGGTGCTGCAGAATGCATGAGCTGCATTTTCACTCAAGTCTGATTTCAGTGGGAGAAACAGACGCTCAGGGCTGTAAAATGTGTGCTTGCATGCAACAAATCTCTGGTTATTGCTAATGTATAAACCTCTTCCTTCATGTGTGCGTCTTCAACGATCAATATGCCAATGGCATCAATCCAGATTGAAAATATCAGTGATAGATTAATGACGTAATCATTTGTAAGTCTTCTTTAAGAGAGAACCTTTAAAGAAGTTGTTTTGATTTAATCTGAAAGTATAAAATCATCATTTAATTAATTTATTTCATCAGAATAAAAGGTGTGATTTTACTCCGTTAGAACATATCGGTGTGTATTTGAGCTGTACCTCAGCTGAACTATGGGAATTTACTGGGTGATAAAACAGCTCTACTACTACATACCTCTTTGTGTCTGTGTGCAAATGTCACCACAGGCATAGATGTTTAAAAATACTATATACAAACACAAAAATCACATCTTGGCTAAGACAGAATAAATAAATAAATGCATAAATGAATCCAGTCCCTGAGAGGTTGCTGCTGATCAGTCTTTTCCTTAACTTTCACTATGACTCAACTTGGATGGATAGATAGCAATTTCACACCTTATGGTTGGCTGTATTTTTATTGTATCTATATTTTTCCTCATCTAAACCATAGAATATATCTGAAAAATGGCCAGAGCTGTGACTTCACTTGGGGGGGGGGTGGGGGGGGGGGGTGATTGATGTCTACCAAATCTGACCTGCCTGTAGCTAAGAGATAACTAAGCTTACAGGAGCTAACCAGCTAAGAGAGGTAAGTGAACTACAGCTAAATAACACTGTTAACCAGCTGAAAGTCAGGGTTGTGCACTCCATTCTGCCTTCTTGCCGGAGGGTATTGGGCAGATGTCAATCAACAGGACACACCCTTAATAATGCCAAATTTCCTGATGAAATGACTTCTAAATGGAGTCACTCCCCCCACAGCTGTCATGAAGGTAAACCTGACCCATTAAACCTAAAATGTTTTTTCTACCAAGCTGTAAACATGTTTATTTCTGCTGTGAAGTTGGCTTTTTAACATGGGACTCTATGGGAGATTGCTCTGTTTTAGAGCCAGCCTCCAGCGATGAGGGGTAAATTATTGGCACTTCCACACTGGCTTCATCGTTAACCTCTGGAGGTTGCTGCTTGATTCAAACATACAGTGTCTCACACCATGTCAGAGGCATGTGTAACATGAAAACATTTGACAGGTCTGTATATGTGACGCATCTGCTGGAGCCTAAGACTGTTCCACGCCACAAACAAAAACACAAACAAATGAAGTGGTAACTCACAGCTTTACAGTCCGTAATGAATCACACTGTGGTAAAGCTAATCTTAGGGATTAGACATGAACTCTTCCTTCATGTGTGCGTCTTCAGCGATCAATGGGTGATCAAACAACGTAGAGCAAGTTGAGTGGAACTGAAATGTACTGAGAAGTCACTGATATTCAGTTGGACTTCACTGTCAAGAGCAGCTTCTCAGACCTGAATGAAAACAGTGAAAGATGAGGAAATGATGATGATGATAAATTATACATAAATTTGAATTTAAATGAAAGATGTTGTTAATATGTTAATGTGTATGAATGTGTATATGTGTTTATATATGTACATATATATATATATATATATATATATATATATATACATATATATATATATATATATATATATATATACATATATATATATATATATATATATATATACATATATATATATATATATATATATATATATATATATATATATATATATATATATATATATATGTATATATATAGCGGCTAGGTTATTCTTCTCTGCATTGTGTGAAATGACGAAGGTACCCAGTCTTAGAATCCACGGCTTCTTTATTACCACATCTGGTTCAAGACATAAAAAAACAGGCTCATCAGCTCCCACAGTCACGGCATCGACACGACTGAAAAAGAAAACTCACTTGTTTTACGAAGCCAAGTTACTAGCATTAGCCACACAAAGCTAACAAGTTGCTACTGAGTAATATAGCCTCTTACAAAACACAACCACATTACGTCAGCAGTTGTTAACTTAACAGAATACTTACAGACGGAAAATAAGTATTTAAAACACGATGATGAAAAGATCACTGTAGAGATCAGTGCAAGCCAACTTACCACGAGTCCTCCTGATATCAGACTGAGGCTAGACGGAGGGGGCATCCATCTCAAGTCTGCAGGGGCTCGACAGGTGACTTTCAAGTGCTTCAAAATAAATCTGAACTTAAAGTACCCATCACAATAAATGTAAATAAATAAAATCTGTTGACTAAAAATGGCAGACTTGAATAATAGAAATACAAAGGATGGCAAGTGGAATCATCACAAACCAACTCCATTGCACACACACACACACACACACACACACACACACATATATATATGTATATATATATATATATATATATATATATATATATATATATATATATATATATATATATATATATATATATATATATATATACCAGATTATGGTAGCTTCCCCGTAAAGGTGTAAACAGCTTCACCAGCCCATTTATGCAGTTTAACACTAAAATCTGTCTTCTTTTGCTTATCCTTCCCAAAAAAAAAAAAGGTGCACCGATCTGAAATGCTGGGATCAAATGCACAAGATACTCTGTAGATGAAGCAATCATAAATCATTTAAGGAAGGGCTCTTAGTGCGGATCAAACTTAAAAGATGGAAGATGACTATGTGGAGAAGTCTGAGTCTGTCTTTTTTCGCCTGTTTAATTTATTTATTCTAATCTTATATTTCATGCCGATACAGTGAAGACACGGTTGTGAGAAAAGAAAAGGGCTGGATTGTTGAAAGATGAGACAAGGGGAGGAAATTGCTTGGGGGAAGAAAAGGATGAGATGGGAGATTAAGGGAAGGGTGAGGACAGGGGTGAGGAGGGCAATAGAAAGCACATGAGAATGATGAAACAGAAGGGAGGGGAAAGGGCGAAAGCCAGAAAAGTGGCAAGTGAAAAGCAAAAAAGACAGGGATCAAAACAGAATATAAAAGGAGGAATGAAGGGCAGGAGAGGATAAAATGAGCGGTCAAAAAAAAAAAAACTGAGCTGGGGAAAAAAAAAATGAGGAGAAAGTGACAGAGGTGAATAGGAGCAGAGGAACGATGAAGAGATGAGGACGGGGAGGAGGTAGGTACCCCTGTGGTTTTGCTTGGGGGCGGTCTGGACCTGCTACCTCCCTTAATGAGCACCGTAGAGAGCGTGTGTAGAGCTGTATTCCAGCGTGCTGAAAAGTGCGTTTTCTGCCTTTCTGTCTGTCTGTTCATATGTGTGTGTGTGTGTGTGTGTGAGAGGGTCTATTCCCATGGCTGTAAGTGTGTGCTCTTGCAGATCTGTGCTTGTAAGGGCCAATCTGAGTGGCAGGCCTTGTTAAAGTCAAGCAATGGAGCTAAAACCATGGCAATCTACAAGATCTTCAAATGACTAAACCAGTTTTATATGTCCTGTTTTGAGACATATCTGGTCTCGTGCTTTTTTATGTTGACTGGACAAAAACAACATAATGACATCAAGCTGCGTTGAAGACCATTCTGCAAACACTCAGCCTAGGTCAGCTAACATTTTAATGTTAGTATTTCTGCATGGCATTGTCAGAAAACACGGCAAAAGCATTTTTCACACCTCAGAAAACCTTCCAACTGATATTTAACATTTCTGAACTGAAGAACAGAGTGACAAAGTGTCATACGGCATCATTTATAATCTTTTTGGTTTCAAGTAATCGAAAGAACAATTAAAATGAGGCAAATACAACTAAAACATTACTGTTCAACAGCACAGAACAACACTATTTTGCTGAAACAAAGTGACACTAAGATGTTTGTAGAGTTTGTTCTTAGCTAAGAACAAATCCAAGATAAGCAGATTTTTGTGAAGGGCACAACATTTTGAAAAAGTTCATAAGCACAACAGAACAAATATGATGTTAAGAACAATTGGTAAATGAGGCCTACTCGCTTTTGGACAGACAAGACCAAAGAGAAGATGTCTGGTCAGACATGTTTGCAGAAAGCCAAACGGCACAATCACCTCGTACTGACTGTCAAGCACAGTGGCTGATGAGTAAAGCTCCTTCTGCAACAGTGGAACCTGAACAGCTTGCAGTCAGTAGGTTGACTCTTTACTACTCTGTAAAGTATTTTAGGGTCAAATGTGGTGCGATCTGTCTGACAGGTTTGCTGAAACTGACTTATACAGCGGATATTTGGTTTTGTTGAAATTGTATTTAGTTAATATCAGTGAGCATTATAAATGAAAGATGCAAAAATGGCAAAAGCCTGAAAAAAAATGAATCTGGAAATTTTGAATAGAGGCAAAGTGTGTTAGATATGTCTGTTTTGAAACACATAATACATGTGTATGACTGAGTGTGTGTGTGTTCAGATAATTCAGACTGTCTCCAACAATTTCAGAAAACTGAAAGTTTCTGACACTCTTGCATTCCTGTCACAAGAGTGACAGAGGAAAACTGACACTCATCTGTTGACATAAAATTTACATTGACGCTTAAAGTGGAACTATTATGTGCATTTCAGGCTAATGTATTTTTATTTCTGAGACCAGAAGGGCTGGGATTGATCGAGTTATTGTCACAAATCGCTTTATTTACTTCAGACCGACCCTCTCCGTAGGCTGTCAGATCAGCCTGTGGGCAAAACGAGTGGATTGAGACTCTTCCGCATTAAGCCCCGCCTCCCGCCACCGCGCTACATCGGGAGCGCGCACCACAACTGCTTTCCCCGTCATTGTAACATCTCATAAACAGAAGGATTAGACTCATATGAACTCAATAAAAAAAAAAAAAAAAAGAAAAAGAAAAAAAAATACAATGTCAACACATAGCATACAGCCCTACATGTTGGAACCTGAATCAGACCCTGAAAACGAAGTGGAAAACAGCAACCCACAGCAACGAATGCAGCAGGATGTCTCTCTTTGGTAAACTCACCAGCCATCGTTGGAAATAACTTTATCCGACGTTTTCCACCCGCCTGATGTATTTGTACATGCCCTTGTTCACCAGTAGAAGGTAACCAATCACCGAACCTCATCCCCCGGGACGTCACAAGGATTTCCAAGTAGAAAAAACTCTCTAAAAAGACGCGTTTTTCGTCGACATGGAAACCGAACGGAGAGCGTGCTGGAACTCAAACTCAAACATGCGTTTAGGTGATAAAAAACAGCGCCGTTCACATGTCTGATGAGGATTCAACACTGTAACACTGTAGAAAGCTCAGAAAACTCCAAATACCATAATAGCACCCCTTTAAAGTTCTTGGTTTAATGTGATCCAGCATGGTGGATGAACAATGTACTTTATCGTAATGTTTTTGATTCTGAAGTTTGAAATTCATGTTTGTTTTTCTGGAATTGATGCAGTTGCTGTTTCCTGAAACCTCATATATGTGCCTTAAAATTGCACATTTAAAAACTTTTCTCAAAAAAGCCTTAACACTTCAACAGTGAAAAAACATATTATTTTAGCTGTTTCACACCAAAACAATGAAATAAAGTGAAAAATACCTTTTCTATCCCCTGATGGAGTAATGTTGTAGCCGTTTTTTTCCCATTAGAAATAATTAATAATCAATTCACAGTCTAATTTTGTTCTGAAGGATGTTGTTTGCTGACACAAATAATATTTTGCATATCATCTTTTAATTATGATTTTCCGCTAACTTTTAATCTTCATCTGCTTTTCCCATTTGTACAATCTCAAAGCAGTGTAGACACATTACAGGACGTGTCCCTGCAGTCATGCCACAGTGAAACACATAATACTGCATTCTGTGTATTTTTTTGCATCCTAATTGATATTTTCAGCTTGTCCACTTTTTTAGCTGGCAATCTCAAAATATCAAAGAGACATCAGAAGGAATGGTTGGAATTTCCTCCACCTTTTTCTCTTCCTTGCTCCTGTCCTGCATCCTCTTTGTTTACTTTTCAGCTTATTTGGTATTTTGTGTGTCACTTAATTCATTCCCTAAATATGCCCAGTATGATCTGACCTGTTTGAAAATGCCACCATATTCTCTGAAGATTAAACTATGGGGACAAGAGACTAAACAAACATAGCACAGGGACATAGTCATGTACACAAATGTCTTGGGGAAGGGTGGCTACTGTAAACGTGTTTAAAGACCACCAGATGCTTTAATTCAACTTTTCCATGCCTTTAGTTGCCATAGCATGAGGATTCAACAGATTGATATACTGTCTTTCAGGCATCGATTGGTCAAGCTCTTACTGAGTCCACGTCTCACTGCATCAGCTGTGCGATCTGTCCCATTTACACATGAAATAATGATATGGAACATGGTTTAAACTTTTGTTATTTTTATACTTTTGTTGCCTTACACTTCAACTCTTTCCTTTTAAATGTTTGACTTGATCTGTTTTATCTGCCTCAGGCTGATAACGTATGCATATAGAAGAGCAGGAATTTCCCTGAACAGATCCAATTACCCAAATGAAAATTACTATTAATTGTCACTATAATTGAGGATGGTTATAATTATCTTTTTAACGAGATTGGTCCTGACAGACATGTCTGTGTCATTACAGCATCAGTGTTGGATGAACAAAGTAAGTTATGGAAGCTATGTTTCAAGGAATTCACATTCCATACTTTACTGTTCATCGTTGGGATAAAAGAAAAGGTCCTGTGTTGTCAAAGCCATCTGACCCACTTCGTTTGGGTTGAGCTGTTTATTTTTTTTCCCTAGTAAGAGTGATTCTCTTTTTTTTTTTTCCAGTTTCAAACAATACAAAAGAGGTTGACCCCTGTGTATGTGACCTACTGTATCTTCACAATTAACTGGCTCAGTTAAACCGTTGGGTTGGACCACAGTAGACTGGGTATGGCCCAAACTGTTTCTAGTCAAAGGGCAGAGAGGTGATTCAATCTCTGTGTTACCTGTGTTTTGTCCTTACAATATGTACTTGAATGTGTGTTTTCCTGTGTGGTTGAGTGAGGAGAAGTTAAAGTGTGTTTTGGGAAGTGGAATACAATTACAGCAGCTCGAGGGGGCGCAAAAATCAAATAAGTCTTTGTGTGTGTGTGAGTGTGTACAATGAGGTTCTCTTCACTTCATCTGCTTTGTCAACTTCTTCTACCTTAATTTGGTTTGACTGCCTGCTGTAACCTGTCATTTCCAACAGAAGACATCTGTGTGAGTGCAGGAAGTTCCAGCGTGTGCATCTGAATCTTGTATCCATGACAGACTTTCTTGTTTCACTTTGAAGTCACCTTTGACCAAAGGAAATCAGCCAAGTAGAAACATACATCTAAACATTATTCTGTTTGTGTGAGTGTTCATTATTAATAAAGTGCAGTAATGAAGCATGAAGTGTGTGTCTGACAGCCGGTGAAAGTGATTGATGGCATTTTTCTTTTCTTTGTTCTATCCAGCTGAACAAAAGGTAACATGGAAGGTCCCCTACAGACTCATGCTGCAAATAATTAAAGTCAAACCCTTCCCAAAATACTTCATGACACACACAGCAGGGGCACTACTAGTCATTTGGGTTCCCTGGGCACAAATACTTTGTGGTCCCCTCTCCCGATATATTTTTTTTTGTTTTTGTTTTTCTAATTTTCAAATCAGGTCCATGATAGGCCCATGCGGAAAACACTATCTGACAAAATAAAAATTTAATTCTAGCATTTCTAAAGAGAAAACATTTCTCACAACAAATATGTCACTAACACAAGAAAATACCAGCCAGATTTTGAGGGGAAAAAAATATCTAAATAGGAAAAAAATGTCCACAATGATCCATTATTTCATGTTCTCTCAGTGCTCTCGCAGCAGAGTTTCAAATGTAGCCTTAGACCAGTAGCAACAGTATCAAACCATGGAACTGTAAGATAAGAAAACAAAATCTTCATAAATTAGCCAATTATGCTTTTGCACTAATGATTCCACCAAACATTGAATACATAAATAAAATAAACATAAGATGGCTGCAACAATAATAATGACAATTATTTTGAAAAAGACAAAACAATGTTTATAAAGTGTATGTCAACTCTGAGCTTGAGGCTAAATTGAACACAACTGCCATTATTAATAATAAATCAATATATTAGTTTTAAATTGTTTAGATGTGTCAATATAGGTTATATTGTAACAGATTGTGACATATGACATATTACTGTAATGTTAACATGCATACAAAAACAGTTTAGCTGGAATAGCAATGTTCTGGTACTCTGAGTGTTTCTGAACAAGTCTAAATCGATGCAGTGAATGCTGATATGTCCCACATAAAATCTGATTGGCTGGATGTTAAGAGAGGGGTGGGAGTGGTTTTTCTTTGTGTTTTCCAACTATATGTGTAAAAAGGTGACAGTGTGAGTTGGTATGGGCTGATTTTACAGCTGTTAGCGGCTAATAGCAAAAAATTTTGTTTGTTTTTGCACTGTTGTGACCCACTGTAGTCATAATTGACAACACTGTGCCAGACTTTGCCATTCAGTTGGCTAAAAGAGTTGTAACTTAAATATGAATTGATTATGATTAATGGGCCCCTTGTGATGGACAAGCGACCTGTCCAGGGGGTACTGTGCCTCTTGTCCAGTGATTGCTGGGATAGGCTCCAGCTTCCACTGCAGACCTTAGCTAACAAAACGTTTAACTAAAACAGAAACAATTGATGTGATTTAGCCATGGAGCTATGTTGCCTGATTTCTGGACAGCCAGGTATTATATCGGAGATGCTAGCAAAGTAAAACCAGAGGACCTGTCAAGCCTCAACATCTCCATATCACTGACATCATATTTAAAATAAAGACTGCATTGAAGTTACAACTTTAATCACATTTTCCAGTGTAACATTGCAACCATAAATACAACCAGCTGAACAAATTATAAAGACGAGCAAATAATTTAGTGTTTTGTGGTTACATCAGCCATTTGTCAGCCTTGTTGGAGATACAAGGTGGTGTCGTCTGGAGATGTGTGAAAATGATTTAGTCAGTCTGTCACTGCTTTAATGCTTGACTCAAGGACCTTTTTTTTTAATCTCAGTTATAATTTAATAATTAAAGAACCTAGTGAGGTAGAACAGCAGCTCTTGTTGACTGTTTACTCCTTGAATTTGTATGTTTCGTGTTATGTACATGATGAGAAATCGGAGTGACTACTCACTATTGCTCTGCTCCAGCTGCTGTCAGGGCTTCAGCTGTTTTTATTTATCTTAAATCATTGTAGACATTTGTCTATAGACAGTGTATGTTTCTATGCTATGTTTATTTCTCTTTCTGTCAGCTTTGATGGGTTCAGCAAGCCCCCTATGAGGGCATTGCCTTAAATATACAGATAGTATTTGAGTATCCAGTCCCGCTTTATTCAGTACCTCTCAGGCAAGTAATTTAATTTCTGTGACACCCAGCATTTTGAAAATAGGTGATTTCAAGTCTAAAATGTTGATGTCCCCTGAGATGCAGCTTCCATTTGGATCAGAGTGTGAGTCACTTTGGCATTTCTGATGTTTTATTGGATATAGTATTTAAATTGAATAGACAGATGGAAGCTTGGTTTGCCATGATTTTATCATGCAAACACAAGAGACCAAATGCATAAAACTGTCTTTTTTTCAATAAAAAACAAAAAACAAAAAAACCTGTGTGTACACACCAAAGCAGTGTCTTTTAGCTAGATTTTTAAAGCCATGCTTGGATATCATTCATTTTTATAGCTCTAATTCTTTGTGAAACTATTCACATGTGCACAAACCTGATTCTTGACTTTATTTGCAGATTGTATCAAACATATGTGGCACCACAACTGAATAGGTATGAAAAGAAAAGCAGCACAAATAATCTCGCCAGAAACCCCTAATTTAAATTATTAAAGAAGTTAGTAAAAAAGAAAATGTTTGATTTCTTTTAATGGTTGACGTTCTTCAAAAACTGCTTAATGAGTGAAGTGACAGAAATAAAGTTTAGAGCAAAGGACCCTGCTGAGATAAAAACAAATGAAACACATGAACTGTCAAACTTGAAACAAGAGAAAATGTGTATCAGTCTGCACAATGACAGCGTTAAGATTACCTGCAGAGGACCAGCAACAACTGCTGTTTCATATGCAACGGATAAACGCACAACTTGCTCAGAGCCACTACAGTCTTGCTTTAAGATGAACTCAGAGGAGATACTAATATTTTCTTAAAAACCCCTTAAAAGCCTTGAGGCATAACACTTAAGCCAAAAAAAATTGAGAAAAACTCAAAGGTGTTTCACAGCTGTCTTTGTGCAGTAGTTAGTAAAAGTGAAAGTGTGCACAGTCTAATTATATATTCCTTTCTGAAAAATAAATTAATAAAATTGTGTAGAAGAACTGGTGTACTCATTATTAATGCATGTCGCCTCAGGAATCTCCAGGAGGCAAAGACATACTTTGATTCTCATTTTTGTTGACCTTCAGACTTGTTTTTCCACATTTAAAAAAAAAAAAAGAGAGAGAAATCAACAGTGACTCAATGCTTCTGTTTAAAAAAAACACTCTCTTTTTTAAAAAAATGTATTTATTTTTTTATTTTAAACATAGATATCATTTGCACATATACTCCCAGTTTGTAATGTTGGCTTTTTCTATCAGACGCAGTTTTAGCTGTATGAAAAGTACTTTTTCATCCCCCAGTTTAACACTGCATTTTCCACATACTGAACACACTCCGGTAGCTACACACCCAGCTGCAGCTATGTGTTACACTAACAAATCTTGGCCTCCATTCATTTGTTATTCAGGCTTATTGGAGTGGTAATAATGACATTTAGTGTGTTTTTAGCCTTGAGGGTGTGTGTGTGAGTAAGGGGTTCTCTGGGGCAGATGGCATATGGTTTTAAATGACTAAATGAAATACGGAAAGCTCTTGGCATGTGAGCTGACAGTGGATTTAATATGAGTTAACTAAGAAAGAAAATAAGGAGATACATATTTGATATACTGAGCAGGTCCACACATACACACACACGCACACACACAAGCTGAAATTTGCAGTCACACCTATAGTTTTAGATAATCTCAGTACAGCTGTGCTCTGTTTCGCATACATGCAACGATGAAATGAGCTTTAAGACGTACATGCATGCACAACTATGTCCCAAACACAAAATAATCCTGTTAAATCAAACAGAAAAAAATAATTGTCAAAAACTAAAAGTTTGTGTTTCGTTACACCAGAAGGAAGTGTGTGATTTACCCAAACAATGTGCAGGCTTCTTGACTCTGAGATGTTTCAGACATGTCCGCTGAGGGAGATATCTGAGACCAAATAAGACGAGCTCTGAATTAGTTTAAAGCTAAAATCATAAAGTCACACCATAGATTCAAGATATTTTGGCCTCTCTCCAGCTGTGGAGTAAGATACAAAAATAAATAAATGAATTAAATAAGTAAACATTGAAACCAGGACAAACCAGGCAATCAGGCCCTGCAGTTTCCTCATCAAGCCCTCCATCTCCAGTAAAAGTTTCTGTAAGTATCAGGTGTGAAATAGTGTCTCTTCTGCTCCCCAATAATGTGACATTGATTACATTCAATGTCCTGAACTTAACTTCATTTCTTTGAATCCAAGAACAGCCCCCAAACATCTCCAATTCTGTAACATTACTTCTCATCAGCAGCACAGTATTTTGAAATGTCTTCAGTAAGTGCATCCAACAGTCTGTGTGAATTTCTTAGAAGTTTATAGATCTGCAGTTTCTAACATCCAGGATGAAGCAACTAAGAAAAACTACCTTGCCTATTACTTGATAAATGGCAGAATTTGCTTGTTAAAGGATGAGCACCTCTATTCTTTATGACATTAGGTTTGGTTCTGCTGAATTAATATGTCAAGATTTCCAAATCTAAAGAAAGCTTTGTCTGTATGACAGATCATCACTTCAGCTGATGGATGGATAAAAGCTTTATTGACAGCTGTCGTTTGGCCGTTAGGCTCTGATTCCATCATTCTTTGTGCGTACATGTTATTTAATCAATTGAATATTGGAGTGAAGGCTGAACAATATTTAATTTCTTTTAACCAGAGCCTACAGGTGGATGCTGGGATGGCGGAGGAGAAAAATGCAAAAGGCTCTGCCCAGATTGGATGGGTATGTTTGTTCTGATTGGATGCAGTGAGTTGTCTGAGGCTTGAGTTGTCTGCCTGAACTAGTTCACCGGCTTCAGATTAGGTGTTGCTTGCAAAGATAATAATGATACATAATAATCAAAATATACTATTCTGTGTAAACTAAAAAGGATTAAAGGAGTTTGTTATGTAGTATTTTGGGTTCTGGTGGTATAAGTCAGAGGTGTCCAGCTCTGGTTCTCGAGGGCCAGAATCCTGCAGGTTTTCTATGTATCTCTGCTCAGACACACCTGATTCAAATTAATTAGTAGTAGAGCTTAATCAGTTGTGCACGTCATTGGCTGTTTGATCCATTTAGTGGAAGCTAGATGTGTTGGAACAGGAATACATGGGAAACCTGCAGGACAGCGGCCCTCGAGGACCAACTTTGGACACCCCTGGTATAAGTACTAAATTGAGTCCTGGAAATATTTTTCCTTTGTAAAAAAAACAACTTGATAGTAGTAGTGAGGCAGAATTAAGCAGATGAGGAGGAGGAGGGTCTGCTGTGATGCTTAGCTGGCCTCGGTATTTGAATTTGATTCTTGCAATTTACTGTATTTTACTTCCTTGACTAATGACCTGCAAGAGCGTTGCTTTGGTCTAAACAGACATAAAGGTTAATGAAATAATGACAATAATAATTGATGGAGTGAGCTATCAGTCAAAAGGCCATTTCTTATCTCAAAGAACAATAAATGTCAGAAGAAAGGACACTTAATGCCCATGGTACTTAGACCACCACCTGCTCCACTTCCTGTCTGCTCAGACGCAAGCGTTACAAAGATGTGATGAGGTGAAGGGAAACAACACAGTTCCCATTGCCTCATTTATGCTCCCATGTGTCATTTACATCAGCATGTTTGTCAGGAAATACATCTACTGGAGGTCAGGAGTTCACCTCGAGTTCATCAGGCAGTAGCAAATATGGCGGCGGTGGAGATCATAAAAATGCACATTCTCAAAACAAGAGACAGAAAAGGCCGTGCTCAGAGGATGTGGACCATGTGGTCATTAATTCATTGTGGCTTCTTTTTCATCTGTTTTACTTTTGCGACTCACCTGTATACTCTACAGTAGACACCATAAACACCCCGCAGTTTCCACTGGTACTGCTTCTTTTACCACGTCTGAGTACACATAAATGAGGCTTTTATTTAGCTTGTCCATCTGTCCATAACATGCCAAAAGTTACATTGTGTCCTTAATGTGGGCAAAAAGGCCACGCCACAAAGAAACCTTAACACTTACCTATTTAAAGGCAGAGTATGTAAGATTTCAAGGCGATTCTCTCCACCACTAGGTGGCAAACACCAGGTGGTGAGCAAAACCACAAAACTGCTACCTCCACAAATGACCACAGGTTGGCAGAAATGCGCAAAACTGACCCCTCACCCCTCCTCCTTGCCAGCTCCAATGAGGGCAGGAATCGCTTGTGAGCTGTAGCTCAGAGCCGCTCTGCAATAAATGGGCTTATACTCCCCCTACTGGTGGAAAAAAGTACTTTTTTTCTTTACTGGTCAGAAAACATTCAAGAAGGGTCTTTGTCATTAATTAAACTTGCAATTTAATAATGCATCAAATATGGACAGACTGGAACCTACATATTTTAAAAAACTAGCTAATTATGATTGTAGTTATTCTTTTAGTTAATTTATTTTGAAAATATTGAAAATCTTACATACTCCACCTTTAAAGCCCAGCCCATAAAGAAATGGCAAGAAAGTGTTTATATGGCTACTTAACAAAATGTAACCTAACAGTTATCTTATTTTTGGATATTTACTATATGTTACTATTAGGTATGTCTAAATATACTATCATGTAATCTACTGCTTGCTGGTATCTAGAAGACAAGTCAAATTGAGTTCAACAGCAACATTTTTACCACAGTGATACAGAAGATCTCAGAAACGATATGAGTCAAATATGTCACGAGTAACTACACAATTCTACACAATATAATGTGGTTTTATCAGATGTTTTCAGCAACAATGTAGTGTTTACATTTAACTTTTTTTTTTACAACCATTTCTCCTTATCTTCCAGTTTTACTGCTAAGTAGTAAGATAGGGAAAAGTTTTGTACAACAACTTTTACTCCTAATTTCATCTACATTCTCTCAAACAGGGAGATCAAAATTTCCCATCCTGCAACTTTTAGATGCATATGTTATATGCAGAATAAAATGGCTGAATTCCCTCATCCACATTACTTTTAGCTCTTCAGAGGTCTGATAATGGGCCCTTCATTGCATTCAGATGTGCTGGAGAAAGGTTGCATTTAAAAGTTGCAGGATTGTTCCTCTCGAGGACCCGACGCCCACGTTCTAAAATATTAAAGAGTTGGGAGAAACTTCCTACATCACTTTCTGACTTGTACCTCCAAATTTTTCAATATTTCTGGTGAATTTCTTTTCCACGCACACAAACATAATATGAACACAGCAACATGTCCTCAGCTTGCTCTCCACACACACACACACACAATTTTGTTTGCAGTCAAACACAGTCGCACTCAGGATCAGTAGATGTTATCTAAGTGAGCAGTAAACAGACTCTTTAAAGTCGGTGGCCTCGGGGTGCCTTCCTCTGGTCTGTGGCTCCATGGGTCCTGTCTCACCGTGTTAGCTCAAGCTGACATGAAAGCCTCTAATGGCTGCTATTTGTGCCTTGGAGGGGAATGGAAATCTGAACACGAGAAGGACATGGGATTTCGCTTAAATAAGTGTTATCATTGGAGGACGTGTTTGTGTGTGTAAGTGGGTATTTTCAGGGCGTTGGGTTGCTCATATGGGGGCTCACTTTGCTGCATCTTGTATGTGAATGTTAGTGGATAGAAGCCAGGTTGGTTGCATGAAAGCAGCGTTTAAGATTAGCTACTGTGGTGATACAGAGCTTATGTGATTTACATGATTTTCAAACTTGAGTCCAAATGAACTGAATGTGAGATCAGGCAGAAATGTGAATGCATTTTTTAATTCGCTAATTAAAAGCCAATAGTCATTAAATCATCATACATTAACTAAAAAATGTATGACACGTCATTGTGGTTCCTTGCGATGATAGCTACTTTTAAAGCATTCATGCTCATTTAAATCTCAATACATTATATGGAACATATCCTGACAATAATATCACTTGCGTAACTTTTTTTAAATGACAGAAACACACACTTTTCATTCACATATAGTAAAGTTTGAACAAATCTGGTTGGAATAAGTAAAACTAAAATAATTAACTAGGAAAATTATTCATATTTTTCTAGTTCGTCACATTTGAAACAGGTCCAAAGTTGCAACTTGTACACTCAGATCTACAAACCATTACGTTTATGTGGAGAGTAATTATGGTTCTGCTTGTTTTGGTCAAACTGTTTTGACAGCAAAACAAATTACATCTCAAAAGCAGTCCTTGTAATTTCTCTGTCAGCCATTAATTTGTTGATAATAATTATGACTCTTTAATGGAAAACATGAAAATCTGATAAAAAAGAAATCTTGCTGCGGCTGTTGAAACAAAATTTATGGGGTTTTTTTTTGTAAAGTTTCTATCTTTCTCCCTCTAAATAACTCATGGGGACAAAATGTTTAGAATATTAACCAAGACTATCAACTCTGCATAAAAGATGGATGTCTACATATGATAATTTGTCTTTTTAAAATGAGGAGTAACTCAGCCAAAACCACACATTGGAGGTTAAAGAGCAAAGTCCTGATGGATGATTAGAGTGATAAATGAGCAATTTCTGAGATACAAACATAAGTGCTTGATGGCTAACATGGAAATCTGCAGCTTCTACATAAACACAGTCTGAATACTTGAATTTATATTTTTTCTTGGACAGTATTTCAAATCAGTAAGATCATTTGTTGATGTTCACAAATATTTCCCACTCGCGTGAGTCACAGCTGTACAATATCAGACATGTGGAAATGAGCATATGTTATTACTATATATATATGTATATATATATATATATATATATATATATATATATATATATATATATATATATATATATATATATATATATATATATATAAGTCTTATGATCAATATTCTATTCTATTCTATTCTATTCTATTCTATTCTATTGTTATTTGGCAGATGCTTTTTTCCAAAGCAACTTACATGTGATAAGTGAACAATTAACCATAGCAATGAACCTAATAATCATGGGTGGGGGAAGCCAGAGTACCCGGGGACGCAGGAGAAAATGCAAACTGACCAAATGTTTATTTTGTTTTTTGTTAGAATTTAGTCACATGAATCTTATGAGTTTTACTTCAGTTTTAATCTCATAAATATGATGATATCAAAGCTGACTAAATCTGCAGTAGATTCAGTTGACTGACATTAACTCATGCATTTGGGCCTAATTCAGATGATTTCTGTCACTTGCAACCCAGTTGAAGTACTGGCAAGTGTTGTGTGGGCTAGAAGTGGTTCACATATGAGGAGCCTGCCTGGACATAGGTTACAGCAAATTACTCGCACATATGATGGTCATATAGCAGCGTTTTGACCGGCATACTTACATGCAGTCAACACCGTAAGTCAAGGAAAAAGGGCCAAGCAAGACTTCATATGGGGACCATACTGGGGCAAAATATTACCTGCTGTCTGGGATGTTTAAGGGTAATACTTAATGTTTAACATTGTTCACTAAATTTCTGATGAATACCATCTGCACAGAAACCTCAATCATTTAGACAGATACATGTTTCTACGCCAACACCACATATGTACTGAGCATGCACATGCACATTCACACTGACAGCAGATGCAGTGTTATGCTTTCATTGTGAAAATATGTTTTCTGACACTGTACATTGTGTAATTATGTTTGTGTGCAGGGAAAAGATGTGTTGGGCTGAATTTTCAAAGTAGATCAGGGGCATTGAGACACACACTCACACACTTGCATACTGCTTTGAGCCACTTTTCTCTCTTATTCCCTGATCGCGCTCTTGAAATTGCAGATCTGATATTGAATATTGATAGATCCCCAACAGCCCCCCTTTGCTTGTTTATAGCTCTGTCCTAATGAGATCACTTTGATTTCTTTTCATTTCTAATGAGATCTCTGAACAACGAAGGGGGAATAAAGGCTAATTATCTCAGTATTGATTAATTAATAGATGCTATTTTTATATCTTTAAGAAAAAATTGTCTTACTAGTTTTCACCCATTGCTGGAGGTTGTTTTTCTGTAAAAGTTACAGACAGAGAAAGGGGTTTTCTATTTCATTTCCTAGTTGATGTAAGTCTTGCCTGAAGAAGCATAATCAAAGCTACATCCTAAATGTTATTGCACTACAATTATGTTTATTAGGATTATGAAAGGAACGTAGTTTGAGTCACAAGATGTAAGTTCACAAGAGTGCAATATAATGACTTGCACATTGCATTTCCACGTTTGGAACGCTGCTGCTTCCAGAGAGCAACATAGAAATGACTTCTGTTACAAATTTATGCATCTTTACAACATATATTGTTTAACTAGAACTGTTTTCTTATTTTTTGCATGCACTCTTTTCTACCGCTGTATTCAACATCTCCTTTATACTATGTTATACTTATACAATCAGCTGTAAGATATCTCCATGAACAGTTGTCAATGGTTAAATGGTATGGATCATAAAAAAAAAAAAAAAAGATTATTTATATGTGAAAAAAAAACAACAAAAAAACCCCTTGCGATCTTGAGATATCAACAGTTTGAACATAGCGAGCCGTTGTATGCTAACGGTAGCTAATGTCACCACTGGACATGGAACGGCTAATGTTACACATTTTCACATGTTGACTGTTTCCATTTTAAATGTGAGCTTACCTGCAAGAGAGCTCAACTTGCTGTTTTATCTTTACTCTTTTATTCCCCTGATTCATGATGTCTGAATGCCATGGCTATTTACTGTTGTCTTTCAAAGTTGAGGCGGTATCCGTCACAACAAACCAGTTGGTGGCCCTACGCGCAGTACGTGTCGTTACGAGCAGTGGTGCTGCTGTGATCTACACAAGAGCATTGCAGAGATGGAACATCTCATCTCCCTTTCTTGTATCATCAGTTTATTGAAGTCCAGTGGAGACCTGATGTAAAACCCCCATAGTGTTGGAGCATCTGTCTGGATGCCTATCTCTTCTCTGAGCTCTTTTCAGCCAACAAAAGTAAACCTGATATTGATCTTGTATTATCTTGTGCCGTGTTCCTGTCTTGCTTACTTTTCCTTCTTTACTCCTGTAATATGTTTGTGTGTTTCTTTGATGAATTAGCCATTATGTACATTCATACCAGCCAATGTGTTGATATCCAGTGTCCAGTGGTGCTGTTTAGGGGAATGTATATCGTAGTCCTAGCATTGGTTAACAGATTTAGTGCCTTTTTTTTCTCCACAAAATATCATATATTTGAAAAATCAGCATTTAGTAAACACAGATAATTGGATTTAAATTTCCTCTGGGCCTTAAGTTTTCTGAAAAAAAACAAAACAAAACAGTGATTAGTCCATATCAGCTGCAATGGAAGTTCCTATAACTAACAAATAGAAAAAAAAGTCTCTGCTGTTATTGCTGCCATTGTGCTGCAAAGCTTCAGTGAAGACTCATTGTGGGGCTTCAAGCTTAGTTACAGACTGGTAATATCATAAAGACAACAATTTTTACAGTTTTTAGCAATTTTACAATGACTTCTAACCTGACACTGAAGATGAGCAACCACGAGGCAAACAAATAAATAAATAAATATATAAAGTAGGCATTAAGGGATTTCATGAATAAAGCAATGACATTCTCCCATTTCAAATATTTCACAACAAATTAAAATGGCTGTGTGTCAAAGCATATGTCTAATTAGCGTGTTTATGCACGTGGTTGTGTGTGTGTGGTGCTCGGGGCTAACAGAAAAAGCTAATGTAGTGGAAAATGTGTCTGAGCTGGGCCATGAAATAATGATGAGCCTCTGTGACTTAATCATGTTGACACATGGAGCTTTCTATTCATCTGCCCCTCACTCTCTCTCACTCACTCAAAAGTGTACTGTCTCTCCCTGTCCCTCTGTTTTCTTTCAGTCTTCCTTCCTTCACTTCTCTGATAAACTGTGACAGTGTCTGGCTCTTTCAATTCCTGCTGAGAACTTAATTAGTTTTATTCAGTTAATAATAATACCAAAGCAGCTTCTCAAGGCTGTTTTTAAACAATAAAATTCAAACTTTATTGAAGTGATTAAAGGTGTAGTTTGAAAACATTTAATATGGCATGTAATGAAATTATAAATTTGACAATTAAATTTAGTTTTAAACACTTGTATTAAATCATACTGTCAGTGCTGTAGATGGCGACAGCGTAGGAGTTTCACAGTAAGAGGAGCTTGCAGATGCAGGTTTTAATAGGCACATCGATGCTGCAGAGAAGTTAATAAAGGGCAAAATTGTTATTCCCCTAAACTATTTGTCTCAATTCGCTCAGCACATTTTTCATGAATCGATATTTCTCTTAAGATTTGTGATTTTGAGTATTTGCTCGTGGCTTGTTTATTTGCTGCTGCCTCCACAGGAGGGACCTGGCATTCCAAGCAAACCGAGGGACCTGATTAAAGCGTCCCCCCCTATCCTGCTTTACCAACCAAATCAGCAGTTTCCTTAATTTCCTCTCCCTTGGTGAAAATATGAGTATCTGAGCTTGTGAGATCCCCACGTCTGTCTGTGCAATGCAGAATCTGGAATTTAAAACTTTTGACCACTGCTGCAGTGCTTTAATCTAAAAAAAAAAAAAGACCCCTTGTTTTAGGACTGGGCATCACTCTGGAAGTCTGAAGATGCTTGTTTGTGTAAAACTTGACATTAGTCTCACCTTGTTCAAAAATCTTTGTGTGTAACTTCATAAATGTTTTGTTTTCCCCTCTCTGTTTAGGCGGCTGTACATTTGAAGAGTCATATAGCAGCTGTGGTTACAGCGTGTCTCTGGGAACCAATGGTTTTACCTGGGAACAAGTCAACTCCTGGGAAAAACCCACCATCGATCCCGCCCTTCCAACAGGTAGGCTTTTACACAGGCATAGTGTCTGGGCCACAGAGACAATGTACATCTAGGAATTGGAAATTGCAGTTTTTAAACTGTTGGAGCTCTGATTTAGGTAACATAACTAATCAGACGACATTGAAACCTGGTCTGTTCCAGTTGTGGCTACTAATGTAAATGTCAAATGTTCAAGATTTCATCACCTCTTAATGACTGTATTAATTTCATGTTGACACATGAACAATCATATTAATAATACATGTATTAAAGGTGAAACTCAAAGATGAATTCACCTGTAAACACACAGTCAGACAACATTTGCTCATCAATCCATCTGGTTTCTATACTTTATATTCGAGCATTTCAAAATGCCATTTGCAGTCTAGCTGCATGAGAGTGATTCTACAGTGATCTATGAACACCAGAGTTTTCTCGGGATTGGCTCAATGAGTCAAGTGCATTTGTCGAGGAAAATAATAACTAGAGAAATTGAAGGTATTGACTTTATTACCAAGTTTCAAACAAAGTACTGGAAAGAATTCCTTTGTAACCAAGAAGTAGACCAATCCATATAATGATCAATTAATGTGACAAACTGGTTCTTGCCAGTTGGTCTGAAGAGGGTGCTGTACTTGTGCAATCATGTTCTGTTGAACAGAAAGGCATTAGCTTCATATTTGGTTCATTATTGATCATGCGAACTAAACTACACTAAACTGCATCATTAAACTTTAGTCTTTGGACAAATGAGATCAAGATAAATGTGTATGACTCAGGCAACAGAAAAGCTCAGTAAATGTACGGTTTCAGCATTTAGGCACAGGGGTGAGAGTGTGATGTTATGGGACTATGGGTGTTCAAATGATGTGAGAGATCTGCACCATAAATGCTCTTTATAAAATCATGCTTGATAAAGATGACTCACAGGTTTTCAGAAGTTTGCCAAGAAGGAATTCATTCATTCCTTCATCCATTCATTCATTCATTCATTTATTACCCTAACCGTTTAATCCAATGAAGGGTCACAGGGAAGCTGGAGCCAACTTACGTCCTGGATAAGTACAGATGAGCCCATTGATTTCAATGTAATGGGAAGCTTGAGAATATTCTAAACAAACCTTAAAGGTAGAATAATACAGCCTGTCTATCAACTAGAGCATGCAAACATTATTGCTTAAATACTGCACAGCTTCTGTACAGAAATGTGAGCAGCACTTGTGTACAACATATAAAAGACAATAAAGTTTGTCCTCCAAACTATAAACAGACTTATTCAGACAAAAAAAGCAGAGCTTTATGTTTAATAGAGTTACGCTAAACATTGTGTTGTCAGTTGCTGCAAAGACCTGAATGTTTTAGAAAAATGTGATCACTATGAGGTGGTGTAATTCAGATGTATTTAACACAGTAAGTAAGAGAAAGTAAGTACATGTTTATTTATATAGCACCGTTCAAGATAAAAATCACAAAGGGCTTTACAAAAAAACCAAAATAAAAAAAAAACACAAAAACTAAAAACAACATAAAAAAAAAAAAACATAAAACCAAATTAAACTTTATAAAAACATGTTTGAAATGATAAGTTTTTTTTTAGCAGCTTTGAAAAAAGCATCACTGCCGATCTCAGGTAGAGAGGAAGGAAGTTCCAGTTGGAAGGAACCACTGCTGCAAAGGCTCTGTCACCTTTGGTTTTAAGCTGTTTTTGTTTAACAACCAGCAGACCCTGATCAGCAGATATCAGAGACCTGCTGGGAACGTATGGCTGATATAAGCAGGCCCTTTGTCATGTCACTTCTGCTGTAAACTGCAGCTCAAATCAAAGTGTGTGTTGATTGGACTATTTAACTCAGTGCAGTCTCCAGTCACTTTATTACTTGTCCTATTTTATACCTTTTTTATGAATGGAATGAGCAAACATAGTTTGAGAAGAACCTCAACCGGTCTTCTGAAGACAGTAAACCATAGTGGTTTAACTCTACCAACTTTTTAATATGGTTTTTTTTTTTTTTTGTAATTTTGAAAGATAAAGTTTCTCATGATCTGCATTGCTTTCCAGAGAGTCTTTCCTCTTACTTTATGATAAAGATGTCTGATGTTTTTCCACTTTCACCCAGAAATTGAAGACATTTGTTGTTTTATTTAAGGTAATAGCTATGACTCATAATTTGGACATCTTTGGCAATAGGGCACAAACGCCCACAATTTCTTAATAAATCAAGTGAAATCAAAGAAGCTGAAATTCTCCCATCCCTGCATGACAAGAGTGTTGTTGGCTTTTTTTTTTTTTTTTTTTTTTTTTTTTTTAATAATATCCTTGCTTCCATCTGTCTGAGTTGGCAGACACAGTGGCATGACATGACCTCAACTGGGTCCCTCCCCACTTGTCAAACGCCACACAGCAATCAGATGGCCTATCTACCCATCTCATTCCCTCTCACTGTTCTGCCCTTTTGCTCTCTATATCTCGCCCACAGTCTCACTTTATAACTCATGCTTATCCCACACAATCTCTTTCACATTTCGTCTCTTGACTCTTTCTCTTTTCCCAACCTGATCAACATGACTGTTTAACAGACAGTTTTCCAAAGCAGCGTTAAGATTCAGTCATACAGACATTCAAAACGCCAGAAAGGGCATTTATCTTCCTTTCCTCTGTCAAACTGCATACATTTGCAAACATGGTAATATCAGACACGTCCTTATGGGAGCCAACCGAATCACAACTTTTTGACATAATTAAAGGACATTTTCAATAAACCAAAGAAAAAATATTTGAGGAGGCACTGAAAGTCCAATAGTCTCACGCTTAAGAAGCCTTTTGTTGTTAAGAGACCCTTCTGTGACAGTTTACCCAAGCTCTCAGATGTTTGAGCTGTCCCTGTAAGCTGTGCCAAGTGATGGTCGGGATCACATTCTTCCTAAAAAAAAATGTATCAAAATCCATCCAAAATATTTTTGAGTTATGGTGCCAACAGACAAACAGATGTACAGACTAACCAACACTGCAAAAAGCATAACCTCTACCTTGATGTACAACAACCGAAATGAGACAAGCAACAGTTATAAAGACAAAAAAAGGAAAAAAAAACAACACAGAGATAGAATCACATCTTAGTCTTCCAAAAAGAGATGCATAGATGCCCATAACAATATTAAAATTAAGGCAGCATATATACAAAAACACTCAAACCCAGAGAAAAAAAAAAAAAAAAAAAAAATTTGTGTGTGCGTGCATAGAGGTGTGTGTGTACATGTATATATGTGTATATACTTTTCTTATGAGGTGCTTTTTCTCCTTTCTCTTTCTGTCTTTCTTCTGTCCGCTCTGGTCCAGCAGTACAAACTCTACAATTCAAACAATAATACAAAATAAATATAGAAATGAAATAAAAATTCAGAAAGTCAAGGGGATCATTATATCTATAAAGCTTCCCTTGGCAGAGAAAATTTGCTCAGCAGAACACAGCATCCAGACAAAAAAGAAAAAAAGACAAAAAAAAAACCCAGAAAAAAAAAAAAACCCCAATATAAAACCCCAATATATATATATATATATATATATATATATATATATATATATATATATGTATATATATATATATATATATATATATATATATATATATATATATATATATATATATATATATATATCTATATATATATATATATATATATATATATAAATTTTTTTTTTCTCTGGATTTGAGTGTTTTTGTATATTTGCTCCCTTTAGATTAATATTGTTATGGGCATCTATGCATCTCTTTTTGTAAGACTAAGATGTGATTCTATCTCTGTGGTTGTATATATATATATATATATATATATATATATATATATATATATATATATATATATATATATATATATATATATAATCAGTTAAGAGATGTAACCACAAACTGTTTTGGTTTGTGGTTGTCTCTCATTCAGTCTGGATGTCTAGCAGAATAAATGCTTTCCTGGTTTATCATAAACTGTTACCAGGGTTCCCAGAGTGCTGCTAAAAAGTTGTTATCCATGTAAGTAAAAAATGTTCGGATTAATTTTTTCTCTGTATTTTGCCTGCTTCGTTTCTCTTTTCTCAGATTGTACCAACTTCTCTTGTCTTCATCATGAATTAACTCAGTCATGTCAATTAAAGCTCCCATACATCATCATCATCAGTCCATTTAATTCTTCTCCTATCACTGATGCCAGAGGAGATCTGTCAGCTGCAGCCTCGGCTCACCACACTGAGATCTTCTGCTGACGATCGGACGCAATCGAACAGGTTCAAATGCCACTCAGTTTCACTGTCAGCGTGCATGCCGCCTGTCAGTTATCTGTCTCATCTATCGTTAGTGGGAGGTGGTTGTCAGGGGTGATAGTCATCATGGCCTGTGAGCCCCCCTCATCATAGACAGGTGATCAACTGCACACTGGCCAGACAGCCATAGATCTGATAAGGCTGGACAGGAACAAATTGTCTGTCAATCTCTTTGTCTGCTGCAGTTTGTCATTTTTTCATTTTGCTAAGTCTGTTAATGCTCTAGCTGGACTACAGGCTGCTATATTCAGGTATCAGGATAACAATATAACTGCCTCAGAACTTATGGAATGAGCTGTAACTGCTTTTGGTTTTCCTTTCTCAGATACCGGTTTCAGATATCTATCAAACATTTCACTTTGCTACGCTATGATAATACTTTGTGTCTGTGTGTAAGTCTGTGTTGCATTTTCACAGTTTATGCAAAGCCCTGACTCAGCACAGTAACAGCAAAGAACATTGATACATTCACATTTTCTGTTTTGACACATATTTGATTTCTATTTAACCTGAAAATACAAGTTTAAAGTCTGTTTATCAAATGTTCCCTGGCGAAGAATGATAACAGCTCACATGCAACAGATATATAAAATGATATGCTATAAAAACAGTACAAAACTTATGCAAATATAAGTTAAATTTCTAACAATATCTTTTATATTTGCTAATAGCTGTGAGTTATCATTATATGCACATCCCTTAGTTAATTGTAGGGGTGTTATTTCTCAACATAAAATAATAATTAGTTTAAATAAAATAGACTCCAACCAGTGTCACAGAGAGAAACTGCTGCATTTTTTAGGATTCTTATAGTTACCCAAACAGGTGTGTTTTAGTGAGTTAACTCACTTGAAAAGCTTCCGCATGAAGAAAAAGAATTAACCTGCTGCAGACTTAACCTTTGGGAGCATAATCATCCCTAAAAAAAGAGCCTTTAAATCCATAAAGGGTCATTTGCTCATTAAGTTGAAGCTGAACATTGACTGAATCGATAAAGATGATAAACAGAATAGCATATTCTGACAAAATATGGAACTGAAGGTGAATTAATTCTTAAATCAGCTCTTTGAGTTCTTTCTGTTCTTTTTAAAGCTTACCTAATGTTTCCTCGTGGAAAATAATAAAAAAAAAAAACAAAAAAAAAAAAAAACATTTAAACAAACAAAAAAAATTTATGTGACTAACCAAACAAGAAAACACAGAAACTGCTCAACCTTTACTAAAAGTAACCAAATAGATGACTAACAATGGGGATCACCCACTATCAGAATGGTTGAATGCCTAAAGGACTATACAATAACAAGAAACTAACCAAAAAACCTCATTAATAAATAAATACATTCTAAAATAAATAAGCTCATTATTTCACTGTCACATTCTGTAGTCCAAAACAAGGCAACACTGTTAAGTCATACTTATAATTTGCTGTTAAATCTTCACTTAAGATGTTAGTTATGTTACTGGCGTGTTGCTATTTGATATATTACAAAAGACTTGGTTAAAAAAGTCAAACTATTTGGTCCTGGGTAAATATTAACATGAGTTAGGATGACATAATGCCCTCATTATAAGTGGAACTGCAATAACCTGAAATATACTATGGTCTGGGTGAACACTCAACTCTGTTTAGCTGGGTGTCCATTAAAAACAATTATAGGACACTGGTTAAAAAAAAAAAAAAAGTTCAGGTTAAATAGCCTAATTGTTCTAAATTATTGTGCAGGCTCAAACGCTAGTTGGTAACCATGATAGAAACTCTGAACATGTAGAAGGCTGTGGGTCGACTGTCAGACATCAAGGCTGGAGACACGTCAGATCACGTCTGTGATGGGACATTGCTGTGAAAGCACCCTGCAGGCTTATTGGGTTTCTTCCATCTGGATGAGATGGAACATTTTGTTGTTCCATTACATCCCAACCATCAGTGATCAGAGCAACAAATGTTAAATCTCTGTCCTTCAGATGCCTCTTCAACAGCAATGTTGCATTTAATTTTAAATAGTTGCCCTTCTGTCATGCTTACCTTACTTACAGACTTTCTTGATACATAGTGAAAGGTGACCAATGCAAATGCGCTGTCCATTAATTTCTGATAATGGACACCTCATCGGGCATTGTCCCTTACATAACATCCTTTTCCTGGACTACCTCTATGTTCTGCCCCCCTAGCTAAACACAAAAAGCATGAGTACGGTGAATAAACATACAAATTTAATCTTCATCACACGAATAGAAGTATTGCTGTAAGACGGATGTCTCATATAAATGTTATATTATCATACGTGTGACGCCTTAATAGCTAAACAACTGCAACATTTCTGTGTCTGATACAAGCACAAATAAACTTAAGTGAAACCAAATCTGTTAAAGAAACTTGAGTTTGACAATTAACATCTGATTGTATATTTCAGTCATTAAAAAAGAACTAGTTTAAAATAATTTCTCATCTGTTCCTTAAGATTTGAAGCTCAGTGCTTCCTTACAGCTGTTGTCTAAGATCTTATCCTTGAGTGTTGAAACAGCATGTACATGCATGCAGAAGGAAATAAGCTTCTTGCCTTTATTGCTGAGCCCTCATTATAGGCACAGTCATTGTATAATCCTGTTTCTCGCTTCAACCCCATAATATCGATGCGGTTGAAATAATTGTCACGGAGCGCAACCCACACTTGACAGCTTGTACTTCTGACGAGATTGGATTGGCACCACAGCCCTCTTCATCTCTCTCAGTCACTCTCTCCTACTCAATTCAGATATCATTGCCATGTAGTTCATAGTCTTGACAGCTCATAGATCTCAGGGTTAACCAGGATTAGATTGAAATCGGCGCTTTAACTTCTTCTTTCATCATCTCTTTATTGACACAGTAATGTTATAATTCACACATCCAGACAACTTAGAGATGAGACAAGATTGGCCCAGTATGAGTGGTAATCTATTTCTGATCCACTACATATAGACTTGGTAATCTTACAATAGTCCCTCAGAAGCTAAATAAAACACCCAGTTTTATATGTGGAACTCTTTATCAAGCAAGCTAACTCCTTAAAAATGCACTTGCAGGTGTAATTTTAAGCCAGACTTGACAAATCAATAATCATTCAATTAATGACAAAAGAGGGTCTTTGAGCACTGGTTTCCCCTCAAATCTGTTGCTAGCCATAATATCTGCTTGCCAGAGGCTGTAGCTATTAATGTGGGAAAATCAAATCAAATAATCACATATCAGGATTTTTCTTTCACAATTTTAAAATGTTTTTTTTTTTGTTAAAAATCCATGTTTTTTCATATAAATAAAAATAATCCATTATGAAATTTTTGTAATTTTTATTTATTTATTTTTTTATTGATCTCTTTACTTTTCTTGGGCATTATAGCAGCAGAATGATGGTCTAACTAATGTGTTGTTTTTTCCTAATTGAAATCAAGCAAAATGACTAGCAAAAGTAAGTTTTGAAGGGTTTTTTGTTGTTGTTGTTGTTGTTGTTTTTAATAAAAATCAGCAATATCAAAGAATTGTGAGAATTCAAATTGAGTCAGCACCCAAAAAAATCAGAATCAAATCGGGACAAAAGCATATCGTCACAGCCCTAGTAGCTATATTGCAAGGCAGTTTCTTCTCAGTGTGGAAACTCAGTAAGACTCTGCTTGTTACTGACAAATACAAATAAATGTACCTTTTCACCCTTAATTTTATGCTGTATATCCAAAACTGACAGTTTTAGGTTACCCTAAGATGGTTTGTCATTATGTGACGAGTTAGAAGTAAAAACTGGCATGATCAGCAGACAAGATGCGTATTTGTGGAATAACCACAAAACTCTTTAAAATATGTGTCTCTTGTGAGTCTGATGTGATATTTATTTATTCACTTGTTTAAGGCAACAATTTCTTTTTACGTTGAAACAGTTTCAGTGGAAAAATGAATGTGTATAAAATGAAACAATAAATGTAATCAATCGAAAAACAAGATTCTTTTCTTTCAAAAAAACAAAGCTTTTTGAGAGATTTTTACTTCAGGTGGAGCTGGACAAGCTCATGTTGGCAGCAAACATAAAAGGAAGTCGATATTTTCAGCTCATTGTAGCCATTGTGGTGTTAAGATGGTTAGTCAGATTAAACAGAGTATTGTAATGAAAAAAAAACACAAACATGTTTACCATAATACTCACTTGACAAAACCTCAGCAGGCAAATCATCATACTGTCTTAAACACATGAAAAAAATCAAGAAATATCTACAACTACATCAAGATAGCTATTCTAAAATTACCAAAAATGTAAAGAAAACTTAAAAATATGGCAGAAACACAATAACAGGGAAGAAAAAGACAATAAAGGAGCCTATTTGGAGAGCTGAGGCATAATAAAAGTGTGAAAACAGTCGACAGACGGCTCAAAAGAAGCAAAACATCTACACTCGTAAGAGAATATAAAGATTGACTTTAAAGAAAGAGAAACACAAAAGAGTGACAAGGGCAGACAGACACTGAGAAGACAACAAACTGAAAAACAAAACAAAGCAAGGAACAGATGGCGACAAACTCTGTGACTGACAAAGTCTGGAGCTTTTCTTAATAACTACTGAGTCTTCCGCAGGCCTGTCTACTTTTGAAGACATTTTCAAGGACAAACGAGGCAATGTACTGTCTTAAAGTGGTTTTAAATTTTGATCAATATCATACAACGCTCCATTATGTGATATTTTTACCCCAAACTAGCAGACAAAAAACACAGCTTTCATTTATTATTGATTTATGGAGTTCAGAAGTGTTTGTGTGGGGAATGCAAACTGAGGGACTGAACAGCAGAGTTAGCGAATCACTAAAGAACCAGAAGTTCAGACAGCAGTTCAGGAGCTCAGGACAGAACAAAATGGAACAGGTTCTTTGAGAGGTTGAAGGTGCAACCTGCCTTGCTTTGCAGATACAACATGAAATTCATTGTGTTATACTTTGGTCTGGTGGATGTGTGTTTATGTGCTGACTTTCACTGGTTCCACCAGTATTATTGCAAGTTAACCTTGCTGTCAGTATTCTTGATGCACCTTCTTTTGGCCCGTTCTGTTCCTCTTTTCTCTCAATGCTTCAGTAGCACCTGGATGTTTTTTATGCATTTTTCTTCCACATCCTCTCTGTTTAAACATCTCTATGTCATCTGACAGTCTGTGAAGGAGCTGCTAGTCCATGTAAGCATATTAAACACACATGTTATAGGTAGAACTAAAAACTAAATGAACCATTACAACCAGTTATATTATTATGGACTATTTTAATAAAGTAGTAAGCAAATGATTTTGAATAACTTTCTTTTTTCTTACCAGTTCTGATGAAACATAGTTTATTAGCTCAATTATCCAGCAGCTCACTGTGCTCCCTTTGGCGGTGCACTCTTGGAGGAGAGTTTTTAGTGCAATGTGCAAATAATAAATCAATATTTCCTTTTCACCTTATCACATTATAAAAGTAAAGTGGGGGTTCCCAAATCTGATCTTTCAATCAATTTAACTAAATATTGCACTTAAATTGAACCCAACTCTGGTAAAATAGATCGTAAACAGTGAGTAAAAATAAAAACAAGAAAATAAAAGAATATGGGCTGCTGGTGGCATAGTGGTTAGCACTGGTCTCACAGCAAGAAGGTCACTGTGCAGAGTTTGTAAATTCTCCTCATGTATGTGTGAGTTCTCTCTGGGTCCTCTGACTGTCTCCCATCATCCAAAGACATGTGTCATAGGGCTGGGAAAATCTAATCGAAAATTGGGATTTTTTTGCTTTACAATTTTTCATTCATTCATTTTCCTCACTGCTTAATCCAATTCAGGGTCAGAGGGAAGCGAGAGCCTAACCCAGCAGTCTTTGGGCAAAAGGCAGGGCACACTGTGTACAGCTCACTAGTCCATTACAGGGCCACACAGAGACAACCAACCACTCACACTGGCAATTTAGAGTAACCAGTTAACCTAACATGCATGTCTTTGGATGGTTGGAGGAACCTGGTGTACCTGGAGAGAACATGCAAACTCCACACAGAAAGGCCACTGACCAAACCAGTGACTTTCTTGCTGCAAGGCAACAGTGTTAACCACCATGCCAGTGTGCAGCCCGCTTTACAGTTTTAAAATTGATTTTTTTTCCTTAAAAAAAAAAAAAAAAAAAAAAAAAAAAAAAAAAAAAAAAATTCAAATAAGTAAAATTAATCCATTGTAAAATTTTTGTCATTTTTATTGTTTTTATTAATCTTTTTTACCTGTCTTCTTGGGCATTCTAGCAGCAGAATAATGGTCTGGCTATGTTGTCTTTTCCCAATTGACTAGCAAAAAAAGTTTTGTACATTTCTTATGTGTTTTGTTTAATCATATTTGCAATTTATATATATGTATATATATATATATATATATATATATATATATATTTCTACATATTGAAAAGCAGACCATTAGGGCCCCAAGGACACTGGGAATTGTAGAGCTTTTCCTTTTAGCCAGTTCATGCTTGTACTCACCTGTGGCATGGTGTTTTTAAGGACTTCAAGCGGCAAATTTAGGCCTATTTGAACCTAACATTTTCAAAGGCTCAGTCACTCAGTCAGCATTAAGAAACTAGGAATCTCCAGGAAAGACGAAATATCTTTCAGAAGCTTTCTTTCATTCCCACAATGTAATCATCTCTCTTTTACAGCAGTGATCTGCAGTATTTTTATGTAATACTACTCGATGCCAAGTTTAACCAACAAATACGGAAAAAAAGGTTCATAGAATGGATGCCGATCTACAACGTACTCTAACGCGGATGTAAAATAAAAGTGAATCCCATCTATAGTCCAAATGTGGCTCACACAGTCTTCTGATTAGGATGTGTGAGCAAACTATTGCTATTGATGTTTAAAAAAAAGGCAACAATGGCCTTTTAAATAGAATTATTTTAGTCTGAGCAGCTAATTGTCATTAAATGCTTTGGTACTTAAATAGCTTAACAAGATTTTCTCCCTTTATTGCTGGTTATGAATAAGTTAATACTTGAAACTGGACGTTTTAGAGTTATGAAGCTTCTTGATGAACATTGACAACTACAATCTGTAATTCTAGTTCATAGATATATTCCTTGGGGGAATTTGACCACCCTTGTATCAAAATATCTGCGGGATCCGTGAGACTAGAAAATATTGTTTTAGGAAATGATGCAGTTCTGTTGCTGTTGCAGGGACATTTTCATGTCCGCAGGACTTTTAGAGAAAACAAAGTGTAAGTGATTTTTAAGAAAGCTATGCAGTCATATGTGAAAGTGTGTGAATGTGTGTATTTGTTGACATACCCTGTTATTTTCAGTTGATGTGTGCACTGTCAAACCTGCACCCGAACTTTGTATTCTGCCTTCTCTGTCTTCTCCTTCATCTCTTCCTCCCGCTCTCTTTCCATGCTACTTCCTTCCCAGACATTTATTCCTCCTGAGGTGTGTGTCCTAAATTTGCTTCTCTGTTTTTGCCGTTGTGATTTCCTTGTTTTATTTTAAGATTTGACAGCCTGATAGAAAAGTATGTTTGAAGTGCGGCGAGCATTTCAAACTAGATTTTGACGTTTTTTCATGTATATTTCCATCCACATGAGCTTGTATGCTCGTCAGTTTTGCCACCTTTTCTTTTTTTTCTTCCCTTTGAGGGGCTGAAAACAAATCAGTACCAATCAGAGAGCGCCTCACAGTTGAGCTGTGACACATATTTAACATACACATGCGTGGACTTTGCCATAAACTGAAACAGATACAAGCCACACACTTATACACACTACAATGCCTTGTATAGATTGCCATCAGTAATAGGCGTCTGAATTACAGTGTGTCACAGCTGTATGGCATAAATTTTGTGTGTGTGTGTTTGTCAAGTGGCTACTGATGGGTACAGAGGTTAAATATCCCATCCGCTTTTTGGTTGCCGGTGGTGATTTGAGGGCTCTTGTCGGAGGCAACTTGATTGCATTTGTGATTTGTGGGTGGGCAGAAAGCTGCGAGGCAGAGTTGGAGGAATCACAAACGGCACAAAGGTAATAATAGCAAATTGACAGGGTGAAAAACAGATGTGCAAATTTCTACATTCTTTCCAAGTAATTGAGAAAAAAGCTGTCAGTGCTTTGTGGTGTAAAGATGTGGAAAATAGATCCTTTAAAACTACATGCAGAGTTTCAAACATTCATTCATTCATTCATTCATTTTCTGAACCGTTTAATCCAATTCAGGGTCGCGGGGAAGCTGGAGCCTATCCCAGCCGGCTTTGGGCGACAGGCAGGGTACACCCTGGACAGCTCGCCAGTCCATCGCAGGGCCAGAGTTTCAAACATCTGTCCTAAAACATGGAAATAAATAAGGCTGTCTTTCATTGTACACTTAAACTTATCAGTCTTCAACTCAACTTTTGCTGTTGTGACTTTTGGAATTATTGCAGCATCAGTTCGTTATGAATAAACCCAGTGTTTTCTAGAATGGGTTAATACGCCCTGCGAAGCTTAATCTCCTGTAAGTCTCCATGAAAAAAGCCTCATTACTGACAAGCACAATATTTATATGTTTTATTAGGGAACCAATATCCTTCAGCAAAGTACATTTTATTGTCTTATTAAAATAAAAACAGCAGCTAAGCAAACAACAAAACATCATTTCGAACCTTTATTGCTTGTGCATGTGGAGAAAGAATTAGATGAGTAGAAAAAAAGCCCAGTTTCAATAGAAAAGATGTAAAAGTTTAATGTTGCACCTCTCTAAAACTGCCACAATGTAGAAGCAGGAATTGTAAGGTAGCAAAATAACCCAAGGCTTGAAATTAGTTTGGGTTATCTGACAGGACTAAAGTCATAAACTTTACTACTAAAATGTGTACACATTAACACGGTTTATTTATCTAACTAGCTAGTGCCCCGCAGCCATCTGCGGCTCTGCACCTGAAGGCCACCAGCTTTAACAGAAAAACAACTTTGTCCATGTTTTACATAAAAGCTGTGCTAAAGAGGGTAAAACACGACATGTAAAAAGTCTAGAATAAGTGAGGGTGACTGTGTCATGGGTTGATCAGTGCCCACACAGAAATGTCACTCTGAAAACTGTATGGAGCTGTCAGTCTCTTTCTGAGCGAAGTCATTAGAGTGGCGTTCACAGAACAAGAGCTAGATGAAGATAGATGGATTTCTTGACAGGTAAATTCCCTTTGTAACCCCGACTGCAGTAGATAGCGCCGTCATTGACACATGTACAAATGGAACAAGGAGGTAAGAGAAACGGGATAAAGGGAAGGAAAAGGATGGGCAGATGAGTGAGTGATGGAGAGAGGAACGAAGGGAAAATGGGGTAGGAAAGGAATAGTTTCTCTGCAATTTCAGGTGTATGTAAGGAACACTTATATCAAGGTACACATGGAAAAAAATGAATTATTTCAGAACTGTAAAGGATATTAAAAGAATTTAGAGAGATTTGTTGAAAGAAAAGAGGAGATAAAGTTGAAGATTATGAGATAAATAAAACATTAGTAAAAAAAATGGATGTACATATTGATGTGAAGTTCACATCACTCTACAGATCCAGTTTTCAGACAGCCTAGTCAATTCTCCTTTATTTTCAAATTCATCTTTCCCAATAAGGCCTCATGTTGGCGCACTATTAGGAAAGACGTGTGAGAATGAGTTAACCAGACTCAACCAAAGTAAGATCATAAATGTAGTCATAGAAACCTTCCCAACCTCTTCTGAAGCATTGAAGTTTGACACCCTCATGGGATTAAATTTTGGGCAGAAAATGGTGAAAATGTTATTTTGTTTTAATAGCATCTTTTAACTGGTCTGATTTTTTTTAAACAAAGAGCCTAGAAATACTGCAAAAGGCATGACAAAGAGCTCTTAGTCACTTTTCTATCTATTTAATTTGCTAAAAAATAAATAGGTCTTGGCAAATGATACCAAAGGGCCCTATATATGTTATATATATATATATATATATATATATATATATATAGTGTTCTAATTTGATTTTTGCATTTCTTTACTTTCTATACCATGGCAAAGAGAATTTATAAGGTTATTTAGAATATCTCTCCTCTTTATTGCCTCTCTTTTTTAGCCTCTTCAGGTGTTGCGCTCCCTCTCTATACAAACACAAACACAATACGCATGTGAAAACTCATCTACTTGTAGATTTTTCAAGGACCAAGTGGCAGATTGAGTAACACACAGTTAGATGATTTATCAGAGGGAGCAATAAATGCCCATTATTAAAACCAAGCCACCATATAAAAGCCTTGGATCACAGAAGTAATGGTACCCTGTAGGCTAGCGATAACTGTGTTTATATGTGACTATGTGTGTGTGTGTGTGTGTGTGTGCGTGTGTGTGTGTGAATGGGAGAGTATGAGAGAGTGAGGCAGACTGAATGTGACAAACACTGAAAGAAAGGCAATAACGTCTGAAAATGACAGACAACGCTGGAAAGAAAAGAGGGCGATAACCACAAGGAGGGAGACGGAGAAAGTGTGCAGAAAGTACAAAGCCTCCACTGACAGCCTCTGTGTCATTTTCCATCTCAGCCAGCTCCATCTAATCTGAGCCCCTGATGTGTTTCTTTCTTCATTTGCAGTTAGTGGCTGGATTATATACCCTACATCCAACTGTGGGCTCCATATTACTCTGCGTGTGAGTCGAATGTGTCTCTGAGTGTGAGGGAAGTGTGTGTCTGTGGGAGTGTTCATGTGGATCTTTACAAGGCAGCCCTCATGCGGGGTCATAAAAATAGCTATAATATTCTCTGAGCGATTTTCTCCCTTAGGCGAATGAAGAGAGAATAAGCTCTTTTGGGAAAATAGGTGTACATGCCTGGTGCAGAAAACTATTATCTGCTGATGAATATAATTTTAATGCTCACTGGTTTGCAGAGACTTAGACATCCCGAAAAATCTCCAGCCAACTGGAACTTTAAGGCAATGACCACATTTCATCCACCAAAGTGAATATGGAGGTATTATATTTCAGCAGTTTTAATCAGGTGCTGTTAAAAGTGTGAGAAGAACTAAACCTCACCAAGAGGGTCTTCTCCACCCTTTCTACTCGTGGCTTTCATATGGAAATAAAATAAAACGGCTCGCCAACAAAAGAACAGAGTCCGAAACAACAGAATAACTACTAGGGATGGTCTGCATCTGCTTTGTGTGGAGAAGAAAAAAGTGTATAGCATTTATGTAAATCTACAAACCTATCAAGCTGCTCTCTTTACTGATGATCATGTAACCAATTTGCCACCAACTTACAGTATTTGTTTGTAATTTAACAGTGAAACATTAAAAAAAAAAGCAAAATAATAAGCTGAACAAAGGTGGTTTAACTGAACTGTACAATAAACAAATTCCCTAACGAAATGACCTAACCTAGGTATAATCACCGCTTGACCAATGACTGGAAGGTTGGAACTTGTAATTAAACAACCTGCTCTGTGACCTCTGCCACTGCCACCCTACTTGTTTAGGTAGTAAAATGTCTCGGTTAGGCTTAGGAAAACATTGTTTTAAAAAAGTGCTCTTAGTGTTGATCCATCATGTTTGATAATGTTTTATTCAATTTAAACACCAATTTTAAAACAAATGAAACACAAAACAGACTGAGATTTTTGCATCTGTTCATATCTCATAATTTCTATTTATCCCCCTTCCACTTATGCATGCAATAGTTACCTTGATTTCAACGTGTTTCCTTTGCTGTGTTTGAAACAGTCTTTTGGAAAACAGATTGTCAGGGTGTAAAGCTCTTGAGGAGGATACATAAAAATGCTTTTTCTCTTGACAAGTCCACTTACAAGTTTTTTTTTTTTTGTTGTTTTTTTGTTTTTTTTTAAATTAAGATAATACAGCCAAAATAACAATATGCCTTCCTATAAGCTCACCACCAATGGTCCAATGCAATGGGAGTTATGTGCCAAGTAAAGGGGAGGCATCACAAGTGGGGTACTGGATTGTGGAATGTAACACTGTTGTAGGGAAAGGAGCATCATCTGGTGTAAGAGGGGGCTCTGCACCAACTAGTAAGAGTTAGGTAGCCTCGCTGCAGATTGTGGCCTCTGAAACCCAATTGTTGGACACAGGTTGTTTCCATAGTTGTCATGGGAATAGAGGTGAGGATAGTGACGCTCCCAAGCCCCTGACTAAACATGTCATTTAATTAATTTTAGGGCTTTATAATGAAATTTATATTATGATATCTTTAAAAATGTCAATGTTTGGTTCAAATATACAAAACAGCGTGCCCATAAGTTTAATGATATGACATTGTAGTCCTTAAAGATAAAAGTCATAGATTCTTTGACCATAATTCTAGTCTGTCTGCCTGCATGCACATATGATAATGTGGACATATTTTGAGGAACATGGTCTTTGTTTTGGACCGCTCATTGTCTGTTGAATTCTTGTTAGTTTAGAAAGAGAAATAATGACACCAAATGAAAGCCTTGAAATAAAGATCTATCTTAATTTGAATATGATTATAGTTTCTGGTTCTAAATGATGATGTCATATTGCAACATTTGATGGATTGCCTGCAATCGACTTGGCAAGAAATGAATGAAAGTTCACGTTTTTATGTGAAAGTCGTATTTTTTCTGTCGACTTCTGACTGACTGAGACACCTGCAGTGAAGTGACTTCAAAGCACTTATCTGCTGCATGTGTGAAAAAAAGAAAAAAAAAAAACTCTCCAACTCCCTTTCAGGCTTTTTTTTTCTCCCCATTTGTCTGAAACTGAAATTTCGAACCCACCTCTTGGTATGCTGCTCACACTGATGTGAATCCACATCTCCAGATGCTCAAAACTTAAAATGCTGACATGGAATCACTCATTCTAATTCGCACTACCCGCATTATGAATCTTTATTTAAATCCTGGACTTAATAATGTTTCTAAAAGTTCTCAGATGTTGGATTGACTTTCTCTGACTGACAATCCTCTTGCTGGATATAACTAAAACATCTTTAGAAGAAAACAAAAACACATTCAACGGCTGAATTTCAGTGTTTCAGGTAATAGTCAGAATGGAGCCTCAGCAGGAGGAAAAGCAGTCATGACATCTCTGAAGGACATGGTGTACTGACTTCTCTTTCAATTGTTTTGTCATGAGATTGTCTGATTCATCAAGCGGATCTCCCAGAGCTGAAATCACTATTTATTTTACAAATGCATGTGCTTTCCCTTTTGCCGCATCATTTACAACGATTTTCTGCTCAGAGAAAATGAAATTTTGTGCTCCGTTTTGGCTTCGTAATTTGATATTGGAAATTTGCATGAGAATGTGTGGACAGAAATTCCACCACATTCATTTGTCATCTTTTGTGTTTTGTGTACCTTCTTACCTGCCCACGCCCCACCACATTTCTCAGCATGGCTTCTTAAATGAGGGTTGTGGAAGAAAATAACCATAAAAGGAAATGTGTGAAAAAGCATAAGTCATTAAAAAGCCAATTACCCAGCGGCTCTGTGCCACAAGGACATCAGGAAGTGGTAAAAAGCAATGCGAATGCAGTGAAAAATGGAGATCTAATGGCTTTCTTTGGAAGTGTTTGTGCACAGGATTATTTCTTATTATCAAGGTTGTCAAATTTTGACTGTGTGAATTAGCTTGGGTGCAGGTCTATTAATACCCTGATTACTTCATGTGTACCCCTATTTCTCATTTTTTGCTTGTGAGCCAGTGTTTACGTATACTTCCTTAAGGAAAGTCTGTATGCTTGCTTGAAAATCAATGTCGCCTTTGCAAAGTGATGTTTAATTGGGTGTCATAAATTTGAGTTGGAAGGAATGTTATTTCACTTTATTAGCACTTGCCAACTTCACTCAACAGTTTATTCATCTGCCACAAAGTCAAAAACCACCAAAGCATCATTTTCATGACAAGTTTAACATGTAACCAAAGATACATGTATATTTAAACATGCTTGCACATGTGCTGTCAGCAAGTGATTCTGGGATAACTTTCATATGGAGCTGTCCAAATGCCTTAAGCCTCTCATTCAATATATATTTCCAGAAAAACAAGAAATAGGTGCAGTATTATGGACGCATAAATGGGAATACATGATATGTAAACTACAGAGTTTGCTCTTGACGGTGAGTCTGTGGTCACTACACACCTCAGCCTTTTTTCCTTTCCAGAAAAAATGGCTTCTCGACTCTTTGATGAAGACCATTTTTGATGAGCCTTCAGTCAACAGCAGATGGATCAACTGAAAGTTTTTTTGACTTAAATGATTCATGTATCAGTATAAGGAGGTATAAGTCATAATAAAACACATTTCTTATTAAATTTGTTGCATTAAAGAAATGACTTGATATGAGTAAAAATGCAGCCACTGTCCAAAGCATACCTCCGGTAGCTAGGAAAGACCATTAAATCCAGCTGTTTAGAAGAAAAGTTTAGACTTATATGCAGTAATAATTTACATTTCACACCTTACAACTGAGGATCCTCCCATTCAGTGATGAAATACTTCTTTTTTTTTTTTGCATTTAAATGTTGAAATTATTATTTTTTTTTTGTTCATTCATTCAAATGCTGAAATTTTGCCGGTAACACAAACTTACTTTAAATGTTTTTATCTACAGATATATAAAAGACATGTTTATATTCAGAAGCAAACAATTTTTTCTTTATTTTTGTTGAAGGTTACCATTTAGCTTTAATTACACGCTGACATCTTCTTGTAATTATTTCAGGACCCCAGAGACACAGAGAAAGACCACAGAATCACATACACCTCATATGTGTATGCTTCACCAAGTGCATAACACCTGAGATCTATGCTCGCATCACCAAATATGTGCCCTTCAGAGCCAGCTTAATAAAGGGGAAATCCCTGTCATCATGACATTCTTTATAGAAAAGACTGCGAGTTGAAAAAAAGCTGCTTACGAACGGAAATGTACTCGACCACCTTGTTGGAAGACACCGTCTCTGCTCTTTCTTTTCCCGTCATACATGATGTGTTTCTGCCTGGTTGCTGCAGTTTACTTGTACACTCAATATTTTTTTTGTTTTCAATATTCACAAGCTGTGCGTAGAAGGGTTAAAAGTTATTAAGCATCCTCAACTGCTTATTCATCTTGTTGAATTTTTGAACACAAAAAGTTTCCCAGTGTCTTGCAAAGACTGAAACATCTTCCATGAATCTGCCTGCAGATCTTTTTAAAATGCATTCAAAAATAAGCAATGACAATGAGCCATTTTCTGTTACAGTAGAACATCTCAGACACTGTTGTTTTTTTTTTGTTTTTTTTTAATAATGACAATATTTCTTTGTCAACTCACAACTGTAACCTGTAATTTATGTGGAGGAACAGCTTAAATGGACACTGGGAAAGAAATAGTGTGAGAATCTGGACAAAATCCAGAGAAAAAAATAGATGTTTCTTTTGATCTTCGTGTTTTAAGCATTCAGTTTGATTTATTTGTCCTTTATCACCCTTTTAACCCAGTGTCTTTTAGCCCACATACACTTATTTACACACCCGCAGAGTTAGATGGATGGTCACCTGGGGCAGAACAAAACAGACAGCCTCTATCCATTGTCTCTGGCGTCAGCAGTCACATGATCAATCTTCGATCTCCTATAGGTCAACCCAACCATGACCCTGGACACCGTGGGCTTTTGGGATTTAGAGTTCCCACGGGTCAAATATAGCGCCAGGATTTACTCTTTATGTCCATTGCTGCATGTGAATTGTGTGTGTGACTTAAAGGTTCACTATTGATCGACCTATAGAGGTTGTCTCTGAAGGCCTGATCAGTAATGCCAATTTCACTGTCTTCACCACCTTATTAGGGAACGATTACAGCAGCTTCTCATTGTCCTCAGGCACATGCATGTGAGATACGTCAATGATCCTTGCCTTATTTAACACCTACAGCTTATTGAACCTTACATTTTCACATCTGTTTCCTAACATTGGCTTTTATAAATCCACACATTTACATTCATGTCACTGCATAAATAGTTATTTTGTTTCTGCAGTAGGTTTATGTTTTGCACATTTGAAAGGAAATTACATGAAGTTATTCTCAATTTTAGTCCCAAGCTTATGAACAGCTTTTAGCTTGAGGATTAAAGTCTCGCTGATCATTAACTCATTCATTAATCAGCAGATTTAGCCCCTTACTTAACATGCTGAGATGGATTGATCCAACACAGAACATTATAATCCCAGAGAACCCCTGTTTGAGATGCAACTTTTTTTTTTTTTTTTTGGTTTTTGCATTTCATTGATGGAAATATACAAAATTAATAACTTAAATACTGCTTTTTTTTTTATTTTTTTTTTTTTAGGAAATATTACTCAATAAAAAACAAAGAAAGAACAAACATAGATAGACCTAAATAGACCTAAATATCCAAACACATGGTTGGATTCTGTTAAGCATTTATATGCTTTTCTTTAGCTAAATAAAGTAAATAATAAAGAATGAAATGCATGAATTAAAGAGAACATTCATTCATTCATTCATTTTCCGAACCGCTTATTCCAATTCAGGGTCGCGGGGAAGCTGGAGCCTAACCCAGCTGGCTTTGGGCGACGGGCAGGGTACACCCTGGACAGCTCGCCAGTCCATCGCAGGGCCACACACAGAGAGACAAACAACCACACTCACTCCTAGGGGCAATTTAGAGTGACCAATTAACCTATCATGCATGTCTTTGGATGGTGGGAGGAAGCCGGAGTACCCGGAGAGAACCCACGCATACACGGCGAGAACATGCAAACTCCACACAGAAAGGCCACTGACCAAACCAGCCAAGGATTTAAAGAGAACACCTAGTTGACATATTTCCTTTGAATAATTTTCATGGTAATAACTTTTTCCATTCACTGATTCTGTGAGCTTTTTTTTTTTTTTTTTTTTTTCAAACTGAGGAAGATTTTACTTAACATTCACATCCGACAGATTTGTAATCAACCAATCGGTGACGCATGTTGACTGATAGATCACTGGTTGTGAGCTGCGCAGGTGTCACTGCCATTTTATTTAAGCTTCTGTATCATGGTGGCTGAGCGTCTTTATTATTTCTTCTCTGGTTCTTAAAGCAAGCAGCTAGCCACTAAAGCAGACCCTCAAACTATCCCACGGACATCCTAAAGTCCGTCCTGAAGCGGCCGTGGTCCGCTAAACAATAAAACTCTCCTCTCTTTTCCATGATAGGGTGTAGCCAGCGTGCTCTTTTTGTCTCTTCTCTTGCAGCATCAGTACTCTGTTGTATGTCTTTACGTGGAATTCACCTTGCTACGTTGCAAGTTTGTTTTAAAATTTTCATTATTCATTCACAATTTTGCATTGCATTTGGTGCCTGTAGACAGAAGGGAATCGGTAGTTTGAAACCCATGATTCGCTGTGGCAACCCCTTCAGGGGGAAAAGCCAAAAGCAGAACAATTTAGTGTGCATTGAAAGAAATTTTTATATTTTAACTTAGAATTTTTCGCAATTTCGTGTAATTTATTCTAATTGATCCCGATGTGTAAAGGCGTTAAGGGGAAATGATGAGCCAGACTGATGAGCCTCATTTGGCAGGTAAAAAAAGGTAACAAAAGGGTTAATTCAGTTAGATTAATAGTCAGGGCTATTTCTAAGCAAAGAAGAGTGGGTTAAATGAGGAGAATATTTCAAGTTGGTGATTATATTTATGTGACAGAACTGTGAGGTCAGTAAAGTTCTGTATTGTTGCTTGATGTGGGATCGTCTACAAAAGAAACAAGTGATTACAAATTGTCATGGCTGTAACTTCATGATCTGGGAAATAACTTTTTTTCTCAATTAGTTTGTACATCTGCAAACTGATTAGTATGATGCATACATGTGCTCCTTCTTCATGAAGCCTTTTCAATCAGCCGGACCAAATGTAACACCAGACAACATGCACATTGTACACAGATTCTCTTGAAAAGTCTCGCCCCAAAAACCAGCATGCCTGTTGATTTTACCCATGTATTCCTTGTCGGGTGTGTTTGAATGAGGATTAATCCAGGTGGATGGACTGAACCCTGTCACAGATATTAGAGATTTTGTTTCACATGTTAGCCTGATAAATGCAGATGATGAAATGTACCTCGCACTCAAAATCAAATTCAGAGACCGCAACTTGCATTTCAGTACAATAAAGCCCTCTTAGGACACTAATACAAGCTGTTTTTTTTTTTTAAACAGCTCTTGAATGAGATTTAACATAAAGAACACATCCCATGAACCCTGCTACACAAGCACAGCCTAGATTTTTCAACTAATTTATGATATGACAATTGATGTGAGAAAATGTATTTTTTTCTTACATGCTTTAAAGGCAGAGTATGTAAGATTTCAAGGTGATTCTCTCCACCACTAGGTGGCAAACACCAGGTCGTGAGCAAAACCACAAAACTGCTACCTCCACAAACGACCGCAGATTGGCAGTAATGAGCAAAACTCACCCCCGCTCCTTGCCAGCTCCAACGAGGGCAGGAATCACTTGTGAGCTGTAGCTCAGAGCCGCTCTGCAATAAATGGGCTTATACTCCCCCTACTGGTGGAAAAAAATACTTTTTTTTTTTACTGGTTAGAAAATATAAAGAAGGGTGTTTGTCATTAATTAATTAAACTTGTAATTTAATGACGCATCAAATATGGACAGACTGTAACCTACATTTTTAAAAGACTAATTATGATTATAGTTATTTTTTTAGTTAATTTATTTTGAAAATATTGATAATCTTACATACTCTACCTTTAACAGAGCTTCATGCATTCCTAGTGTAAACTTAAACAGGTGGTAAATATTGGTGTGTTAAAGCATGGAAACATCTAAAACCTACACGACGGTGGCCATGGACATCTGAGATCCCTGTCTAAAGCTTTTCAAGTCTTTACAAAATAGTGTTACATAAGCATCTGTTAAATGATAAGATGTAGAAATGACTTTTTTTTTTAGTAATATGGGTGAGATGTCTTTTCTAGACCATCTTTCATTCTTGATTTTGGAGAGTAAACCGAGTAACGGATTTAGGGTGAAAAACAAAACAAAACAAAACAAACAAACAAAAAAAACCAAAACAAATGATGTTATATTTGCATTTTATTTGACCTCTTCAAAGGTTTTACTTTATTTATTCATTCATGAACATATATATGCATGCATGTTTGTTCTGTTGTGTATGTGGCATGCAATCTTTAATTTCCTGCATGCAAATCTTTAGTTTTTCACTGTAAAAATTGTAGAAATCACCCCTGAAAGTAGCCCAGATTCAGTACATAATCACCTAAACAGTGATAGCACGCTGCAGTGTACTTGTATTGTGGACAGTCTGATCAGTATCCAGTATCCAGTCATACAGTGACAGGCTTCAGATGCAGAGACGCGCAGCTGTAGAGGTGCTTTAAAAAATATATAAATAAAAAAAAACAAAAAAACAAAAAAAAAAAAAACTAGATAAAAAAAAGCAGAGAAGTAAAGAAGCAGATTTTTTTTCTTTTTTTTCTTTTTTTTTTTTTTTTTTGCTTGACAGACATTTTCAGGGCACATTTGGACTTTTGTTGTTTCATTCTGTCATATTACTCCTCTATTTCAAAGAGACAGTCAAAATTATGAATAAATGTCTGAGCTCTGAGAAGCTGGTAGAAAACTGAGAAACCTCTTGTTCAGAGAAGATGTATTTATCCAAAAGACGACAGAGACAAAACATAACATGAGGAGAATGAAAGAAAGATTTAACAGTGACTGAAACAAAAAGAAAATAAAGTGTGCTTTGTGCAAAGACTTCAGGGAGCCATTTGAACATCTTCCTCCGATGTCACATTTTAAAATAAAGTTTGGGCATCTAGTTGATCTACAAAAGGCCAATTTAGTTCTTGGTTGTTTGCTTTGTTTTGCTTTTATTTTCAAATCTCAAAGCAGTTTTTGTTCTATAAAAAGTTTGTCATGGAACCTTGAAAACTATTTACATGTTTTCTGCCCAAGTAAAGCATTTAAAACCCATTAAAATTAACATTTTTATGCTTTTGCTGTATAAAAATCACACCTTCTGTTGGCTTTTAGAGATTCATCAGACTGGAAATTTAACTTCCGCCCTCACAGAGTTAATGCTCTGATCAATTCACCAAGCTTCTCTTTTCTTTCTCAGACAAGGTTCTGAATATTTGTTTCAGCCTTGTAATTTTCCTCTTAACTTCACTTCTTAAAATTCCATTTTCCATCAAAAACTGGTGAAATATCAACATTTTTAGATTTTGCGTGCAAATGAAGAGAGCTAGCCAAATACAATGTAAACCAATGTAAAAGTATTATAAAAGCTAAAATAAACCAGGTTTCTGAAGTGACAAAATTCCCCAGGCTCACAAACAGAACCACAAATGCACACACACTTCCTCTAACACACCACCTTCTCCATTAGCTGTAATAGGAGTAAATGAATTTGATTTAGATGCTTTAAAAGCTTTTTCTTGTGACTCATAGTGAAAGTAAATTTCACTCTGATGGTGGTGAGGTGTTGCGCTTACAAGCCACTCACTGATGGTGGGGACAGAAATATAGAAACAGGAGAAGAGAAGACAGCAGGGAGAAAAAATGGCACATTTTAAATAGGTCTTAATAGAGATATATAATAATGAGAGGGAATGAGAAGGTTGGTGTGTGTGTGTGAAGGGTAAAATGGAGGATTGAGAGGAAGAGACCCATATTCAACCTCTGACAGATGAATGAGTTGTTTGAATTCATGGTTTAGCCCATTACCCCATTGCACTTCAATTATTGACTCGCCACTTACCAGATTACCGCAAGGTTAGAGACAGAGTAGGGAGTAGGGACAGCGCTCTGAAAAAGACGCAATATAACAGTGTGTGATGACAAATACTGCAGAAAAAACACATTTAAACATGGACCAGATATTTTGTCCTTATGACAGAACATACACTACAGCATGTTGAAGAGAGAAAAGCAGGGAAATCAAAAGTGTATCCCCCAGCAATCTGAATCTGTTGCAAAATAACTAAAGGGATGCCTAACAGTAACCAAGCAAACTGTAATTTTCATTGAACAGAAACGTTTGAAGCCTAATTTTTAAAGGCAGACAGTTTTTCAGTACAAGTGAAGTATTAGACGGTAAAGACTGCAAGCATCATTTGATGGGTTTTTTGCATTAGGAAGAAACAAGGTCCACATTTGGTGGAGGAATGTCATCAAACACAGACAATTAGGACCTGGGTATAAGAGTACCTAAGTTTCTTCAAAATATCTTCATTCAGGAAGTAATACGTAGTAATTGTGTTTCCTAACAACTGGTCGGAGAGGTTACCACTATTGCTGAGTTTTCAACTACTGAAGACTCCAAAGGTCCATCAAGAACATATTAGATTAAAGATGTGAACACTTGTGGAGCTAGCCAATGATATGTTATTATTTTTTTCTTTCCAAAACAATATGTTTTTTAATTTTTTACAGGTTACAAGTAACAAAAAATTTGAAAAAAGAAAAAAAAGCTTTAAAGTGGCTCTATTATGCACAATTCAGAATATTTACTTTAATGTGGAAGTCCAGAATGACAAGAAATAATCAATTATTTTTTTATAAATCCCTTTATTCATGTTATATTGAACCTCTCAGATCTGCCTCTGGCTGAAACAAGCACAGAAAGAATACCCGCACTGAGCCCCGCCTTACCCTGTTGTGAGATGTGTCTGATTGGTCAGCTACTCTGACTATTTGTTGGGAGCTTGTACATCAGCTGTTTTCTTTGTAAAAGCACAGGTAAAAAGAGTAAACAAACTAAAGTAGTTACTTATGTCAACACTACACATACAGCTGTACATGTTCGAGCCGAAATCGGACCCCGAAAATGAGAGTGAGAAACTCAGCAACCCACAGCAACAAATGCAACAGGACGTATGTTTGGTAAATACTTGCCTTCCAGCTATTGTCCGAAGTAGTTTCATTTGCTGTTATTCAATCGCATTTTATGGTAAAAAAAATGTCACTGTTAATATGTGTACATGTGGCAAATTTACCCCAATGCCATCTAGATCAACATGTATTGTTTTATCTAGCTTATAACCTGGATGTGTTTAGCCTTGTCGTTACATTTGTAGCATCCCTCCATTTACATCTGGTTTTTTTTCATGTAGCTTATTACTGGGATGTTTGTGGCATGATCGTTACATTTGTAGCACCCCTCCATTTACATCTGTTCTTTTACGTCGCATATTACCGGGATGTTTTTAGCCTGATCAAAACAAAACCAACAAGGTTTTTTTTGGTAATTTGGTTTTACTTATGGCTTGTGTCTCAGGTTTGGGAATGCAGTCCTTGATTCTAGGAAGAGACCCTCCTTTTTGGCCAAAGCCTGGTGGCACTGTGGCTGGCTCCCAAAAACAGTCTTCATCCATTGCTGTCTAGTTGTTGTTTCATTCGGATGTTTGAGCAAATGTAGCTTGCCCTCACACCCGAAGAATTGTTTCTTGTGCAACATGTTAGTATTCCCCAATTATCTTAGCCTCATCTGTCTGAGCAGGGAGGTTAGTGTGACTTTCTTCTTTTGAATGTGGCGAAGATGACCAATCACTGACCATCCACACCCCCACCCCCTCCCCTTTCCTGTCAACCAAACACACACACGTCTCACTGAGGTTAGAGAAAGGATCAACATCCAATATTTTAACACGGGTGTGTTTTGCTATCCATTGTATACCAACTGTGTTTGAGTGAGAGCAGAGCCAAAGCAAATTCTCAGGAGGGAAACAAGGACTGCTGTTGGTATAATCAGTATTGATAAGGTATGCAAACCATTAACAGATCAAGAAAGCAACCAAATATCACTTAAACAAAATGACTTTAGTGAATGGGTTGAACCATTATCTTAGATTTACTGAAAATGACTAAATCTGTGAAGGAAAAATCATGGGGACTGTTTTCCCAAACATACTGAGTCTGAGCATCATGACCTTACTTTACCCACAAAGGCCTGGAGAGACTCCACAAACACAAAGAAACTCAAATTCACCTTCCAGACTTATGATTGGAGAAAATCAGGCAATACACGCTTCACGAATACACCCAGCTTGTGAAACTGAAAGTGTGTGTATATGTGTGTTTGCACCTGTATACTCTGGTGTATCTAGTACAACTTTGATGTCTGTGTGTTAGGCTAATGCTGCAGGGCCATTACCCATTCAGGACACAGAACATATGGGTTCCAGCACTCTGTGTGTGTGTGTGTGTGTGTGTTGCATCTCAGGAGGAACTGGGTGTAGTAAATGGACCGAGGGCCAGTGTGATATTAGTGTCTTACTCTGGTGATTCCCTTTGCCATAAGTTTCATTATGACGATGATGAAGATGAGTCATTTTACCCAACAATAGTGCAGTTTGTCATCCAAAAGGGTTCATGTCTGCACCACAGTTGATGCACCTGATTCCTTTCTTTCCCTTTCCCCTTCTTTTGTCTCTCCCTCATTGCTTTCTTCTCTTTCTCCTGCTCATCCAATTTAAAAGACTTACAGGCATTAACAAGTGTCTTCCTTCTGTATTTTTCCCTCACAACAGCTCAGAAAGGAAAAGGAAACAGATAAGAAAGAGAATATCGAACACCTTTTTCTTACAGGTACATGTACAGAGTAGGAATTATCAATGAAATTGTACAAGTTTAAAGTTCACAGAATGAACTTATTTATGGTTATAGCTCTTTTTTTTTCTCAGTGATCTTCTCTGAACTATTTTCTCTTAACTTTTTTAAATGGGAGCTTCCTTAAATAGAAAAGAAGAAGAAAAGAAAAATACATTATTAATTCCCAAAAGGAAAATTCAATGTTGTAGTATATAATTAACTAAAGGAGGTCTTGTTCCAGAGGCTCATAGCTGGTAGGATCTTCTGTATCTTTCAGTCTTACATTGGACCTGAAGAAGTCTCTCACTGAACACACTTTGTTGTGTCTTCACTGTGTTGTGGAGAGGGTGTGAAGAATCCTCCATCATCTTCATCAGCTTGTGCAGCATTCTTCTCCTGCGACTCCAGAGTTACTCCAAATCATAGTAGTCTTGGGCTGAGAATTAGATCTTTTACTTCATTGTCATTCCATGTGGTTGTATGAGACATTTCTTCCAACTATTGTTCTATATGTCCTTATGTTTTGGTTGTGTTTACCCACAATGCCTTCCATTGTACCCTCATTATCATGCACTGCAAACCAATTCCATCAGTTACTCTACTTGAAGTGGACCACAACCAAGTCGCTTGTTCACACTTCCCCAAAGGAACCAGTTTCGTTCACACTTCCCCAAAGGAACCAGACTTTACGAGAAACTGAACGAGAGGATTTTAATCATAAGTGCTGGTGTGAATTCATGCTAAGTGTTTTTGTAGTTTAGCGTCTTGCAGTCTTGCTTTGGCCATAAATTCTGTTTTGATCTCTGAGCCTCAACAAAGCAGGTAAATTAGATAAGATGTTGACAAAGCTGATATTTGGACCATTTCCTTCAGTGTTCAGTGTTTTCTTGTAATGTTTTTAGTCTGTCAGAACAAGTTCTGGAGTGTTCAGGAAGCTCCTTCGAATGTTCATCAGCTGGCTTCAGCAGCAATATGGGGTAATAGGCCAGACACACGTGACACTGAACAGGAAGCTTTGACAAAGCTCAGTATTCCACGGTGATTCATATCATCTATCCATTCTTGATCAAAGACAGGCTGGTCTTTGTCGGGAGCATATTTTCTACAAACTTCCCCCAGAATGGTTGTTCTGTATCTTTTACAAAAATGACTTTTTTCAAAGCAGAATAAAGTAATTCTGGTCTGCCCGAACCAGAACGAGTGGTGAGTGAAAGGTAAACCAAAACAACACTTTATACCGCAGATCCACCATACCAGCAGGGGTCAAACGCTTTGCTCAAAGGCACTCCAACAGCTAAGAGACACAGCTAAAGCCTCAGCTGAACTTTGTTTCTTTGGCAGCTTTGGACAAATAAAAGTGAAATCTCAAACTCTCCACAGAGTTTTTGAAAACAGTTGGTCTCTGGTGGCAGAATGTGCTGTTACACTGAGCTGACCCAGTTATTTTGATGTGTACGTGTGTTTTTATGTGTGTGTGTGTGTGTGTGTGTGTGTTTTTTTTTTTTTTTGTCATGGTGGATGGATTCTTCTGTTTTTCTCACATTAGCAGATTTTTCATCTCTGTTCACATTGCCGGGAAACAATGTGTGAAATAACGGTTCTGAATATTTGTTATTGCGTGTCCATTCATGCATAGGTGACTGTGTGTGCCTCGGCTCTTTCTTTATTTTTGTAACATTGTTCAATATGCACATTTGTGTGTTTATGAGTACATCGTAACACCTCTGTCTCCTCCACATACGGGATAGGTGTTATAGTGAGCGAAGTCTCGAACATGACACATATTGTCTGAAAATCAGCTTTTCTCAACTCCATTTCAATAAGCCCTTTTACAAATGCCTTTACAAAGCATTAAAAAAAAACCAAAAAAAAAAAAACATGCACTGATGCTGTCAGAGCTGCAGTCACACCTGCTTCACTCCATCTCTTTTCTCTCCATTTTTTCCATCATGAAGTCTCCTAGTCACTTCTAACTCTGAGTGAGTCTGATGGCAGTTAGCCAAATGGATCCGGTCGACCTATAAAATCTCCATCTTGTTGCCATAAAGCACCGACTAAAACCCATTTAAACCCTAAGCTGTCAGAGAAAATGTCTTTTATGTCATGGTTTAGTACCAACTGGGTGTGGCTACAGTAAGACTTTTCAGGTAACTTATTTTTATTCTTGTATTTTTATTTTATATTATTTTTACTGCATGTTTTGGATGACAGCTTTTATTTACTGAGCAATTGATGTTTGCAATCAGCCTCTCACCAGGTAACTGCTGGGGCATGCTCCAGCTGCCTGTGACCCCAAATTGGATTGAGCAGGATAGAAAAGAATGATTGCGTGTTTCCAGTCAGTCACTGTGTCCTTAACTTGACATCCTGAGAAATGTTGGCTTCTTTCAATGCTGTGTTGCAACTATTTTGGTTTGATAGAAAGAAAAGATTGTCTTAAATAAACTGATCTGGATTTATTTACAGAAACTAATGAGTTTATCTATCAGCTCCTGTCAGAAATCCAGCTGGTGACTCTTCTTCCTTCCTGTCTGCTTCCTTATTTTAAAGAATGCCTAATTTCCTAAAATCCCCCTTGAGAGGAAGAGAATTTTGCTGGACGCATAATCAAGGATACGCTTGTGCACCATTTGCTGAAATATTTTTGTCATCAGTATCGCCTGAAGAGGGCATTTAAATCTCACACTCTATGTTGTATAAATAAATGCTCATGCTGTTTCAGCTTAAAGTTGTAGCTTGCAGTAAATTGGCAATTTGATGATGCTGCTATTGCGTAGTGTTCAAATGATGTTTGTCCAGAGCAAAGACCTTATCTACCTGTTGCACCTTCATATTTGTTTTCCTTGTGTCTGTCCTCAACGCTCTGCTTGCATCTCATGCAGGAAGTGACTAATGCTACGTTTACACCAAATATAAATTCAATATTTGCCGTGTTTTTGGAGTAATGCAAATATATGTTCCTGCATTCAGTAGACAATCAACATTTATTTCTATAGCTCCTTCCCACGCTGTCCATGTTGACCAAAGTGCATTATATCATAAAAACAAACGACAATAACAACAAAAACAAAAAAAATGTAAAAAAAATAAATAAATAAATAAAAAAAAGTAAAAACAATCCTAAAGGTAGAAACACTTAAAAACAAACCATCAAAGCACTAAAAGTTAGCATCTTGATTTTGACTTTAAATCGAGGCAGGTCAATGAGAGAGCATCCCAGAATGTTGGACCAGACAACTAAAAAGATCGACCCCTACTCATTACCTGCACCTGGATTTGGGATCCACCTCCAGATGTTAACCAGCAGAAAGCTGTGGATTTTCAAAGGTTCAGGGAATAAAGTGATGCAAAGCCATTCAATGCTTTAAAAACACACAGCAGCCTTTTAGACTGTATCCTGGACAGAACTGGGAGCCAGTGCAGAGATAACAGGACAGAAGTGTTCATGTTTACATGTGTTGGTTAGGGGGTGGGCAGCAGAATTTTTTTGATACTGACATATAAAACATGCAGTAATAAAGTCTGAAGCTAATATGGAGGTCCAGAAAGTGGGTTCATAATGTCAGAGCTGACTTGCCTCCATCCCTCAGTCTTTTTGGTTTTGTGTCTTGATGAAATAAGATGTTAAAATGTTGGAATTCTCAAACCTCTAATAATTCTGTCAGCCATGAGAAAGCGGTCATAGCTTTTTTTCACTTCCGGTGATGTTGGCATGATCTCAATGCTGATTGGCTGTTACTGACAAATTTGCATATCTGTAACAGCATCCATTCACTTCACCTGAAGTGAAAATGTGTCTACATGAAATCTAATTGCACAGTTTCCTTAGTTTCTGAGGCAGAAAAAAATGAGTTGATGTGAAGACCAGATGTGTGGAAACTTTAAAATGGGACAAGGTGTTGGACAATTTTATGAGCTTTTGAAATCATGTCATACAAGTGGATGTACATACAGATGATGGTCACCAGTTCATCTAGGCTTTTTTTTTTTTTCAAATCTGTCTTCACTTGTCTTCAAATCCCAGCATTGTGTGTGACATGAACATGGCTCTAGCCTAGCGGGTCATGTCCTGTCTGCAAACACAACATGTAAAAGTATGAAAGCATGACGCATCATCCCCCAGAAATAAATTACACATGTTGACGGTGATGAATAACAGCTTCTGTTGTTTGGCACTAACAATAGTACTTTCTATTTCCGTATGTTAAATTTTCATCATCACCTCACAGAAAAGAAAACATTTTGGTTTCACAAAGACATGCCATGAAGCATTGGAAACAACTGAAACCAAATATGGAAATTACTTTTTTTTAAAAAAAAAAGTGTGTGACCTCCCTTTTTGTCTCTGTGTTTCTGCAGGCTCGTTCATGGTGGTGAACGCATCAGGCCGTGCATCGGGGCAGAAGGCTCACCTCTACATGCCCACCCTCAAGGAGAACGACACGCACTGCATCGACTTCCTTTACTCTCTGTCCAGCCGGGACGGAGCCAGTCCGGGCACTCTCAACGTCTACATCAAGGTGTGTGTTTGTGAGCGGGGAATGTATACCTGAGAAAGTCTGAGTGACAGGGAGGGATAGATTGACAAATGAAGTGACTCAGGCTGAACAGGTAAACTATGAGACAGACAGACCTCTGCTTTCAGTCACGGACGGATGAAGTTAGCCCGGGGGCTTGAAGTGTGTGTTGTATGAGAGAGAATAATTGATAGCTAAGTAAACAGACAAGCATCATCTATTCTCTTTTAGTTCGATCTTGTATGCTGCATTTGATAGTAGGATTACTGCTGTTAGTTTGCTTTACAGAAGCATTAAAAAACAAACAAAGTAAATCAACAAATAGGCTGACTGAGTAATAAATCCTGAATATATATTAAATGAGCACCGATAAATAGAAAAACAGAGTTCTAGTATATTTTTGTGAGAGTCATTTTGCAGAATCTCTGTGTTTGTTACAGTACTGTGCCTGAACCTGCAAGAATAAATGTTTTATGTCACAGTAGAAAGGCAGAGATGGACATCTGGGTAGACTTTAGAGGAAGCCGTGGATGATGGATGAAGAGATGAAAGGATAGTGGGGGGGGGGGGGGGGGGGGGGGGGGGGTGGACAAATGTAGAGGAGGATGAAAGGGATAAATAAATTAAATATGAAATAAAGACTGATGAGGATGTGGAAGAGCGAGAGGGAGGGGATTAAAATGCTCCAACTGGTGAAACAGCGATGCAGAGAAATTCAGAGTGAAATGAAAGCAACTGGTTGATATGAAGTAAAAAAGTGTCCACACATGGTGACAACGGAGAGGTGACGTTGAAATGACAGTTTTTAAGCACACACCTACAACACCCTCTGACCAATCCTGAAGTTTTCATCATTTTAACTGCATATTAATACCGTAGTACTGCTTTAAACTCTGCAGAATTCCATGCAAGACTCAAATGATGCAGTTCTGCTGTTCATGTTGTTCTTTTCATCTCTGAATGAAACCGTGTGTCCTTTCTCTGCCTCTCTCCAGGTGAATGGAGGCGTTCAGGGCAACCCAGTGTGGAATGCCTCTGATACTGTCACTGAAGGCTGGGTGAAGGCTGAACTGGCCATTTCAACATTCTGGCCCAACTCCTACCAGGTACATGGTGTCTCTGTCTGTCTTTACACTGGCATGCGCATCCAGAAGGGGAAACATAAAGGAGATGATCCGCAATAAAACCAAAAATAAAGAGAAAAGTTTATTTCTAAAACTACCTTCTCAACAAATGTGTAAAAGTCACAATCAGCTCCGTATTTCTGTACATTTTGCTTCCAAGCAGCCACGCTTTTCTTGTTATCTTTTAAAGTGGTCTTGATCAGAATAAAGACAATAAACCTGTGTGACATCAGCGCAAGTTTGTGTAAATGTTTTGGATCAAAAACACAGTACTTGTTTCTGAACATAACTTTGGACACAAATACATGGTGGCACCTATGTGAAAACTTTGTGGATAGTTCTTACATAAAAGGAAAAATGAACGGTTCACAACTGTGACTCGGTTCCCGTATTTCATTTGAAAGAGCCCTCCGATAGAATCAGTTTGTCCATGAACGTCACAGCTCATAAAATAGCTATAAACGTAGCAGAAACAAGTGAACATGCATGTAGACATGTGGAATTATGGGACCATTTTATAAGGAAAAATAACTGCTTTCACTGCTTTCCATGATTTTCTAATCTTTCAGATTTCAAAATTGGCATAGATTGTTCACGAATTCTAGAAATTTTCCTCCAACTTAAAAAAATAAAAGTCTCTTAAGACTCTTGACATGCCTGTTAGGGAGGCTAGAATTTATTCTTTAAAGGAAGAGACATCTTTAGTATTCAGACCGAGTCACGGCTCATGCTGTGAATCCTGACAAGTAAACCACAGCGGTGAGTGCATGTTTGTGTGTCTTCTGTGTGTATTTTTATGTGCATGTATATGTGCGGGTCAGGAGTGCATGGCCCCTTGGCAGCATTTCTGACTGACTGTCACCCTCAGAGTGTGTCTTCACATCTGTGGAAGAAATATAAGGACTAGTCTGATGGAGAGGAGAAATTAAGAATGACAGAAAAGAGCAGGGGCAAGATGAATATTACTGCAGAAAAATTGCTAAATGAGCAAGAGAAAGATGTAAGGAATGATTAAAAAAATGGAAGAAATGAAGAGGAAAATAAGGAAAGATGAGCAGGGAGGAAGATGAACAGCATATGTGGTTGACATAAGGATGGAGACAGAATTGATGAAGTGAAAAGAGGAATAGTTGCTGACTTTTAGTAGAAAATTCCCCTGGGGTTCCAACATGAGCTTCACAAGGATGTCAAGATGTTGCAGTCTGTTAGAGAAAGGACATTTTCATTTCTGAGCATCATTACGGCGCATGATAAGCCCAGACTCAACCACTTTCTTTCTGTCTTTTTCCCTTTCTGTTGCTAACAGGTCATTTTTGAAGCCGTTTCAGTGCAAGGCCATCCAGGTTTCATCGCCATCGATGACATACGAGTTCTGGCTCACCCTTGCCGTAAGTGAAAGAGATTGGAGTGTGTGTGTGTGTGTGTGTGTGAGTGTGTGAGATAATGGTTGACCCTGCACAACTGTAGCCCCGCTGAGCATCATCTGTTTTATAGCTATCTCACACTTGCACACATACACACATGTACACAAACGCAGTGTATTAGACAGATTGTGAGGGTTGCAGACAGATTGCAGAAAGTGAGGAAGAAGGTCCAAACTCAGGGTCTTCATCACTCAAATCTGACAGGAACACTTAGCTTTTTGAAAACTCCAGCCTACTTCTGACTTGTAGTCTGCTTTTATACTCGGTATGAATGTAAAATGAATTCAGTTCACCTCAGCTCAACATAATTACATGAAAATGTTGCCCTTGTTTCTTTGGTTTCCTGCCAGTGTTTTGTTTCTTGTTGGTGGTGTTGCTGTGTTTGTTACAAAGCACTTAAACCATCCGTGCTGACCAGTAACATGGTTGTTTAAGTTTATGAAAATGAGAAGGAGAATAAGGGGGAAAAAAAACAATAAATGTAAAAACTGCTGCAGTAGAAGGGTGTGGGGGAAAAGAACAGCAAATGAAATTATTTTTGAAAAACAACCTTCACATGCAAGTCCTTGTCATTTGCAGCAAGCTGACCATTAGAGTTAGGACAAATTATCATTGTTAGGTGATCGATGCATACTTCGTTAGGCTTATCTGTGTCTGCAGAAAGTCAAATGAAGTTAACCAGTGGCAGGCTGGTTTCAATGCCATACCAAAGTCACTGTGTCTGGCTGCTTGTCCCATTGACAGACTGCTCATCCGTCTTGGGGTAGTCATGTCATGACTCTGCCTCGCTCTCAACAACAGGATTCAGTTCTGTTTTGAACTGGAATATTATGATAAATATAAACCCAGAGAGTCTGATGGGAACATATGAGAGTGTCTATGCGGCCTCGGGTCAGTAAAACGCTGTGTTTTGTTAACCTGATCTAGCCTGTCATTTCATTTAATGCATGTTTCTGAATATTCTTTTACTTTAAACGGCCAGGAGACAAATTCAGAAAGAATTCATTCAATCAGATTTTCTTTCTCTTGAGACAAATTATTCAAATTATTTATGAAACCGTAACTGATGCATTTAGATGTATCTTCTGACTAATTGCCTGCTTCCAAAGTGGGAACATGTAACATGATTTCTTGTATTTGTCGTGACAAACTAAAAGGAAGCAAGCTGTTTCATCTTGGCGGCGATGCAAGACAGTTACTGTGTCAGACATAAACACAAAACACGAAGCTGCTTCAGATTCTAGTTGTCTTGAGTTGATCATCTTTTTTCTCAGAACTTTTATTGCTTCCACATCCGAACACATGACATTTGTTACCTATTTTTTTTTTTTTTTTTTTTGTATACCCACAAGTCGTTGAACCCAGGACGACCTTTATGCTGTTGTCCACTTCCTGTATTTGGCTCGTTTGAAGCTTTCAGACTTTGTTCATCGCCACTTCCCAGATGTAGCAAACTTTCAGAGAAAAAATATCCACAGAATCCAGACTACTATCACAAGCTACCATCTCATACCGACGGCCAGTTGGACACTAGCTATTTTTTTTACACGCCAGTTGAATAGCTGATTCTTTTAAAAGTATTTGCACACTGATTTATTCAGCTGCATTGCAGTACATCTAATAAAACAACTGTTCTCCCCCCATTTTTTTTTTATTAAAGAGTCACAATGCTACAAAAGTAACAACGCAAACAATGCAATAAAAATATTAACTTTAAATAAAAAAGAAGCAAAAACATTGTAAAATAAGTGCATCTTTTTTTATCACTCTGTGTGAAGGTAGTCTTCACTGTGGAGCAACAAGCAACAAAACGAAAAAAAAAAGAAAAAATCAGAAAAAAATCAGAAAAAATCAGAAAAAACAACACTAGTTAGAGGACAGATTATGTGTCCTTTTTTCACAATACTTGAGCATGGGTCAGGTAAATCATAAAAAAAAACAAACAAAAAAAAAAAAAAACTAGTTTTGTATTTAAAAAAGAAAAAAAAACAAAAAACAAAATACATTAGTTAAAAACATTAAAATATTTTGGCCAACAGTTCGTTTACATGCAACAGCGAGCGAGAGCGGGATCAGCAGCGTCAGCTTTATACGGCTCATTGAGAGTCTGTTTACGGAGCACAGGTGAACATCTCCTGCTCTGACTGCAGCTGTGGCGGCTGCTGCGTGAGGACGGAGTGCTTTTGGACGGGGGCGGACTCAGAGCAGCTCCTGCTGCTTGTTGAGTCAATGATACAGGATTTCACATCAGTCTCAAAAAGTGTCCCGTAACACCAAGAAAAGTCGGTAAATTTGTTGAAAGAAAAATGTGGCTAGGTCTCTGAAAAACTCACTAAATACGGCAACAAAGTCGTTAAGTTGGCAAGACTATGAACAGTGAGTCCACAACCAGGTAGCTGCAGCAGTGGGAGAGGCTACCCATTACAGTGCCTGCAGCAGATGCTAAAGAGGCATTTAAACATCGATACCAAGACTAATTGACATCTAACTGGGTACTAAATGTTAGCATCAATTAGTACATGAGAAATTATTATTTATTTACTTATTTATTTACAACACATCAATTTTCATACGAGCTGCCAAACAGATTGCCAACGTCTCGATGCATAATGATTTAACAAACTCAATCACTGAAATGTTTGTTTTTTGTTGTTTATGTTGCAGGGAAAGCTCCTCACTTCCTGCGCCTGCAGAATGTGGAGGTGAACGTGGGTCAGAATGCAACGTTTCAGTGCACCGCCGGAGGAAAATGGTCTCAGCATGATAAACTCTGGTTGCAGGTTTGTAATACCGCGTTAGTAAATTTGCATCTCTATGAAACCGCTTTGCACAATGAGCTTGTAAATACTTTAAGGCCAAGAATATACTGAGATTTTAACCACATTGTATTTTAGTGTAATTGTTCAAACTTGCTTGTGTGGCACAATCGGCACCACAGGAATCAACTGGGGACACATCAAATGACTTTAGCTTGTGTTTTTATGGGTAATTAGTTTCAGTAGGTGGTTGATAACGTTGCAGAGCAATCTCAGACATCCGACTGGTCAGCGACTGATCTCCATGTTGCCCGTGCCAGTTTTATTACACATCATTAGATTCTGAGGACATGTGCAACTGATAATTCAAACAAATGCATGAGGAAACCATGACAAACATGCTAATGATTAGATGCAAGTATATTCTCAGCCTCAATGTGCAAAACGTTGGGTGTTATATGACCTGTGTTTTTTTCAGTATGTTTTTTTTATTATATTGTATTAAACATTAATACATCATTTACGTTGGATGGACTGAGATCTGGCATAACAACAGGCAGTAAAGCTGTATTTTTATGTAATTTTTTTTCCAAATATACATAAATAAACAAATACATAAATAGTAGATAAGTAAATCTGAAAAAAAAAGTAAAATAGGCAGACAATGAAGAATCTACATAACTGTAAATAGTTGAGTTGGATCAAAGAATATTTAAAAGTTGTTGGCCCTTTTGACAAGAAATTTGAGAACAATAATAAAACAAAACAAACAAACAAAACAAAAAACACAAAACAATAAAGCAGATTTTCACAGAAGCAGCTCTATATTAAAGTCAACCAAGCATTTATTTTACTTCCACTGTAATTTTTTTTTTATAAACTTTATTGGTCTTATGCAGTGAAATGGTTTTTAACAGAGATGTGACATGAAAACTGAATTTTACAAATGCAGCTTTATTTATTCCACTGTGTGTCTAACAAAGATGGCCTCCTTGCTCCATTTCTGCCTTGATTAAAAGTTCTTGCATTGCACCAGTGATTTTGTGTTTGCAAAAGTGATGTGTTTGTGTCTTTGTGTGGAATGTATATGTTGTGTGCAGCCATGGAAATGCATTCTTTTTCAAGCATTAGCAAGCTTGCATGTCTTCACAACATGTGAGTGAATACCCCCGAGATCACTGCTTGGTACAGTAATTGCATTTGCAACAGAGAACACGGATGCACCTCACTGAAGGTGAGGAAAACATGTTTTTCTGAATTGGCTGAGAGGATGATAGTTTGAACAAAGATTGGATTTTGAGACATGAAAGTACGCCTTTTAGATTTTATGTTTGACTCGCTTGCCACAGATTGCTTCTGTTTCCTGCCATTACTGTACGTCTATAGAACGTTTGGGAGTGTGTTCTTCAAAAACTATGTGTATATACGTAATATCTCGTTTCTTTATGTAATATCTTGAAACGTTTCTCCATCTTTAAAAGATCAACAGCAGCAACCTTCATTTTACTGCCAGTTTGAAACAATGAAGGGTTGTCATCTACCGTATTGACCGTATTTCTTTTAGTGGGAAAGCCAAATTCTTTGACCAATTAATTTCTTTGGAAATTATTACCAATATCCAAGTCAGATGCAACAGCATATGTAATTTGGAGGGATAACAGTTATAGCCAGACTATCTGAAAGAAGTTAAATAAGCAATTAATCTAAGTTGTGTTTCAGTTCTAAAATTAAAGCTGGGGTAGATAATATTGGGGAGCTAGCAAGTTTGAAAGTAACATCCTGTCTTGGCTCCTCCCCCTTTGGTTTTGCTCCTTGCATGATCCAAGGCTTTTTTATTCGCAGCTTTTTCTGGATCACCGTTTGGATCCAAGAACTTTTTAAAGGCCTTGGCGGAAGTTTGTGCTCTCCGAGTGCTTTTCTAGTTCGCAGCTTTTTCCACCAACGATGTTCTCTTTCTCGTCTGTTTAGCGGGAGGAGGCAAATAAACCGAGCCGGGGTCGGGGAAATCTTTCCTGCATATTTTCAGCTATGTTTTTGCCTTCCGAGTTTCTTCTTCACTGCTTTGTATTTTCATCCTAACATGCTATTTACATGCAGGGTGTGACTATCAGGTATGCACTGTGGTAGGAGGAGAGCCTTGAGACAAAACTTATAAAATATGAAATGAGCACCTACAATTCAGTCCTAACGTTTGATTGGTCAGAGTTTTTACACATTTACAGTAAGGTGAGGGGTCTAACTATATTTTTTATTGTTCGTGATTACAAAAGACTACTGTTAGGACGAGGAACCACTTTACACAGAAAAAAAAAAAAAAAAAGAAAAAAAGTTTCTAAGGAAGATTACCTACCCAAGCTTTAACAACGCTGTTTTAGGCTTTTAAGTCACTTTGTTAAGGTTTATTTTAAACCTTTTGTTGCTTCAGTTTTAAAGCCTTTTTGGGAAGTTTTACAAACTGTGGTTTCTGATACAAGAGGGATGTGAAATATACTGTATGCGTGGAATCCATCCCTTTATCCAGAGTGTGTTATCTGCTGGGTGAAGCTCCAGCCACCCTGTGTTTCTGCATTGGAATAAGTGGGTATAGATAACTAAAAGATGGACAAACTTCTGGTCATAATTCAGCTCGATGTGTTGGCCCTAAATCTTTCTTGCAAAAGTGTTTAAGTTATGAGCTGTTCTGACATTATGGATGGGGCAGCATTCAGTCTGTCTCCTGTGCGTTTGTCAGCTTTCCAGTGTTGTAATTCACCCACTGTATTACAAGTTTACAGTCACCGTTTTGGTGGTATAGCTGTTAAATAATGTGGCCTTTGAATCAGGAACCAAAATTTATAAGTAGTGTACAGGGATTTGAGGTGGGATATGCTGCTTAGGTTTTGTCCAAGATGACCAAATGTAGCTGTGTGAACGTGTCCTGGTGCTGCAAAGTCTTTCTTTTTCCAACTCTTTTTACCTACCTCTCCTTGCAGCAGTGGAATGGGAAAGACACAGCGCTGATGGTGACCAGAGTAGTGAACCACCGACGTTTCTCAGCAACTGTCAGCGTTGGTGACACATCACAGCGCAGTACCAGTCGCTATCGCTGCGTCATCCGATCAGATGGTGGATCAGGAGTGTCCAACTACGCCGACCTGATTGTTAAAGGTATGCCCAATGTTTATCTTTTCCCTTGAACTACAAGAAGGACTGAATTTTAAAAAGCTGAATATTTGAGCAGAATTTAAATGTGCGCTTAACAAATCTCATCAGTATGGATGCTTGAAAGGGGGGCAGTTTCTTTAAAAAGTGTGAAACAGCACTGGTTTGTTTGTGTGTGTGTGTGTGTGTGTGTGTGTGTGTGTGTGTGTGTATTTGGCTTTTCATTGGGGCTGTGAGAATGCTGAGGATGGAATACTGAATAGACCTCAGAACAGTGACCAGAAGTCAGAATGAGCTCTCAGTCTTTCAGTTCACGCTCCTCCTACAGTTTTTTTTTTTTTTTTAAATCATGTTCTTTCTTTTTCCTCCACACTTGAACATGATACAAATATTTTAATTGTTTTAATCCTCCAGTTTTGAAAATGTCAAAATATTTTCAGGCATTCCATTGCTTAAAGATTTATGGAGCTCGGAGCTAAATGGTATAAATTGAACTGTCTTAAATATGTCTTTTAGATGACACATCATTTAGTCATGAAGAGGAAAAATCCTCTTCTGGAGTGATTCATATTATTAAAGTCAAATAAGTCTGGGAGAAGGCTAGTTTTTTTTTTTTTTTTGTTTTTTTTTTTTCTGCTGCCAAGTGCTTATTAAAAAATCTAAAAACTATGTTGTTGTTTTCTGATGGTTGTCAGCTTCCTTTACCCATGTTTTCTTCTTCTGTTTGTGTATTCATCCCTAAATAAATGTTCAATGCAACATTCATTTTTCATCTGCAAAAAAACTGACTGATTGCATGCCAACCTCTGGTGTAGCAAAAGAAGGCTATAGTCACACATTCATTGTAAATCTCCCTGTACGTAGGGTATTTATGTGTATAACCAGACAAACATCAGATAAATAAATCAAATAACTTTGCTGTCATGCTCAAGACAAAGAAAACCTATGAAATATTGCCTGTGATTTAGCCACTCACTCTCCATCCCATGATTCCAGTGTAAAACTGCAAATATTGTGCTGTCCTGCTGAGAAGGATATTGATGTAGAGCGGAGGTTGGTTAATATTGTTGTAAGGACTCTGATAAAATTACAGGATCACAGCGATCTGTTATTGTCTTACATAATTACATTCAGATACCTCATGTCTCTGCTGCGCCATTAATTTTTCTGCCTTTCAGCTGTCCTTGTATTTACAGTTAAGTCATGAACTTTGAGTATTAAAACAATGGAGAAATTACTACTAATTTTTAGGAACTTTAGGAGACATACAAACACATACACACCTACCAGGATCTGAGCCCTTACAAGCTGGATTTTTATCTTATTGAAGAATTTTCAGGGTGAACTCTGGGTTCCCCATTGGTTCACCACGGTAACTGATGCTGAATGGCTAACCTTTTACCTTTTCCGGTATAGGTTATGTTCTGGATAAGAGATGAACTAGTATAAAAGTGCCACCTCCTGACCAATTAGTTTTCTCAGGGTGGCTGTAGCTCAGCAGTAAGAACATTTGTCTTCCAACTGGAAAGTTTGGAGATCAACGCCAGGCTTTCTCTGACTATGTTCCAAAGAGTCCTTGGCCAAGACACTAAACCCCAAGTTGCCCCCTGATGTGCCTGTCGGGATATGAGTGTGTATGTAAGTCGCTTTGGATAAAAGCATCTGGTAAGTGTCTCTTGGAAAATTACCTGGTCTGACGACACTGGTGCAAGAATGATGAGGAGCGCAATGGAGAGAGAGAGAGTTTTTAGTGATACATGCAATCCTTTTGATGAAGACGGAAAGCCTTGTCACTCCCCGCTTTGAAGTGTTTGTTCCTGACTTGTTCCCACGTCCGTTTAGCTCTTTTAGGGTCATATCTGAATTAATGGGATTAGTAATGATGGAGACTCACATGGCACATCCCTCTTAGCTTTTGCTGCTACACTGTTGTTGCATTTGGCCTGGGAGAAGTGTTTAAATTCTTCATATTTCTAAAGGATATTTATCTGTTCCTCCATAGTAAAATAGTTGCTCAGCAGGGTTTCTCCATGTCTGTGATTGTTCAGACCATAGATGGATGATTAAAAGATGGACAGTCTCCTTACCATCACCTTTAGGTTTCTAAAAAGCTGATTTGAAGCTCTTTGGGCTCTTCCCACTGTCGCCATCTTGGGAGTGTCACTCACTTAATCTCTCCTGAAGAGTACAAAAATAGACAAAGAGGTAGAGCTGAGAGGGGGGCTGTGAGCATGGGGGTGGATGATTAATGTCTATCAAACTCTTACTTGCCTGTAGCTAAGAGCTAATCCTAGAGCTAATGGGAGCTAACCAGCTAATGGAGGTAGACGGACTAAACATTCTTAACTGGCTAAGGGAGGTGGGACTGGGAGTTGTGCTACACTCTGCCTTCTTGCAGCGGGATATTGGGTACCTGTCAATCAAAAAGACACACCCCTAACTTTGCCAAATGACTTAATTAGGTAATGGAGTTTTTAAAAAACAAGAAAACCACCTTCCCCATAGTTGTCAAGAGGGTAAACCTGACATATTAATCCTCAAATAGCTCTGTGGGGATTTGTTCTGTTTTGGAGCTTCTTGCAGATCAGTGATAAACTGCAGTTTTTGGTACTTGTACATAAGCTTCACTTTTAACCACCGGATGTAGCCGCTTGGCTCAGACACTGAAAACGCCAACCCTTTTATGTGATCACACACTGATTAAGATGGAAAAACCATTGGTTGAATTACCAAGCTGATAACCAGCTTCGTTCTACCATTTATGCAGATTGCAGATGGCTGAGTAAGTCAAGCCAAGTAACGGAGTGATACCCAGTATATGCCAAATTCCCTTTATAGTGCAGGCCTCTGGGAAGCCAGGGTAGGAAGGTGACGAGCAGCAAAACAACAACATGAGCAACTATTTGATTAGTTCTGCAGGAGAATCACTCTCACCAACTCCTATATTGATTAATCTAAATACCCCAAGGACTGAAGCCCGATTAAAAGAGTAGACAGGTTCAGAACCGCAAACTGTAATGTGAACAAAAATCATAGTTTGTAGATATAGATGCAATCAGTTCTTTTATGTTAACACAGCTGTCCTAAAATTCAGCCATACGTTATCCAAACAGGTTCTTGTGCAGCCGAGTAATGACCTGAAAACACTGATGATATTTTTCCTCTTACCTGCATTTAAAACTAACCAGGCTTGCTTAAAACAGTTCATAAACCCTTTGGCTTATGCAAAGCACCCGCTTGGTAGCTTGCATCTAAATTCTGGGATAACACAAGTTCCTAAAAGAGGTTTAAACACAACTGAGCATTTCTGTTACGTTACATTTTCATCAAACCGTCAGGTATGTAGTATATTTGCTTTCCCCCTTTCATAAGTTAAATGTCTTCCTTTTTAGTCTAAATTGTATGCCAGATACATTTTTTCATAACATAACTAATGTAAAATATGTGTGAATTATGTTAGTGCGTCTATAAAATTAAATTTATTAAAGCAACCATGTGACATCGAAGGTTGGACCTGCTTGCTCATAATGGGATTAAAAATTGTGGATCTGAAAGATATTTCAGCGCAGCAGCATGATGGCCTAAATTATGCTCGCAATGCATCTGTGGTTTGAATTATGTCGTTAACCTTATTTGGTGTGAAGGATGTTTTAATCTGAGGGGATATTTAAGTGTGTACACGTGTGTGTGTGTTGCTGTTTTGATTAGATGATAGTCCAGGGACAGAAACTGTCATTACCATCTGTTAGCAGAACACACTGGCTATACTCTTGAGAGGATCAAAGCGTGTGTGTTTGCTTGCACCTTATCTAACTGAGTGTGTTTTTAAGTGTCCACATTTCTGTGTCTGCCCCTGTGTGTGTTTGGGTGTGTGTGTGAAGCTCAGGTGCTGTCAGCCATGCATTGTGTCAGGGGAATAACTCTTGCCAACACAGCGAACAAGAGAAAATGGAAAAATTAAACAAACGCACATGCATGAACAACTCCCTGAAGCCATATGTGCATGTGTGTGCACTGTGTGTAGCTAGATTTGTGTAAATGTGTCATTGTCCTTGATGTGTACACTGATGCGTTTGTGAGTTTTCACATTCTTTTCATCTGTGTGCTACATTGTCTTTGTGAAGCTCCAGATGTGTGTGCCTTTTCATTTGTGTGAGATGTCATGACTGTCATGGGTTCAAATTAATTTGCGAGTTTGGGAATGTGTGTGTGTGCCCGCTAAGTGAAATCAGGGTTAATTATAATGTTGTTCAGCCAGGTGTGACCAGGGAAATCTGGGGAGAGATGCCTCTCATATTACAGTGTCCTGCCTGTGCACACCGTATGTCTGTGTCCCATACGCGCTCGTTCATGCATACTAATCCTGTGACACGATGCTGCTGGCCAGCCTAAAAGATGATGTCTGCAATATTGAATGGAAAAAGAGTCAGAACCAACTCGATCCTGTCTGGATGAGTGCAGACTTCCTACAATTTCCCAACAAAAGTAAAAGGAACATTTTGGTCATGGTTAGCAGGTGTGACATAAATCACAGGCTATGAATGAAAATTATGAATGATTGATGCCTTGTTTTGCAAATTTTCTATTCTTTTCTCTCTCTCTCCTTTTTTTTTTTTTTTTTTTACACTATTTAGATTTTAGTTTTGTTGTGTAGTTGTTGTGTAGTTGAAAATAACTTAATGAAGAATGGTTTAAATTTTCTTCTATCTCTTATGTCACCACAAAATTCTAAAATGTTCAGACACACACAAATCTATAAATAAGGAATGGGGATTTAATGCATTATCTTACATATGGTACATCCCATGCAGGTGCTTTTCCTCACATGGTGCTTCCTCAAATATATATATATATATATATATATATATATATATATATATATATATATATATATATATATATATATTGGAGACACTTTCCCATTGGATTTAATGAGAAAGTGAGTCCAAAGTGTGTTCAAACTTTTGACTGGTACTGTATATATAATTAATTTCCACATACAATATGACATTTGTATTTATCTCTGTCCTAAGGTCTTTATCTAAAAGATCAGTGAGCAGAGACATGAAAAGGAATGATGGTAAAAGGCTGAAAGGTTCACTCTCTGTAACCCTTTTCACACATGAACAGAATATCTGGGAAATTTGGATTGTACTTTGTCCATAGCTGCCTTTTTCACATGCAGTACACAGCAGGCAATTCTCCACTTGAGAGGCGTTTTCACTCGTGTAGCGATACCTGGGTGAAGTGCAGTGAATGATGTAAGAATCTGTCACAGAACTCATACATCAGAGATGGTGGATGAAGCTGCTTACATGTCATGATGATTACTTTTAATAATGCTAAAAAAAAGTACTGTTTCCTTGCATATCCAGAGATTTGACAAATCAACATGCAGACATGTAGGACAACAAAAGTACAAAGATATAACTTGCATTCACATCTCATAGAATTACTTGATTTTTAATTTAGGAACCTGTTTGAGTAATCTCTCATACAGTCTACTGACATTTGGACTCTGGTGAGCAGCCTCAGTGGAAAATGTCCAGAAAATGTTAGTGTTTATGTGAATGCGTCAAATGGCTTGAGTGCGACAAGCAACTCCCCTATTGTCACCTTCTATATATATATATATTTTTTTTTTGTCCACACAATTTCATCTCCCAACTGGCTTTATTTACACCTATCTCGTGCCCTTTCACCTTTGTTTGAAGTTCATATGTGAGGCAGCAAACATGCACTGACAGTGATTTATTGTAAGCATCACCTCTTCCCCCTTTAAGTGAAGGCCTCCCATTATTATAAGGGACAGTTACCTCTACTGCCAGGGAAAATATTTTACACAACTGACAGAGACTTATTCTCATAAGACTATTAAAAAAAAATGTTAAGAAAAAAGATACTACCTTCTTTAAAAAAAAAAAAAAAAGTCCTCATAAAGACATGTGAACATGGCTGCTTATAGCTTCTCTACATGATACCAAGAGATGCAGAAACTTTATTATAAACACACACACACACACACACACACAGATGTTTTTCTCTGCTCTGATGCATTTCTCATTTGTATGGCTCTTGTAGAACAGATGCAGTGAAAGCCCCAGGGCAGCGAGGTTTCAACCCCTGGCTGTGCTAGTTGTTGTGTAAGCATGTGCTTCTTCTCACAAAGATGGTTGCACAAGTTTAAAGTTTAGACCAGTGAGCGTGTTGTGTCCATATCTCACACTCTCACTCCTGTTCCACACTGTTTCAGGGTTAGGGTTTAGTCTAGAATAAAGTTTATGGAAGTGATAAGACTTAAATCAATCAATCAAACTTAAGTCACGTCTCATGGTGTGTTAGTGAATCCCCAAAGACACTATGTTTCAATGTCAGATATGTTGGCTTTACTTGGGTTTTTTTTTGTTTGAGTTTTGTTATCTATGGCCGTTTTGGCACCTCAGTGTGTCCATTTGTGTGTTCCATCTATCACAGATAAGACTCAGTTGGGTGTAAGGGAGATCTAAAAGAGCCAAAGTTAGTGGGTTCACCGTGAACACCATTCAATGTGAGTTTGTTTCCTGGGAATACTACCACATTGTCCTGCCTGCCTTACCGGGCAAACATAAATCTAATTCATCGAAAATTATATATATATATATATATATATATATATATATATATATATATATATATATATATATATATATATATATATATATATGGGTGTGTGTGTGTGTTTCTGTTGAGCCTTCGTTTGCCTCAAAACCCATCTTCTGTGTCTGTTCCCTGATAAGGAAATCAATAGGAGAGAGTGAACAGCTCTGTGTGAAATTCTGAAACTTTCACTGACTAAACACAGCTTAACCTTTAATTTACACCAATAACTCCTCAAAAAGCATGTTTGACTTCCAAATGATTTTTTTAACTCTACATTTTCTTTTGTTTTTTGTTTTTTATTCATTTTAAAATAAAAGCTGCTAATCAGTAGTTAGGTTTTTTGACTTATATAGTCGGAACCATTTTACGTTTGTTAAGTGTCTGCTAGTCGTCTTTAGTTCTGAAAGCTTGAGACAGAACATGAATGTTGTTCTGTTTGTTAGATGGCTGGTGGGAATTTAAATTGGCATCATAAGAAAGCACAGTATCTGTAAGAAATGGTAAATTTGCCACAAACGATGATTCTCAGTTTCACAGAGTAATGCAAGGAATGAAGAAGTCTGAACAAGCTCTCTTTGATTCATGGGAAGAGTTGTTAGAATGTATTTGCATCTGGGTGTGTGTGAGAAACAAGCCTGGAAGCAGCAGCCTGTGTACTCTCCACCTGTCTCTTTCACCAGGTCCTTAGGGCTTGCCTCGGGGTCTGTGTGTATCTATGCGAGTGTGTTGGCCTGTGTACAGTGGGAGGTTTGTCATGTTTTTGGTTTTCCATGACCATTGCTCTTTCATGTGTATCAGCCTCTGTGTGTGTGTAGGTGTGTCATACGGCGAGTGGACACTTCACACGGAATTTTTGAAAGGGAAATTTAAGTAATGCATGAACAGGTCTTGGAGGAGGAGGAGGAGGAGGATTGAGGTTGAGATAAGGAGAGAATAAGGCAAAGTATTTGGATGAAAAAAAAAAAAATGAGGGAATAAACCAAAGAAACGACGCTACTGGATGAAAGCAAAGGAAAAAAAATAAACATGGCTGACTTAGTTGGACAAAAAAGGTTCTCAACAGACAAGGTGGAAGAAATTAAGTAAATATGAGATATCTGAAAAAGATGGCTGCTACAAACCATGGGTGTGGGACAGAGCACCAAACATGGGAGACAGACAGATGTTTCATCTCAGAGAAGAAACCTGACATAAAATGAGACCAAAGGATACATGAGAACTATCAGAACTGATGATGGAGATCCAGTGGAAACCTTGTGTGTTTAGTCTGAGGAATATGATAAACAAGAGCTGGGGGGAAACGGGTATTAAAGAACAGGAAGTGAACGCTACAGAGTTGGCCAAGTCAACGTAGTTAAACAGAAAGCAAACAAAGCGCAGAAGGAACCTGATGAAAGGAACAGCACGACGAGTTCAAAGCAAAATAACAAACTAACAAACAATCCATCATTTTTATGGATTATTTTGTTATTTTATTAACATGATTTCTATGTAATTCCTGAAACTGAAACACATTCATTCATTCATGATCTTAACCACTTAATCCGATGAATGGTTGCGGGGAATCCGGAGCCTATCCCAGCAGTCTTCAGGCGAACACTCCGGACAGCTCGCCAGTCCACCGCAGAACTGAAACACATAATACAAAAATAATAATTCACAACATCTATAGACCGTGACATGTTTGTGGTGTAAAACCTTGCCTGGAATGACAGAAACCAGCAAATGAGGAGCGAACGAGATAAGTGAGAAGGAAGCATGGGGAGTGAGCGGTAAACCAGATGAGAGAGAAGCCAAAGCTGACGGGTTCGCTCCAGAATCTTTCTGAGTCTCTCCAGTCGGCACAGTCTGAAGGTTCATGTGGATGAGAACAGCTAAATGTTGTCAGACCGAGGAGGAGAAATGTGTCTGCTACCAATGCACGGCTGCTTTTGCTTCTGTGAAGCTGACAGTTAGAGATTAATCGTCATTTCATTAAAACCTGATGCCGAGAGGATCAGTGTCTCTTTCTTAGCTCTAAGAGTTGCTCCTCCGTTTCTCTCAGCATCCCTTAGCATCTCCGCTGTGTTGATACAGCAGTTTTGACTCTTTCATCCTCTGTAGCTTCTGGCAAGCGAGCAGGTTTACGTCTTGTTTGTGGACACATTGACAGGACCGATGCGGTTATGAGGCATCATTTCAGATATTTTGGGAAATCAGCTTAAATTCAAGGGTTGTGTGTTCACTCAATATTTGGATTATAAAAATGCAACACTCTGACCCGCTAAGCTCTTCTCGCTGTACCTGGAAACTAAGTGAACTAGTGTTGTCAGCTTTGTATTTAGCATAAGTTGCAGGATAAACCGACTCAAGAAATAAATAACAGCAGCGCGATTGTTGGAACAGTCTCAGTTTGTCAAATCATGGCAGATCTGCCCAGCTGTGTAGCGGTCGCTTGCAGTTTTGTTTTCAGTTAAGACAGAAAGCATCATGAGATATCCATTCATCTATTTTCTTAAACACTGAGTACAATTCAGGGTCACAGGAAGCTGGAGCCTGTCCCGGCAATCATCAGGTGAGAGGTAGGATACACCCTGGACAGGTCACTTGTCCATCACATGGCCAGCACAGAGACACAAACAACAATGCATACACATACACACACACACACACACACACACTCCTAGGGAGAATTTAGAGTAAAAAAAAAAACCTATCCTTTGGATGTTGGGAGAAAGCCAGAGTACTCAGAGCCTACATGCAAACTTCACACAGACAGGCCACCATCTGAGCCTCCCACCAAAGGCTTGAACCAGCAACCTTATTAGTGTAAGGCCACGGTGTAACCGCTCCACCACCGTACAGCCTCCGCTCATAAGAAAATAATATTTTTCCATGTGGAATGTAACTCGGATTCTGAGGGTTTTTTTTTTTTTTTTTTTTTTTTTTTTTTTGTTGTTGTAAACATTTAAAACTAAAAATCTCAACATCTAATCAAAGATACTTAATTCACCCCCGATGGGAAATTCAAGGTTCAAGCCAGCTCGTCCAAGGTTTGACATACAGACATGTGACATTAATGACAAAAGAAGAATCCAGAACCAAGCTAAAGCTTGCATGTCTATTTATATTGAAGTTTTGTAGAATAAAAAAACACCAAAAGTACCAGATTACCAACATGGAGGGAACCTGCCCAGAACTAATACTTTCTGCTTCTGAATAATATGTTCTTAAAAAAGTAACGGTTTCTCTTTCATAGACAGAGGTCCAAAACAGTTTATTCCCTTACAACTATTAACTTAATATAATGAGCAGATAATGTGATGCTCCACCAGGGTTCACAGCCTGGAGGATGTAAGTCATGCAAGCAAATCTGGAATGTATGATAGAACAACGAACAGGAAGAAAATTCTTACAAAACTCCATATCCCAAGTCATTTTTACATAAAAATACTAAAATATGTACCTGCTCATGTTTATTTATATCTTTAGCTGTAGGCGATGATTAAGGTGAAAATGAATCATTTCACTACATTACCAGCAAACAGTGAAACTATTAAAAAGCTACTACTTGGAACAGTGTTTAGTTCTGTTGATAATCAGAGGCACAATCGGATGAAGTTCACATCCTGGTCTGGTACCTCTCCCTGCATGTCACCCCCTCTGCTTTCCGTCCCAGAATCCCCCAAAAGCACAAGCTAAACCAAACAATCCCCACTTTATTTAATGGTCCTCTTTGTTTTCAACCCCAGCATTTGGAAATGAGGACATCAGATCGCCATCATTACTTGCCGTCACTCCACGTTAGAACTGGGAGAAAAGAAAATGAACTGGGAGAAAAACAGATTTTGGGAAAGCAATTTTAAATTTCAGTGCAACTGAGTTTTCCATCTTTTCCGCCACCTTAGGTAATATGTTCTCTGTCCTCTGGCGGGTTGAGACCTTCCACTGTATTTGTCTCTCTATTACTCTCTCTCTCTCTCTCTCAGACACACTCAGGCACACTCACAATCACACACACTGTCTATCTTTAAATCCTCCTTTCTATTAGAACATGGCAGAGCTCAGGGAAGGCTTGATCGCACATCTGGATTTGCCACAAACACACAGAGAAACACACACAGGAAGACATTTTCCCAGGATCTCAACTATTTCTCTTAATTTCTTCCTTGTTGTATCTTTCTCTTACTTCATTGCATTTTATTTCTCTCACCTTTCCCCAAAGTCTCATGTAGTTCGGTGTATGACAAACACATCCAGACAGCCAGCGAAATGAAATCCTGACCGAAGTAGCCATCTTCCTCTGTTTTCTAACACAACTATGGACTCAGATTTTGTTTCTTGCTGTAGGGTTTCTCCTTTACAACATATCATTTTCAAAGGGGTTACTTGGTGTCAGACACACACTTCGGTGTGTGTCCACATCAGAACAAGCTGGCCAGAATATCTTGGGATTAAGACAGCTATTATCACACTCGGCTTGCAGGCAACCAGTGACCCTTGTTTCAGGCCAGCTTCTCCCTTCTGATGTCTCCTTACCGTGTCAAAAGTGTCTAATTGGTGGAAGCTCCTAATGTAACACACTGAGTGTGAGCTCCACAAGGCAGCTGGTCTGTTGACCTGTAACGTGTGAGCAGAGAAGGCCAGAGTTCATGGTTGCAAAATTCATCCATTTAAATCTTAATCATGTTTTTTTCTTTCTCTCACAATTAAATAAACTTGACAATCTGAAATTTAAACTGCATTTATTTAGTTGGGACACAGCTTTTCTACTTACAGTAATAAAATTCGAACGGATGATGATAAATAAAGTAATTTAGGGTAAACATTAGATGCTTTCTGGTTATTTGGCTACAGGATAAACTATGCAGAGATGCTAACTCTGTTCTCACTGCAATGCTCACATAAAGTGGATGCATGATAGATATGTGACTTATGTTATTTTTTTCTCCCCACAGTGTGGGTGGAAAGCTCTACAAACACTATAGTTATAAATCTTGCATTAAACATCACAGGATAACGATATTGTTTCATCAAAACTGAAACATGCACAAAGAATTTCTCAGAAATAAACCAGAGGCGACTCCTCTGACCTGCTGTGGCCTCGGCTGAGCAAAAAATGTCCTCCTGGCTTGCTTGGATTTATCATAAAAACACATTTTATATCATAAAAACTCATTTTATGATAAATGCAAATGAAATGCATTAAGTAACAAAGCCACTGAACCAATTGTTAGGTTTGCCTCAAAAGGAACAAACAAGAGAGGAAGAGAAAGAAAACTACACAGAACCTGACAAATTAAAAGCATCGGAAGAAGACACAGAAGAAATTGTGGTGTTTTCAGATGGTGGTAATCAGCTTCATGGCGGTGCGTTACCGCTACCGGTCGCTGTCCAAACGTAGAAGTGACCTCTGAAATCACTGGATGAACTGACTCAAAAACCATGGCAACGCATGGAAGCATGATATTGGTGACATATGACATCATTTACATATGTGGGGGAAACCCTTCTCCTATCTGTTGCTTGTTTCTAATGCAGCATCAGCTCCCTGATAGAGAGATAAACTGAGGAACCTATGATACGGAGATTGTTTCACTGGCACAGAGAAACGTTTTCCAAAAGTGTAATTGTGAGCGTTAGACTGTTTCTTGGCAGCAGTTCTAACCAGCGCAATCAAAACTCAAATATGCTTCTCATTATTTAAAATTGGTGCTTCATCAAGTGGAAGGGTGTCAGCTGGACGACATTCAAGGTCAGCGCTGCAAAAAAACAAAACAAAACAGACACTCCTGGATACGCCATGAAGCAGGTGAACAGAAAGTGTGCATGAACTCATCATGAACACCAGATGTAGACCATTATTATTTTCAGCTAACTGAGTTATCAACCTAATATGGACACAGAAAAACCACAGTGTTACACTGCACTTTATTGTACAAGAGTTTTATAAGAGGATTTATATTGACACACACACTCTCACTATAAGCCATCTTCAATTACCATGCTGGGACCCCTAACAAAGTGAAGTAAAAAAAAGTTCCCTCATATACCTCTCTCCCATGTGGTGGTGTTACATGGATCAGTTTAGTGTGTGCTTTGTGTCATCTGACAACAAAGTCCCAGGATGTGCAGCGTAAAACTTTAATGTGGCCACAGTTTCTACTCAAACACACACACACACACACACTCACACACACAGATACCTGCACAGAGCTCTCTACAAATACACAAGTGATGTGCATTAAAGCAGAGCTCTGTGTGTAAACAGTTACAGCAGAAATATGATGTGTTTAAGCTCATGGCCTCCTCCAGCTTGTAGCAGATCGGTTTCATCCATCATTGTGGCATCTGAGGGGTCTCTGCATGAAAAAAGTGAAATATTAAGATGTAGTCCGTGTCAATACCTTTTACACTTTTGGAAACGATTCTTCATCCATTTCCTAATCTGGGATCATGTAAAGGTGGGGGACGCTTCCAAGCCAAATCACGTGTTTAAGTTCAATGACTGATGTCTTCTCCTTGTGCCATTTTGTTTCTCATGTCACTCCTGAGTTTCCAGGTTAGAGAAATGACAGATGCCATGCAGGTGGAATGTGTCTGTTCATTTTAACTTGATTCCAGCAGGTTGGTTTTTATTGTTTTACCTTTTGTGGGAGATCAGACACATACTTTGAAGACAGTGCAGATGTGATGTAGTTGCAATGACACTTCTTAATTTATTTCAATATTTTGGTGCTCTTTAAATCAGAAGATTGACATGAATAAAACCTGACAGCCTGTGAGGAGTGTTCATAATGTTAACGAATGAAGAATCATCGTGATAACCGTGATTATGTTTTGCTGTCATCTGATGGTCCGAGCTGGAAAAATAAAAGTTTTGAAGTGCAGTTTCTCGTCCTTGGGATGCTGCAGGGCAAAAACAGCTCAAGGAAAGTGCATAATTAACGTCAGAATGAGGAGTTTTAAGGCCGGGAATTTGTATGGTGGTGCTTTAATGAGGCTGGTTGATGTCATATATTAAAAAAAAAAAAACAACAAAAAAAAACAAAAACTCCAAACTAAGCTGCTAGTATAAATAAAGCAACAGCATATGCTGTCACAGCTCATGCACACGTTTAAGAACATTGTTTAACAAACTGTTTGCAATCTCCTGGTTTAATGGGTTCCTACCAACCACTCAAACATAAAACAAAACAAACTAAAACTGTCAGATTGCTCACCACTGTGCTGGGGGGGCGGGGGGGGATTTGGATCCTTATCAGCTCATTATTTTTTTATTCTTATTCAATCTGTTTTTTACTTTTTAAATTGCAGCATTGTGCACTCTGCAAACTTTGGTTTTCTGCTTTCCTCCATGGCCTGTTGTCTTTATCACTCCACCTGGAGTTCCTCCTCTTTCCTGACATCTCTATTCCTTCTTTTCATCCCTGCGCCCTCCGTAGTCTCACATTTTCATTGTTGTTGTTGTTTCACGAAGGTCATCTAAAGCAGATTATTAACCATCCTGTCTGTGTAAAGTCTGTGTTCTTTGAGTGGTGAACATGTGAGTCTTTATGAGGATTGTGTGAATGTTGTGTAAAATATCCAACATTCTGTTTTCTTATAAGCTAGCTTCTATTTTTTTGTTCAATTTTGCAAATCTCATTGCATATGTGGTTGTTGTTCATGTTGTAAAACAGCTTGAATCAGCAGAAATATGTCTGACTTTCAGTGAAAGTGCCCCCCCCCCATGTCATGAGGTGCCAGGTTGTGTGCCACCGGGTGGCCCCTGTCGCTCTCTGCTGTGAATGAACTGGCACGGGAAGGGATGATGGAGGGATGATGGGGGGAAACAGGTGGAAAGAGGGGGGTGATTGAGTGATTTTGCGCTCTCATCCTGTGGCGTAACATCAGGAAAAGTTGTTGAATATAAATGGTGTTAATGGAGAGTGGAGTCAGTTGAATCAGTTGGAGGAATTGTTGCCAGGCTGCAGTTAAAGGACGGAGTCAGACTCAACGTATCTACCGTGTCTCCTAACAGTGTGCTCTTGCATGTGACTGGTTTGCAAATAATGTTGATGTTTTTTCAACACAAAAGAAAAAAAAAACAAAAAAAAACAAAAAAACACATAAAATCTATCTTTGACATGTTTATTCCAATTTCCTCTAAACAAAGAACAACAATCGAATCAGACTAGTGACATTTTGACATTTTGTCTGCTGCCACTTCATCACTACTGGAAAATATGAAGTGCACTTTACTTAGATGGAGATGAAAACACTAAACATTTGACCCACAATAAAAAGAGAAAACTGCACATTTCAATACAACTGAAGCCTCTGTTGGTGTTCTGTGCTTTTAAAGTATGTGTTCCTGTTCGTTTTGCCTTTATTTTTCACTCTCTTTGTAACAAAATAGCACAAATTCATGAGTTATTGGAGAAATTATATTATTCTGCCTGTTTAAATTTGCTTTTCAAAACATACACAACACTCTTACCTCATGTTAGATGTGTAGACATGCTTTTTGTTTCTCCTGAAGTCACAAAGGCAACGACTCAGACTCTCACAAACAACCTTCATATAGATAAGATGTATGAGTCTGCCATGACTGACAGTTGATTCATTGGTCCCGCAGCTATCATACATATTCTAAAAGAGCCATAAGGAAAACAAAACAGTAAAAAAAAAAAAAAAAAAAAAAAAGAAAACCACTTGGAGTGAGATCAGAAATTTGTTTTTTGTCAGAAGGAGGAGAGGGACCATTTCTCTTAGCAGGCATAACGTAGCTGTCAAGTGACAAAGCACCTGTCACAGAAAAACAATCAGATCCATGCGAAGAAAATAAAAAAACCTCCGTCTCAAAATGACTTTTATTCACAGTAGTTTGAGGAGATCAATGCAAAGCTGGTCCTTCATCATGCATGCGTTTCTTTCTAAGCATCTTTATCTCCAACCTGTCAGCATAAAGGAGTTTTCCAGCAGGCTTGTCTTCACAATTTCAGGCTGAAACGACTTACTCTTTCTGTCTAGTATGGAATGATTGTGCTTGAATTTTTTCTTTTTTCTTTTTTTTTTTTTTTTTGTGTACATTGACACCAGAGCAGCCTATGCATGGGAATCAAGGTCGTACACTTCTTTTGGTTTGGTTTGCTTTAAGGCTGCCATTTAATTAAGAAAACTAAAAAAACCACGAACCAAGAAGATAAAAGGCTGGAAGAAGAAGAAAACTTGGATCCTTGATTGCTCAGGACTGAAAATGGAAACTCTTCTGTCGACAGTGGAGCAACACCATGCAAGCTTCATGTTTCTGTTTGTACAGTATTCAGACCTAATACAGATTTCACAAGTAGTTGATCAATATGAGCACCAGAAAAGACAGCAAGCTAGCCAGCTGTTGCACTGCAGCACTTCCTACCTCTAGTTCACTGGATGGTCCGATTGCTTTCACGCTAAAAGTCAATTATGGCAGAGTTCACTTGCAAGTGGGTCAGAGACCTCCAGTTTATATCTAGGCAGCTGGCTGGCTCAGACCAGTAGCTTCCAACTGAAAGGTTGCTGTTCTTGGTGTCCTAAGTGTCCTTGAGCAAGATACTGAACCCTGCATCAGCCTCCGATGTGCCTACTGGGGTGTGAGTGTAAAGCACTTTATACAATACAAGTCAGTTTAGCATTTACTAGCATTCACAGTTACCCAAACAAAAATAAACTCTGCATGAAAGCAGACAAGGGTTCATTTAGAGTGGACCAAACACTGACAGTGTGAATGTGCTCTTTGCTAAAACACAGAGGTCTTTCTTTGTTTGAATAACACATGCCTACATAGGTTACTGTTGCTGATTCTGGCTGAATGCAAAAAATCACCAAATTAAGGCCAAAAGCTTAATCTTGAGCTCATCTTGGTCGTGTCGTGATCTTGAGAAAAGGAAAGGCAAGTTTTTTTTTAGAGATGATTTAAATAATTATTTAATTTGTGTCAATTAAACTTTATGATTTTGAGGTGATGACATAGAAATAATTGCAGGTATGGCCTTTTTGCTGTAGAAAAAGTAGAAAAAAGTTTTTGTTTTTTTTGTTTTACAAAAAACTGAAACCTTAGCAATCTGAAATAACAATATAATAAGCCTCAGTTATAAAGTATCAAGAGCAAAGTAAAGATGAAAGCTTGTTCTTTTCTAAGTATCTCCAAGGCAGGTTTTTCTTCTTATTATTGCACAGTGTGTCATTATTGCTGTCCAAGGTGCTGATCCCGGGGCCATCAGAAAAGCAGGAGCTGTCTGTGGTAATTACTGCAGTTCATGCTGATGAGCAGGATGCTCGCAGGCGCAGGCAGTCTGATGACAAACAGGAAAAGTCCAATTAATTTCCCTGTCATTGTTTCCATCTGCTCCTGCTGCTCTTTAACGGAGTCCGTCTCAGACTTGCGGTGCAGTGCCGAGACAGCTTTGCTTGTTTGTCAGATGTGTATACTGCTGCCTGGCTTGTAAACAGCGTAACCACGAGTCATTCTTATTCTGTGGATCAGCAGGGGGATCTTTTACACATACTTATTGTTTGCTTACATCATTTCTAATAAATAGTCTTGATGTTTAAACAACTCAAGGTGCTTCATGATGCCTCATTTTCACCCTTTCAACACATTTGTGAATAATCTCTAGTTATCGTCCTGACAGATTTCCTTACAGTATTTGTAACATACTTGGTAGAAAAAATGTTTTCTAAACTTTGTTCTAAATGCAAGAAAATTGGTCTTTGGTGGACTATTTCTTTGTTGCCATTCCACACCATCAATGTGGTAAATGGCCGGTACCACAAGCTGTGACCCTCCAAGATGACAAGGCTTACCCCCTCAAATGCATTGTCTTTACAAATAAACAGTCTTTCCATCAGTAAAAGGTTTATTATAATTTTTACCGCAAACATTCATGTTTTACATTTTTGCACGTTTATTTGATCAACATTTCATCATTTGATTATGTTAACTTTACATTCCATTGCATCCATACATTTCAGATGGTTTTGTTATATTTCACACCATGGATAACTGCTACAATCTGATCTCGGGTTGAATAAAGAAAGGAAGGAGCTATAAAACACCCTCTGCTGTTAGACCTGACAGAGGCCATTTGTTAAAAGGACATAATATGAAAGTCGACTGAAAAAGTAGCTGTCAGCAACATGTCAACAAAGTGATGGATTAGTAGTAAAAGTAAAGAATTTTCTCTTTAAGATGTCTCCGAGATGTTTCGTTGGAAATGTGAAATGCCTTCTTTTGTCACTCAGCATTTCCATCACTGAATCCACTAAACTGTAACTGACATGCTTTGGCAGTTAGATTGTATTGATAGTATGCTTTTCTACACCTAAAGAATCGTTATACCAATAACAAGTCAAATAAAAAGGGAACAAAAAAAATCCACTGGTAGAAGCTGATTTTTTCCAACAAATTCATTAATGTTTTTATTTGAAAAAATCAATTGAGGTTTGATATGTTGCAGAACAGGTGGTGCATAATGAAAAGACACATTTTAAATTGTGCTTTTTTTTTTCTTTTTTTCTTTTTTTTTTCAAATAGCACTCGGCAGCCCTGAGGAGGGAGGGATTTCCAGAAAATTCATTCTTTAGTTCAAGTATTATGCTCTTCAGGGCCATTGATTGGACTTAAATATAGTTTTCAAGAGAAAATGAATTCTGTGAGGCTGCGATGAGCTCAGTGTGGGTGCATTTACAGTCAAAGCATTTATTTTCAAATTGGCTGTGAAGCCGAGCTGCATAATTCAGGGACATGTTTTACTGACTCAAAGTGGAATATTTTAACAGTGAACAATCAACATTTCCTGAACTGACTTCCCCTGTTTCCATTTCACAGCTCCCCCCACGCCCATTGCACCACCGGAGCTTCTTGCTGTTGGTGCTACCTACCTTTGGATCAAACCCAATGCCAACAGCATCATTGGCGACGGGCCCATAATCCTGAAGGAAGTGCGATACCGAACCACCACGGGAAACTGGATGGAGACTCACGTGGTCGACTCCCCAACTTATAAACTGTGGCATCTGGACCCAGATGTGGAGTACGAGATCAAAGTCCTGTTGTCTCGACCTGGGGAAGGAGGAACGGGACCACCGGGGCCACCACTGGTCACCAGAACCAAATGTGCTGGTAAGTCATGTTATTTTGTTTACCTTATGTATCATTATCTTTGCTTGGTATGAGAAACAAGTTTTTATTTGTGTGCTTTTTTTTTCCTTACTTAATGACAATTTCGTCTTGGTTGATATTTTTGTATGGGTACTTTGGAAGTACTTCTTAATTAATTTGCATTACAAGTGGGACCTTAATACTCAAATTAGTCAGAAGTGTAGAAGTAAATGAATGGAGGTGGTGTTGCAGGATGCATGTGTATGCATGGGTTGGTTCAAGCTGTGCATTGTCAGGAAAGGTGTTGGGAGTATTACAAAATTATCAGCTTTCTATGGCTGTGAATTTATTGACTATCAACACTCTCCTGGCTGATGATTGAAACCGTCTCGACCGCTGTCCCTGTCACACGCGATGGCTCTGAGGTTTGATTTGAAGGAAGTTTAGCATGCAGACAAATTCTTCGGTTCATATATTTGTTTTTTCTTTTCTTCAAGAGATCAGAGTTTCATGTTGTTAAGCCTTGCGCTACCTTGGTCTGCTTTTTGTGTGCTACTACCATGGATCCGTTCTCAGTTTGCTTCTGATAAAGGCATCATGAACCAGTTGGAGTTTTGAACAATGCACATTAATGTTTTTTAGGCAAAGTTAACTGCCATTGTATGTTTTGGAATTTGGTGCTAACAAACAAACCCAGATGAACTCTTCTTCTCCCCCACCCCCGAGCTACACCGGCAACTCTGTGATGACATGCTGTCATTTCCCTTTGAGAGTTAATAAGGCATTTTCCATTTAATTTCACCTTGCACATAATCGTAACTGTGAGCAGATAAATTAGTTGTTGTTTGCATACTTTTAGGTTGTTAAAAGGAAGTTAAAAGAAAGGAGTTGTCTGACAGGAAAACAGGCTGCTAGGAAAAGGAACGAGAGTGAATGAGGAAAAATGGACAAAAAATGCTCTTCTTTTTTTTTTTTTCTTCCTGCGGATGAGAGGACAAATCAGAGATGATGATAATTGGATGCTAAGAAGGTGTCTCAGAGATGAAGGAGAGCTGGTGTGTGCAGACTGGAGGAAGAGGAGGTTGGTGAGGTGAGCTGGGGGCAATCATGGCCGATAATGAGTATCCCAGCAGGGGTGTAAGGACACAACAAGTGACAGTTCATTTGATTAAGTGACAGCCCATCAAATCTCTGATGGCCTGTGTGTGTGTGTATGTAAGTGTGTGCCTGCGTGTGCATGGGGTGTACTACTTAAGCAAGCAGGTGGCCTCCATCATCACCATCATTACCTGACTGCTACTCACCACTGCAGACAATGTTCTTTTCTTCTATCTGTTGACAAAATGCTCTCAGTTCTCTTTAATCTTTCCTTTTTTTGTTTTGTCCCTTTTAGATGCATTTTTCAAAATATTTTTTTTATTCATTCATTTTTTTCAAGCCACTTTATGTCACACACTCCTCTTCTTGTTTTTTTAAATGTTATTCTTTATGAAAAAACAGGATTTTTTTCTTCTTTATTGTGGACCACTGACCCTCTCCTTGGGCTTCTGTGGTTAACACTGGGCTCTGCACTCCCCATGCCTGTATCTCAGAGACACACACGTATGAACAATCAGCTAACTAAAAACATAGCCAGCGATCATTTCATTTGTATGCAACATATGCTTCCCCTACACACCCAATCCTCTTTTCCTTCCTTGGTTTTACTTTTTTATTTAAATGTACATCCATCTATCTCATTCTCTCTTTTTTCTCCTTTCTCAAGTTTTTTTTTTTACTGTTCTTGCTTGGCTCATGTTTACTGCACCATCTTTTCTTCCATTCAAGGCTCTGTCTGTTAGCATTTTGTAATGCATGTTTCGCTTGTCAAATTTTTTTTACATTTACTTTCGTTCAAATTTTGTCATCTCTTATTCGTTGGGTCAAGTTTTAGTCTTTTGAAAGTCAACATTTGCAGTTCAGGTCACCTTTACAACAACAGGAATGTTGGTGTTTTTGTCAGGACTTCTGGCCCACCTCAGCAGGAATAAGTCCTGTATACTCTGCACATTGCAAGCGTCCCAGATGAGACATAAACAACATGAACGAAATGCAGTAATATATATATATATATATATATATATATATATATATATATATATATATATATATATATATATATATATATATATATATATATATATATATATATATATATATAAAAAATAAAAAATAAAAACCTGTAGTGAGGTTTACTTTTAAGATGCATTGCTATGGTGTGCTGGGAGCATCTTCAGAGATCAGCAGGTTTCGAGCCTTTAAGCTCACACCCCCTCACCCAGGTGACCCAACTGGGGTTATTAGACCGTTTTTTTTAAACCAAAAAAAACCTTAAACCTTGTGGCTTTCTCTGCAGCTTCTTTGATGACACGTATGCAGATATGTACCTGCATGTGTATGTGTATACTGTCTGCCGCAGTCTTTTTACTTTGAGGTAATCGGGAGATTAAAATATGTTAAAAACACCACTTCCATCTCATTTTCTGCTTATCTTGACCTTCCCTCTACTTCCATGGTGGTGCCCTCATCGTAGATAACAAAGCTTTCTATGATGCCTTTGAATTTCCCTACCCTGTCCAAGGCTCTCAACTCTTCTTTCATTCATCAAAGACAGGTATTGATATGATGTGTGTCAAAAGGTCCATTAATTTGAAGCAGTTGGACTCTGTAGTTCTTGATCAAACGTGACCCAATCAGGGTAAACTGTGCATTTTATTCTGTGCTGCTTTCTTTCTCACCTTTCTTTCTTCTTCTGTTCCTTTGTTCCACTGGGGGACTTCACATTTATCATTACAGCTTTGATTTAAAGAAGGACACCATCAAAGCCTGACTTCTGTTAATTTGCCTCCGTAAACACACACACAGACACACTTACCCAGGTTGCAACTATAAAATGTCGAACATAATCGTGTGTTTGTGTACACTTGTCATAATGAGGTTAAACTCTTAACTGGGCACCTATTTGTGGGAACTTCTGGCGAGTGTGTTTACATTAATGTCGTCTTCTGAGTACAAGTAAGTCCGTTGGAGTTAGGACTCGGTTTTAGGGTCGAGTTAGGGCTATGGTCAGGGTATTGGTTAGATATTCAGTTTTAACGGGTAACATGAGGGTATAAAAGTAATGAATGTAATGTTCTATCTCACACACAAACACACACACACACACACACACACACACACACACACACACACACACACACACACACACACGCACAGTCTAAGACTCCCTGCCATGCCCACTTTAGGACCTCCCACTTTTCCCTCACAAACACTTTTTTTTTTTTTTTTTTCAAACTTCAGAATTTTCTCTTCTCCAGGACAAAACTTCAAATAGAGGACACCCCTCAAATTACAGAACAATTTGTGTGAGACGTGTGTGTGTGTGTGTGTGTGTGTGTGTGTGTACCTCAAGTGCATGTAGACAAGCAGATGTGGGATACAGAATATGAAGCTTTGGGAGGGATGGCATGAGACAGTCATTCAGGTCTCTGCAGAAACATGTATAATATGTAGAGATGACTGCTGTGTGGAAAAGGTAAACTAAACACTGACTAGGAAAAGATAGGGAAAAAAAGGGAAGAATCCATCCAGGAAAGGGATGAGGAGTGAGTGAAAGAGAGGTTGCTGATGTGAAGTGAAATGCTGCAGAGGTGGTGGTCATGTTGTGTTTGTGTGTAACACATAGAAGAAAGAAACATGTGTTTCTGGACTAGTGGCACACTGTTGAGCTGTCACAGCAATTCTGTGCATGTGTGTGTGTTGAGTGTGTGTGATGGAATTGGAGCAGGCAGGTATGACAGATGTTTGAGAGCCTGCTTGCTGTTGGCGATGTTTGGTGTGTGTGTGTGTGCAGGCTGATGTGTGTTTGTTTCCACACCTTCTGTGTTCACCTTTCTGTTCACGTTAGGATCCATAGCCCTCTCAGGACTCGCATACAGACTCAGTCGTCCTCTAAAAGCACCTTTTTTTTTTTTTTTTAAAAAAAAAAAATGTTTTTAAGCCTTTTTTCATTGATAGTTATTGTAAAAAATAGTTTTGCTTAAGAGAAAGAATTACGATCATTTTTTTGCTTTGCATGCACTTTACAAACTTTGTTGCAAGTAGCATTTATTTAGTGTGACTAATGCCAGTGATAACATAAACCCTCTTGCTCTTATTACGTTATTATTCCAAAGCATCACATAAACTGCAATAAAAATATTAAAGCACAGAAGTTTGCATCTTTATTTGGTTTAGTTTGCTTTCAAACGACGCTCCAGTCAAGCAGACTTAACTGTCTGGACTGTCATGCAGTTACAGCATCTGTTTACCAGGACAGATATCCCCCAATATGACCATGGTCCAAGGAAAAAAAAAATAAAATAAAAAAAAAAGACAAAGAAAAATCCGTTAACTGATTGGTCAGGAACAAAAATAACTTGCGCACTAAAAGTTTTAAATATTTGTTCAGACCTGAATCTGAACAAATAAAACAAACATGTTCTGTTTGAGTATCTTTAAAACAGCATCCTGACACTTTTAGCAGATAAACCAGATTCACCTCTTTCCTCTGCGTGGTATCTGGTTGTTGTTACTTAACTCTGTTTCCACCATGAGAACCAAATCAAGCACTTAAAATTGTTAATTGGGGACTCTGGCCCAACTTAACCTCACTGCTGTAGAGCAATGAAGAGAGCAGGATGAGGATATCGTGTGCAAGAACTTGTATAAGATTAATCCCAGTTCCGAGCTCTTTTATCTTAAAAAAGGGGGCCATTATATAGTACTTCCACTTAAAAAAATAAACAATAGGTTGTAGTAAAACATTTACATTTTGAGTCTTCTATAGAAGTGAATCAAGGTCATTTTTGTAACATTTGCTATAATCTCAGTGATCACCGAGGAATAATTGTTACATCAACTTTGATGATCGATAGACCAATAACTAAAGAATAAAAACAGGATTGTAATAAAGTTTTTAACACATTTTCTGTTGTCATGTTGCTGTTGACAGTGAAGGTTGATGAGACAGAGGACTTATTTGCTTCCTTTGCCAAAACCTTGATGCTAACAATTTAACCACGTGTCGGTCAAAACACTCAACAAGTGTAGCATGTTCTTTTGCAACATTTTCATTTCCCAGACAAAAAAACTCAATTTGGGAATTTAGAAATTTCAACTTAGACTTCTCTGAGCTCTTGTTTCCTCTCTTGTCAGCTGGAATTGGGAATTTGGTAAAGTTGACTGAACAAAGCGAGCTGTTTGTAAGAGAAAGGTTTAGTTGTGGTACTAACGTCCGTGAATGATAAATAACTCTCAGACACTGTAACTTCAGCCTTTTGAAATTGCCTGAACTCTATAAAACTATCCCAGAGGGATTTATTAGTGAAGGAATCTGGCACAAACCAAGGTAAATCTTCCTCAATGCTGGAGCTGGCTGCATGGTGGCTTTTGTTTTAAAATACGTTTCAGGTCATTTAATCCAAAGTCGGAAACTCTGGGTATCGCATGTCTTCTCTAGCGTGGCGCATTTAGCTATGAATGCTGTGGATAGTAGATTGGAGAGGCGAAGCGAAATGATCTCTCCCTTCGCTCGAGGTGAAGAGAGGACATGGCCTTGATGCTGATTGATTATTTTTCTGCCATTAAGCGCTCCCTGTTTCCGTCGCGTCCTCATGCCTGCTTTCTTATTCCCTCATCTTCCTGCTCATCACTCTTTTCTTGTTTTTAAGGATTTCAAGCAATTCATCACCCTGCTTTTATTAGCATAATTTCCCTGTTTACCCATCCGTCTTTCAGTAAACAACACTCAATGGACCAGCTCCCTTACTTGTTCGGCGTTTGTGTGTTTGTGACCTTCATCTCTCAAGTTAGCAACATTGCTTTCCTGAAGACACTTGCCTACATTTTGACTTCTGTTTCACTCTTAATCTGTGTCCCTTCTCTTCTCCCTCATCCCCCTCTAGCCTTCATCTCAATCCCCCTTTTTATATAAGCTCTCCGTTACCTTAACATTAAATGTGGAAGTTGGCAATGGTCCTTGTCTCTATAAATATATGCTTTTTAACTCGACCAGCAAGCACACCTTTTACTAATCTCCTCTCCTTAGTTGTTCTCCTCCAACCTGTCTTTTTTTTTAAAGAATAATACTTCCATCTGAAGGATGATAATGTAAGTGCTGGCTAATATGTTACCCAATAAAGACGGCATTTAATTCACCCATAGTCCATAAATCTCTCCTCAGTATCTTTTCCTCTGACTTTCTCTCAACACACTGTTCTGTTTCACTTTTTCTTCTTTTATAGGAGGCAGATGCTAATGCGAGTGTTGGCTAATATGCAGCACTCTATTAAGACTTAATTCACCTGAGGTCATAAACTTCATCTCGGCATCATCTCCGCTCTCTTCATCTTGCCCGTTTCTTATAAGGTAGACCTGTTCTGTGAAGGATGGTAATGTGAATGTTGGCTAATGTGTTACTCCATAAAAATGGATTTTTAATTCACCTGCGGGCTGTATACTGATTTGGCTGACACCACCGCTCCATCATTCTGCCGAGTCAAGGAGTATAGATGCACTTAAGAGAGAGCACCCTTACTATGTCAAACTGTTCAAAGTTGTTTCAGGTATGAACTAAAAAAAAACACTCAGAGTGCAATCGTCCACCAAGCTGCCCATTTCCATCCATGTTGTGTAGAATTCTGTTCAAAAATACTTGTGCCCATCATTCCTTTTCAAACGAATCCCCTAACTGAATGTGATCTAAGTTAGACCAAGACCCATTCGCTGGAAAAAAAAAAAAAAAAAAAAGATCTGCTCAGTAATTTAAGTTGCTAAACTGACAGACAAGACGGACAGATAAGCGCAAGCTTATGTGGCTACTTAATAATGTGTATCAATCTGTCTGAAATAATCATGTTTTGTTGCAAATCAAAGGCCACAAATCTATTCAGCTCTTTCCTGTGACCTATGGATGTGAGACTGCAGCCCGAAGTCAGGAGCAAATGTCATCAAAGCATACAAGGTGGCTGCCCCTGGCCTGTAACCAACATCTGAATAAAACTTTCAGCTAATCTCCCATCACCTATCCCAAAGCGAGCACTGCCTGCTTCCAGCTGTATTTGCAGAATTTCTTCCCTGACCGTTATTAGTGAAAGCTGTTCCATTAACTTACCAGGATTTCTGCAGTACAGTCACACATGGTTGGAGTTTTCCTCTCTGGTAAAGCCTGACAACATTGATCCAGTGACACGTTCTGCCACTTTGATATCCTTACATCGTACAGTATTTAAATATTCAGGAGATCATAATGAAATGTTGTTCTGACTGCAGTGATGTGTTGGCCACAGCTTTCTCTTCAGCCCCAGCCTCTGACTCCAGTGACCTGTGTAGAGTTGATAGAGGCCTGACATTCCCACTTGTTTCTGCTCTAAATTTAAGGAGACATCTGTCATTAAGACCAGTCCACTAAACATTTAATCCTAATCTTTCTTTATAGGTTGGCTGCTAAAGCCATGAGAAAAACAATTAAATAAGTTCATATATGAATAGAATCTACACGTAGTACTTGTCAGCTTTATTTCAGTTGAAAATATCTCCGTTAAAGCTTTGCTTTGGACACACATAAAATGGTGACTCCAACGGAGGATCATAATGTAAAACAGGTTGGAGTGTCCCTTTGTCAGTCCATTAATGGTCAAATTTAATGGAAAATGGAAAAATATATAACATATAGTTTAAAAAACAAATAATAAAGTAAACTGTGATGAAATATTTGTATTGAAAAATTGTTGTATAAATAAAGGATGCATATAAAGTTCAAAAATAGACTTAATAAGCAAAATACAAATACAAATTCTTAAATAATGGCAAGGATATCTGTTGGACTGGAAACAGAAGAATGTTGCACTGGCCATGGAAAATGACTGCCCAGTCAGTGGTTATTGGCCAAGAATAGAACAGACTGTCAGATGTGAATGTGACAACATTTTCTTTTGTTGTTTTTAATGTTTTCTGGTAGCTGAGCGCAGCGATGACTTTTTTTTTTTTTTTTTTTTTTTTTTTTAGCTGTTTTTACTTTATCACAGAAGTTTGAGTGATAATGGTAATTTCCTTCCCTTTGACCCGCTGCTTCGTCCCCTGCTTGGCTATACTTAAGGCATTTTCACACATCCTTGCTGCTTTCTGACAAAAACACACAAGCCGAACATCTTGAACTAGAGCAGCATCTTTTTGTCATTTCACGGCACACTGAAAAGGAGGCCTTCATTTGTCAAGGAGTTCATCTCCACCATGCTAAGAGCAAGTGCACCATTCACATGGTGGTACAAAGTGGCTGGTTAGGATGATTAAAACCTCTAGTTTGGGGGTCAAGTTGCAGGACTCTCTTGTTGCTTCGCAGCACAGATTGAAACCATCCACCCATCCATCCAACCTTTTACTATACCTGCAGCATCTGTGAGGCAGCAGTAATAACCACCGCATCCACACAGAAACTAGTCATTTTATTTATCTTAAAAATGTGACTGCTCATACACGTACAGTAGCTATACTTAGATGAAGGCAAATTTGACCTAAAATCTGTGTATAATTCTGTGAATAGTGCTAAATGATAGGTCCTTGTTAAATTCAACTTGCAATTGTAATTAGCAATTTGTAAAACCATTTACAATTTATGCAACGCTTGAACAGATGAAATGATCATTTATTTGATTTTCAGTCAAACTATCTGAGCAATAAATGTTTAATTAACATATCAGTTTTCAGTATATTGATGTATGTGTCTACAGTAGACTGGAAACCTGTCCAGGGTGTACCCTGCCTCTTCCCCAATGATTGCTGGTATGGCCTCCAGCTTTCCAACATTGGATGGATAGATGGATGGATGAATGGATGGATGGAAGGATGGATGGATAGGTGGATGGATGGATGGATGGATGGATGGATGTTGTAGTTACAACTGACTGTTGTTAGATTCATAGGTTTTAATCCATTTGTTACGTGAACATTTCAACCTGGAAGACTCTTACTTCTGAGACTAAAACTGCTGCAAACACATTTAAATCCAAACTTCATTCATTGTTTGGCAGATCGGAATGATCTAAGGTATTACCAATTAATGTTTTTGCATCAAACCAACTCTTCACCTCTCCTTTAAGCTTACCGCAAAGAGGGCATCTCTCTTTAGGATGTTTTAGACATGTTCCTAACAGAATTTACTTGTGAGAAACCTGAAAATATAGATGGCAACAGTAGCAGGGTACCCCCTAAAATGGTGGAGAAAGTGCGATGACATCATATGCACATTCTCTGCTGTATATTATACCAAACACTGTTTAATTAATTAGCCATACATGTGCAAAGAGAAACTTAAGACCGTCTGCATATTTTTTTGACACTGTGTGAAGGACGGTGTTGTCTACATTGTTACAAGTTAAATATGAAAACTGTGTTGTACAGTTATAGTTTTTATAAGATTGAAAGATCTTTATCATTAGATTGGTAGAGATGATAAGACAGAGGACGGCCTGTAGACCAGATCACCTCAAAATTGCTATAAAAAACACATCAGATGCACTCACAAATACTCCCGTCTATTTTTCATTATCTACTGCTGGGATGCCCTTGAGCATTGCACCCATTCCCTCTATTAAAGCCTCTATTTTATGGGAGTTTGTGATCCACTGAGGGTGTTTATTATGCCAGGCTCAACTTCTGGCCAAGCTACAGACTATTTAGCTTCTGTACATCACGGCTGTACCTGATTTACAGTGGTAATAGTAACTGGGAATTCTAAGTTTACTTTGTGTAGGAGTGAAAAATAGGAGCAGGCTTATGGAGCTATAAGACATTCACTCAAAAGCTTAAGACATCTAGCTCATTAAACCAACAATGTAAATGTCCCAGAGGCCTTGTATTCACTGGCCTTCAAAGTGTAATTGCAACCAAATAACAACATAAATCCAGATAAAGCTGCCTAGATACACCAAAAAAACAAAAAACAAACAAAAAAAAAAACACTTAAAATCTTCCTAGTAACAGCTCTTTATTCTGAGGGTGTGTTACATGCTCGACACCGTGGAGCAGGGGGAGGTAGAGGTGTGAAGTTTGTCTGAGCGATGAAGTGAGAACTACTTAAAAACCAGTGTCAGACATGAAAACATGAAGACATGGTGAGATTATTCAGCACAAAGAAATAGATGAGCACACATATGACGGCACACTGACACACAAAACAAACATGTTTATTTAAAACCTTTAAAAAAAAAAACATGTGTCATGCAATTGTATTTACTTGTAAGCCTAGTTGCTTGTGACTTTATGACAGAAAATACACATTTTACATGCACACTTTTTTTTTTTTTTTTTCACACCCACAGCAGTGTGGTGTTTGTAATCAACACCTCGGAAATCTGTGAGCAGGCAGGATGAGTAGCACTGGGGGTGAATGTGTGTGTGTGTGTGTGTCTGTGTTAGAGACAGCATTGTTAGAGAGGGGGAAAAACAAAAAAAGGGTGTTTAGAAAGGGAACAAACTTAGTACATCACATTCTTGTAATACGGAAAAGCTCAACAATCAACATGATCGGCGTTACGAGTATCCCCATCACGGCAGGAAGTCCACACTTCTGTAATCCCGTCGGTAAATCTTTTAAAAAAAGGAATGCATGTGTATCATCTCACTGCTACCTTTTACCTTACCTGCTTTTCTGCTACCTTCTGACACAAAAAACCATGAATTCTGTGTAGCACACTTATCTAAAAAGCTTCAATGTTTCCACACATGGACATAAAACTGGCTCTGGCGATGACTGCACATGTGAGCACCCACACACACACACACACACACATGCGGTAATGACTTGTGAAACGGTAGACAAGAGAAAGTGACAACACGTACACAACTCGCACGCACCAACTACACAGCCGAGAAAGCAGAGTTTGAGGAGGAAGCCAGTCAAGCACAAAAAGAAATGGAGGCTCTCTATTAGAAGAAAATATTTCCCATTTCCTGGCATGTTAGCTGATCTCTCTCTCTCTCTCTCTCTCTCTCACACACACACACACACACACACACACACGGAAAATGCTGCAGGGTTGTCCTTTGTTGCAAAGCCATCAGGATCCAATTTTCCCTTCATTAAGTCTGGTTAGGAGGCAGTATTCAGCCACGAGGTAGCCAGCCTCATTGCTGTCCCTGCACACACACACACGCACACACACACACACACACACATACAGTCTAAATGCCTGTTATCTTTCTCCAAACTGGAAACATTAATAAATACCTTGTAACAATAAAGCTAACACACACAAACACAACAATACACTCAGAAATAATTTTTTCCAAAGCAGGACGATGGGGCCACAGTTAACAAACACACTCTCACAAACACCCACACGTACAGCATGCCGAGTTTAGTAATGAAACTCCCAGGTCCCTTGGAGGAGAAATAACAAGGTCTCAGACGATGGAAGGAGAATCATAGTTTGTGTCTTTAATTGACCTGAACTATTACCACACATGATGGATGGATACACCGCTGTGCTCTCGCCCCCTCCCCCACACACACCTCCATGGGGGGAAGATTGCGCTGCTTGCAGTGAAACGAGCCAATCACTTTGCCATCTTACAAGTGAGCAGCAGCTACTGAGTGGTTGTTGTTCACATGTGGCATTAGCTGCAACAATAACTTTCAGCAGCACACAAGCCAATGCACAACGTTCAGATGTACACATCCTTCCCAGAAAGAGCTGCAAACACAAACAGCCAGAATCACTTTTACTGAGTTAACAACTGCTGTAGTTGGTCAAGAGGGATGGCCAAGTGGATGCCCCATGTCTGAACGGTACCTAAACTGCAGACAGGATGAAACCTATAAAATGCAGCAGGTCCAGCTTTAATTTGCACTCTTTGGTAATTGGCCTGTTGGGGCCGATTTGCAATGTTTCCAGGGCAACAAGCTTGTCTCTCTATATGCTCAGCAGGGGGTTTAACAGGCTGCAAAGATATGGAGTAGAGAAGAGCGTAGTTGACAAGTGGTTGTGCAGAGAGAGAGGTCAAAGAGGAGGAGGGAGTTGTGCAACTTGAAAATTGTTAGCTCTGATTAAAGGATTAAAGGCTGTACGATGAATCACATCCATTTTAGTTCATGCAGCGTGAACACAAAAGTACAATATTCTGGGCTGGTCTCTGGAAAATACATTCAGCACATCATATAAAGTTGTAAACAGGAGAGTGATCTGCATGAGGCTGGGATATTCTTGCTTTAAGCAACACTTCTGCACATGTATCATGGTCACCGCATGTTGCTGGCGTTTGTTTGGTACGTAGGCTGCTCGCCTCAACATGAGGTCTGTGTGCACCAGTTGCGTTATTTACTCTGCTGCATGAGCATGAATTATAACATAAACATGAGGTCAGAGGTAGTCCTGACCGATAATGAAAAAAAATCGGTTTTAGATTTTCTGAGCGATGTGGCGCTTTGGTTTGCGATTTCATGTTAACATTCCAGTTCCTGTTCAGTGTTTGTGATTAAATCTATTTTCTGTATGAATTAGAGGATTGTCACATGGCATGAATATAATTTATATTATAAAACTGACAAAAAAGTTGAGCTATGAACAGTTTCACTTACTGACGTTTCCTATAGAACAGATTTATTTGTCCTTGTGATAATAAACAAACAGTCTGCTATTTATCAGATTTTACACCAGAGCACTTTGTCTCTCTCTCTACATGATTTCCTTGCAAAGTTTCCCTCCTGCTGCCACACAGACATGTGCGTGGACATGCACGTGCGCACACTCCAACCAGTAAAGAAGGCATTTCAGACAATATCTGGCTCCGACCACCTTTAAAATCAGACGGAAATTCTTTTTTTTAACTTTTTCAGGGAGATGAAGATGGAAACACTCGTCATGGTGAGAAGTCCATGTCCATCAGATGCAGCTGAACAAGTTCAATCTACCATCAGTGTAGGAATTTCTGAGTCTCATTAGGGCCTTAAAAGCAAACCAATATTCTTTGAATATTTTATGAACATCAATATGTCATCTGTAAACCTGACCTCTATAAATATTTAAAGTGACTCCACACAGTGTCTTTATTTGCTCCATCAGGACAATTCAGAAGACTGCTTTCCATGCTCGGTGGATTTTGTCACAGCGTTTCAGTCATTTATAGAAACTTAGTCGGTGATACGGTTTGAAGATGAGACTCCACAGCTGGTTGTGTCTGTCACATGATGTTCAATTTAAACACATATCGTCAATAGTTTTTCGCCTTGTCTTAGTTAGTTGTTGAATCCTCTCACTGGGAACTCTCATATGGGCTTTATACCCCCCCCGCGATCCCATGCGAGGAGCGAAAGTGACATGCATTTTCTCTGCAAACACCCAGTTAGTCTGTGCTGTCTGCACTGTGTCTGCCTCATCTCCATTGCCTTCTCCCCAGCTGCGAGAAAGCAGATAGTAATAATAAGCAAGTGTGGAGAAGGAGACACAACACAAATCCAATGATAACATATTTGAGGCCTCAGATGGATCAGACTCACGATGGAATGTGTGATTTAACTTAACTAAAAAATAGTACTAATCTGTTCTGTAAGAAACAGCAAATAGGTCTGAAGCGAGTGAATTTGTAAAACTTCTGGAAGTTTGAAACCTGGATCAGACAACCTGTAAATTAATCAAACTCTTTAGCAGTTTATAAGTGCAATACCTTGTGTCTCAATTTTAGTTTAAAATGTATGAATCATTCAGCCTTAGTCAACTTAACGCAATGGTGGATAGTTCGGATGAGCACCTTTGGGGTGTGCGTATAAGTTACTTGTGTGTGTCCCTGCCTGGATACGTTGCCATAGAGATAGATTTGAAAGAGGTGATTGCTTGTGTGTCCACTTAAAATCCACTAGAATGTTATAGAATAAAAGTTGTCTGTCTAGAACTCATTGGAGTTTTTATTCTAATGAAGTTCTTTTATTTGACGTTGTAGATGAGTGGAAGGACATTCCTCTGTATGTTTTATCAGCTGAACAGTGATGAAATTAAATATTATAACAAATATAATTTCCTTTACTGTACTCAGTAAAAACCTGAACTGGAAGTTAGATCTGATGGAGTGTGAGGAATATTATGTCCTGCAGACAGCCCTCGTCTACATGGTGTATGTTTCCATGCATCTTCACGATAAATTAAACTGGAAAGTAAATTAATAAGTGATTCTATAGCTTTTTAAATGCAGTATTGAGTAAAGTAATCTCTTTACAATTTACAGAAGTAATGAGTGATAAGTTGCTAGTTACTTATTGGAGTAACGACCCCTGTTGGTAACACAAGGTAGAGGGTTTTAATTCATTCATTCAGACACACTTAGATACAAACATATTCAAGGTTTCTCTTTGCAGTAAAATTTGCCTTCATTCTCAAATGTGCATAAATAATTCAACCAATTTATTAGATATGTTTCCCACAAATGATTAATTTGAAGAAAGGATAACAGTGAGTTATGAAAAAGCAGGTGATTATGAAATTAAATGAAAAATACTTTATTAATTTATAATACTTTATTATAAATTATTAATTATGGAAGAGTTCAAGGGGTGGAGGACATTTAAAAGCTCAGATAAAAAGGAAGACACTTGATTAGTTTTAATATTCAGGATTATTGAAACCAACCTTTATTTTTTTATTTGTGACTCATCACCAGTTTAGTGTTGCAGCCATAGAGGTGAAGAAAACAAATTGCAGCTAAAAACTTCATTTTCTGAGGCAGGAAGTCAACGCCACAAATTGCTGAGCTGGACAATTGATGAAAATCAGGCCAATTTTCATCAACTCAACAAGAACGAGTATATCATTTTGATGATTGTGTGTGGTGGAGGATGTTTGGTCATATATCTGTGAAAGATCTTCTCAGATTGACATGCAGAGGCAGCTTCCAGTGTAATCACTGGTGGATGTCAAAGCTGATAGAAATCACGCCAGAAGTCAACTTCACAGAGCCAGGCATGTACCAGGCATGTAACAGTCTCAATTGAAGGGTATTCTATGTTTTCTATGACCGACTTTTAACTTTTCTTATTGTTTTTTTTTTTTTTTTTATATTTAAAATGTTTTTTATGAAATAATCAAGCAATAATCACAAATCCCTTCATTCATTTTGTATTGATCCTCTTAGATCAGCCTCTGTTAGAAACACCCAGAGAAAGCTCCGCCATATGTCCTGCCTGCAGGCTGCGTCGAAATGGTCAACCACTATACTGAACAGAGAATGTTCTCGTGAACGTGCACAACCTAGAGAAAATGACCAATCACTGGGTCTCTACCCCGGGACTTCAGTATAATTTCAAAGTAGAAAAAAATCTCTAAAACCAATTATTTCCATTGCCATGGAAAACCGAATGTAAAAGGTGCTGGAAAACTCAAACATGAGTTTTGGTGATTTAAAAAAAAAAAAAAAAAAAAAAAAAAGATTGCTGGGATATGCTCCAGCAGCCAAAAATTGCAGTTCACTCCATATCTGCTTGGATCTGCCTACAAAACAGCGAAATTCCCAGCGAGTCCCATGTCAAAAAGGCCAACTTCACATTAGAAATGAAAAATGTGTACAGCCTGGCCCAAAAACCAAACATTCAAGCTTACCTTCATGACAGCGGTGGGGGACTCACCCATAGGTTTCAGTAACAATCTATTTCTCTATGGACACATACAGTCTATGACACAAACATGAGTTAAGAAATGATGCCTTGCACACTGTAAAACTGAATTAAAAGCCTTTAACAGTCTTAAGAAGTTATTTAAAAGTAATTATGTTTTAAAATGAGTATGTTTGTACTGTGGGAATACGGAATGCCTAAAAAAGATCTTCATAAAATGGTGTTGCCCAAATGGCGAACCTCGGATGAAATCACACTCTGGAAGTCTTGCTTTAAAGTCTCTGAGTGGTCTACTGTTGTTCTTAAAGGGTCACTGGTTCTCTGACTGTCAGAGTGAATTGAAACAGAAAGAAACAATCTTGAGCTTGAGAGGCTGAAATGTTGCGACAGAAGAGAGGTCAACTCTGTCGATTTTTATAGATCCTCTGACAGACAAGATGCCTCACTGCGTGATCAAAGGGCAATATGGGTTGTCTTTCACTCTTTACAGCTCCTCTGATCAGACCAGTTCGAATACACATTCATGCCCTGAGGGAAAGGTGGACTAAAAGCTGTGTGCATTAGTGCATCTGGGGCCGTATTCATTAAACTGCTTAGAATTACGCCAAAGAAAATTGTTAAGAGTTGACTTTCAGAAAAAAACAAACAAAAAAAAAACCAAAAAAACAAACAAACAAAGAATTATTTCCTAAAGCTCCCTTTAAAAGTCACTTATGGAGTTTCTCACATAGTTTTAGCAAAATGTAGGATCTGAATCCGGACTTTTAGTCTCAGTGATTTTACAAGGTATGAGGTGCCGGACATGGAATTTTAGATGACATTACTTCAAAGCCCATTAAACTGACCAATTGGTGAATAGCACCATTATTATTATTTATTTTTTATTTTAGAGGGAAATGTCAGTGAGTTGTTTTATGGACAATGGACATTTGTATAATATATCTATATCTATATCTATATCTATATCTATATATCTATATATATATATATATATATATATATATATATATATATATATATATATATATATATATACATACAATTAATATACAAATGATTACTGACGTTGAATCTTGAACTTTTCAAATTTTAGTTTATTGTAAAAACTTGACATTTATTGCACTGTAACATGATACATTTTGCAAGTTACCAATACAAAGAAGTAGGACAACTTCTTTGTATTGGTAACTTAACTCTCCCAGTTCCAGTAGTGCATGTAGCATTTAGCATTTTAATGTTAGTTTTTGGGAGATATCAAGGCCATCAGCACAACCACTGGTACATGTTAACTTAAACACACCCAGACACACACATGAACCATCTCACTGAGTCCATACAGGTGACAAATTTCTCATAACAGTGTCACATTCCCGTGTGTGCAACAAAATATTAGAATAGAACAATTCATCCTCGCTGAACAGAACTGAAATATTTCTGCTTGACTAGAATTATTTCCTTAAAGTTTATTTTGTTTTCAATTTTCCCAAGTTGCAACTAAAAAATCACTCGGAGAGCACAAAACACCGAGGCCTTTAAAAAGTTCCTGGATCCAAACAGTGATCCGGATCAGCACCATAATTAAATCAGTTCTTCCTTTTCACATTTCCAACAACTCCTGAAAATTTCATGAAAGTCCGTCCAAAACGTTTTGAGTTATCCTGAACACTAACGGACAAACAGATAAACGCCAGGTAAAACATGACCCCCATGTCGTAGGTAATGAAATCTGCAGAACTTTGAGTCTCATTTTGAGGTCCTAATTTTGGATGATTCTCTACTCTTCCTGGTGAGATGATGCCCCTTCAGGAATTTTTTTCTAAAATTTTATCAAAAACATTATTTTGTTGTTTAAGCATTTGACATGATTACAAAGAAAATAGTTTCTTGTGTCTCAACTAAAAAATATCACGGTATTTGGAAATTTTTAGACACATTCTAAATGTTTTGCAGCTAAACAGCCAATGGTTCCACCAGCCTTCCTTTTAAAAAAGATGTGTTAAAGTTTTTATCTTCTATTTTAAGAATATTCTGGAGTGTCCCTTTTTGTTTAATGTAACTTTCTCTTTTTTTTAAATTTTTTTTACAACTTTAGTTATTTCAGCAGTTTCACAGTTAACATTTAAAGCAAGGACTTCATTTTGTTCACTTCTTGTATTTTTTTCTTTATGTTTGTTACCTTGTGCCATCATTCTCAAATGCACACTGATTAACTAAATTTAAGACAAACACTTATTTTTGTCAACATGTGACAATAAAGCTAGAGAACATTTCAATCTTACTGAATGTCCTTCACAGTTGGATTTACAGTGGAAATTACTTTCAGCACTTTCTTTCAGTGTCTTCTCAAGAGCAACAATATCAACAGAGAAAATTGTTGAATTCATAGAATAACAGCTGTGTTATAGGAAAAACTGCAATAGTAAATTACATTTAAATGGTGCCAAGCTCCATCCTGCTCCTGAGAAATGACCTTTCTCAAAAACAAGCTGATTGCAGTCACACTGACATCGGCACAGAACTCTCATTAGCATAGCACCTCCAGAAATAGCAGCTGGAGAGGCTCAAAAAACACCATCAAACAATGACTCTGACAATAATGAGAACAGGAGAGGTTTTAATGTTCGCATCTTGTGGCTTTTGGTCAAGGTGGTAATGAGTTGCTATGGTGATTAGGAGTTTACTAGCTTCTTGATTGGCACTTATTCAGAGCCCACTTAATGGTGTAAATATGTGAGAGACATTTGAAGAAGGTGTGTAAAGAGATGGAGATCTTGCAACCGGTACAAAGTGATGCGCTACAAAGGCAGCAGAGAGATGAGGCAGATGAAGATGAAGGCAGAGGAGGAACAGATGGAGTCAGAAAGGTATTGCTTTGTTGTGCTTAGGAGGAAACATAAATAGAAAGAAAAGAAAGCAAACTGAAAATCTGTTTTTGTATAAATGACATTAGGGATGTAGTGTTGAGTACTGTATTCCTCATCTCAAGTCAGACTACCAATCAAGGTTTTTTTTTCACAGTATGATCAGAATCAAGTTCACTGAATACACCTCACCTTCCGATTTCTATTGTTTTTATATCGGCTTAGTTTCCCATTCACTGCACGGTGATCGGCACATGTGTCAACTAGATAATCAGCATTTCTCACGAGGCATTCATAACGCAGCACCGACTGTCCTTGCATGTTTGCTACTCACCAATTTTGCTGAATCGTTGGGAGATGGTGACCAGTGACATGTTCCAGTCAAATCCCCACCTGTAGCCACGCTATGCTGTATTCAGTACCATTACTGATTCAGCAGAAGAATAACATTTTGTGACTGTATTTTATTTTAGATTTTACCATTTCACCATTGCAGTTAAACTTACATTATTTAAAAAAAAAAAAAAAAAAAATCTGTAAAATAATGTGATTAGCATTGATGTTTACATGTATAATTATAAATAATGTATATATATTTTTTAAATTACTTGAAAAAAATGGAAGTAACTTTTTTTTGCTTTTGGGTTGTGTTATAGAGGACATGGAATGTTTTCCTTCACGTCACTTGATTCACTTATCTGCACTTGGATGAATATCGGTTACTAATTCTGATCTGCAGATCCCCTTTTCCTCACAGAAACTAAATAACATTTTTCAGAGAACAACGAGTTTGTGTGTTACACTCAGCAACATCCCACTCCACAAATGGACACTTCTCTAAGTAGATTTGATGCACAGTGCTCCCTCTGCTCTGTGACAGGAAGTGATGTACACAGGGACACCATCTGATGTATTTGAGAGCTGAGATCACAAATCATCTAACAGAGCTGTTGAGGCTAAATCACATGGTTTATAGATGTGGCCTTCATGTCATACCTCACATACACATTGCCAGCTCCCTCTGCTTCACATCTCTGCAATAATTCCCATCTCTTCCAGGCTCACTTCAGATGGACATGTTGATGTCATTATTACTTACCAGAAACAATACAAACTGACCCCATTGTGATCTAGACTGGTGATTCCAACCAACCCACTACACTGTGTATTTAACAAAAAGTTCAGTTGGGTTAGACAATGTGCAACATGATCCGAATAATGGAAATCAATTTTTTTTTTTGTGTGTGTGTGTGTTTTGCATTAATCAGTTTAAGAAAAAAAATAGTGGTTCAGGTCCATGTTGCCTTCAGTTGTGTTTTAGTTTTTATATTTATTTGTTAGCTTTGGTTCTCTTATGTCCTTCTTTACTTCCTCCTCCTCCTTCTACTTCTTTTCTTCTCTTATCGTAGCGATTGTGCAATTGATCTATGGATGGCCATAAGGCATCCTTCTCTCTTTCATATCATATTATAACTTCTCCCCTGTGGAATAAATTTAATGAAAAAGGAATGAAAGAAATCTCCAGTCTGTCCGCTTGTTAAAGGGTTAAAATATTATTGGATATTTCAAGCTGCTCCAAGTCTGTGGTTCCCATGTACCGAGGAGCGAACAACGATGCAGACAGCTATCGTTGAGCGGCACGTTGAAGCCCTGTCTGGGGTCATGCTTTGGGCTTGCAGTGGGGGTACAGGTTGACAGAAAAAATGAACAGCAGAAGGAAAAATAGACTTAAGGCACACTTTTTTTTCCCCTTTTGCTCCACAGTCGATGTTGAAGGAATCTTAACAGTCAATGGGCTTGACATCCATTCCCTCACTGCCTGGGGAAACTAAAGCTTTGTCTGATCGGGCAAGCAAAATCAAATGTGATGTGTTCATTTAGTTTTGCTGGTTTAAAACCTATTTAATTACTGTCCTCCGTTAGCCATCTGTGATGTTTTGTGGCGTAACCTCTAACGACACCGTGCCCCATCACAGGATCCATCAGTCTGTTGTTGTGCCTCCAATCAAATTTCACTATCAAACAAGATACTTTATTTAAAATGTAATTTATTTTGTGGCATATTTAGATTCTTAGACAGGTGCAGCCTGAGAGTCCATCATTACTCAAGCTGTCAGCTCGCATAAATAAGTGGCACGCATGTTTAAGATCCTACTTTGTCATATTTAATAGCATACTCTGCATACTATAGCTGTTGTTTGAGCAGTACGGAAAAAAAAAAAAATTCAGTTAGGAGGTATAATTGTAAAAGTATTAGTATTTATTGAACTAAAAATGCACTATGTTCATTCATTGGACGCCACTGAAATGAAGTTTAGAAAGGTTGTACAGTGAGTGCTCAGATTTTTGTGTTTTCTTTCTTGTTTCCTCACCTCCATTTCTCTTCTCCACCACCAAAAGTACTTTCTGTTATTTATCTGTAAGACTATCCAACAAATTAACTATTATCAGAGGTGTGAGGCATATTGCATTAGACAATAAGAAACACATCAAAATGATGGAGAAAAATGATTTGGCTGCTCATGCTTCCTTTCTCTCCTTCCTTGAACGCCCACTGATCCAATCTATGGGCTAATAAATGTGCTCACGACAGGGGTTTGTCAGCACACACACACATTAAGGTGGAGGTGGCAGGCAGCAATGCATGTTGTCTGATCCTTGGTGAGAGCAGTCATTTCTGCATGGTGGTTTTCATCAGCGCCAAAGACACACTCACACACACAGATAAAACCAGCTTTCCTTGTTGAGCAACAGCAATCCAAATTACACACACAAATATTGGACATGTGAGTATTTTTTGCATTTGTGTATTTGATTGAATCAATGGTTGAGAGCTGATTGCTTTCTCAGCATCCACATCACATCAGAGGGAGCCATAATGACAACCAAGAATTCCACATGGAGTGCACCAGGTTTGTGTTGATTACTGGTGATTTACTGGGTTCTTGTGGCTGTGTGTATTTGTGTTTGTTTGAGACTGTTTTCCTGTCATTCTGCCCTCTTCTATCCTGCAACTCAAACACAGTTCTTGAACTCAAAAACAGCATTGCACTTCCTGGAAACGTCCTGTATATAAATGTGTTATGATGCTGCCTTTGCAGACAGAGACATAAAGAAATCTGTCTGTGCTGGATTTGTGTGAAAGAAGTTGACAGAGATAGAGGCTTATATATGCAAGGTGCACTGCTGCATGTGGCCTACAAAGTTACTTGCACCCAGAATAATTTAGATGCATAGTTTAGTTTCTGAAGTATTCTTTTATTTGCCAGTATAGGGTAAGTTGAGTGAAAACATAAATATCTCTTTTTTTGTTTTTTTTTATTTTAGACTTGGATGTTTCTCAGCCCTGGTCCTCAAGTACCACTGCCTTGCATGTCTTAGAAATGTTCCAACTCCACCACACCTGGATTACATGAATGAACTTCTCACCAAGTTCTTTGCCAGTGTGTTAAAGAAGGGTTGCTTATAAAACATGCAGGGCAGTGGTACTTGAGGACCAAGTTTAAGAAACCTTAAATTAGATTAAATACATTCTCTGGTTAAGCTTTTGTTGCATAAAAGTATGCCGGCTTAATTTTGATGCCAAAGCCCACAACACCAGGGTATCTTTTGGCTTTAATTTTTGGATTCCTGTTATGCATTTGCAGTAGGTATACCGCAGTATGCAGCACTTATATTGGCTATCACTAATATGTAAAACTAAGAGCTGTGAGTCCTTTGCGATGGAATTTTACCAGAGTTTTAAACCTGTAGTCAGTTTGTAAAACAATGACTGTTTCTGACATACCTTGACCTACAAAGTAATTTTGTATGCATCCACCTCAAGAAAGGTACTCATTCAAAATAAACCGGTATAAACCGAATGTATCAGAAGCTGAATAAGTGAATTAAAAGGAAAACCATGATTTTTTAACGAACAAACAACTGGCATTTTCAAGTATTTAAATGAAACTGACTTTAATTCAGCATTTAAAGATATTTTTTTTACAAATGCTTAATGGACAACAGAGATAGGTTTCTTATTCATGTTGAATTTATCTTTACTTAAAAATGTTATTCTCCATAAGATGTGTCTTTCTTACTTAATAATTGGAATTGAACTTAAATTTGGACATCGATGGAAATTCATTTTTTTAAACCGCTCTTTATATATATATATATATATATATATATATATATATATATATATATATATATATATATATATATATATATATATATATATATATATAATATCTTCTATGATGCTACTACAAAGAAGCTCAGCTTTCCACAATACTTCCTGTTATTCCTCCTCACTAAAAAAAATAATCATGTTAACCAAGTCTGGTGATGTTAAAATGGACATTGAAACATTGGAGGAAAATGATTTGATGAAAGGGTGACAGCTTTCAGCAGAAATTTAATGAACGCTCATCACAGCATATACAAATATACAATTTCAATTTGATGACTTTTCCAATACCTGTTACACATTATATATAGTCCCATGGTCCGTGCCCAGTGTACTCTGTCTATACTTCTAATTACTTTTAGCTTGTAGCTGGACACAAACATGCACTCAGAGCTTTCTCTCTTTTACCAAGTGGAAGAAAAAGGAATTCGCACTCCAAAGCAGATAACAAGAGCCAATAGACATATTATGTGTGTACATGTCACTGAACAATGCACAAGTTGTGTAAAAATGTGTATCTGTTGTATTGTGTGTAGTTTTGGGTGTACATTTCTGAGCTCATTAAGTGTTGCCAGCAGACTTCAGTGACCTCTCTGTTCTTTGTCCAGTTTCTAACTACTGATGAGAACTGGAGGGGAGGCACGGAGGCTGCAGAGGCGCATGTAAATTAGGCGAAAAACAAGCAGAGAATGATTACAGAGGAGAAAACAAGGGAAGTTAATGGGCTCGAAGAACTGGAAGAGTAAAAGAGGAGAAGTAAAGTGAAAGATAAACAATAAAACTGGAAAAAATAAAATATTAGAGCGACAGAAGGGAAATATTTCTGAAGTAAAAGAAGAAAAAAAGGAGACAAACTGAGACAGGATGAAAGAAGGTTAGACTAATCTCAGGATAGATAGAAACGTACAACGATGTGAAGAATAACGAGTGAGGCACAGTGAAAAATTGACATTATTACTGCCTCATTGCCATCGCTCCTATCAGCGTCTGCTCATTTGTGTGTTTGCTTTGGCAATAAGTGCTCCTTTATTCCTCGCCAGTAAAGCACCTTTTGAAATGAACTGAAAGAAATGAATGCATAAATTTAAAATCTGCCAGCTGAGTTCTTTTTTTTTTTTTTTTTCAGCCCAAAACTCAATCTTCTTCTTTTTTTTTTTTTTTTCTTTGTTTGAGATTTGTGTGCGGCATGGCGATGGATTGGGGCTCGGCATTTCCGCTGGGATAAAAGCCATTCTGATGCGAGCTTTGTTGAGCTTTTATGAAAACTCAACCGCTACCTCATGAAGGCGTTCAATATCATAAACACATCATATTCATTTATCAACCTTGGCAAGAGAGTTCAGAATATGCATATTGAGAAATAACACGATTGAATCTACATGATCTCCATCTAGGTTGTCTTTGATTCATGTTACATTGAACAAATTTACTCTTTTGTTTATTCACCAACCTGAACCATGCAAGCTAGTCAAATGTTTCTGTAATTATTTACCATCCAATGTTAGTTGCAGCAGGACAAATGGTTGGTTTTGAGTACAGTTATCACAAGTATGGGATGATTGTCTGAGTTAATACTGGGCCTGAGAGGTCCATGCATTCTGTAAATAAAATTAGCTCTACGTGTAAATGAGCGGGTGGAGATTTCTTTAATGACATTTTGGACAAAAATGGTGTAGAAAAACATTGAACATTTTTACACTGGCTCTGATGAGCATTCAAAGGAATTTAACAACTCTATGGCTGTGTCAGAATGTCCACACTCATGCCCTATATAGCGGTCACACCGTTTTCTAGGGGTGTCCCAATGTGTACTCAAAATTTCCCATAATGCATCTTGAAAAGTACTGAGCATCAGTGGTCATTGAATGGGTCAATATAGCCCTGATACATTGCACACAGGAACTGAAAGTGGCACAAGTCACATGAACGTCAAAGCAGAAATTAAAAAAAAAAAAAAAAAAAAAAAAAAAAAAAGTTATCTATTGAATAAATATGCTATAAAGAAAGAATGAAATACAATATTTGGAAATGAAATATTTTCATGCAAGTTTGGATTGAATTTGGAATGACGTCTGGTGGTTGTCGTGGTGACACATGGTCGTCTTGTGATCTGTGGCGAATAGAAAATAGCCAGCTTCATGTCCGAATCGCCAACAGAATGATTGCTTTATAAAGTCTAGCCTCATGTAGCAGATTCGAGGTTATGGCAAGGATCCTCAATCCAGGTCCTGGAGGGCCGGTATCCTGCAGGTTTTTCATGTGTCCTGGCTGCAGCACACCTGATTCAAATCAATTTGTATTGAGCAGACGTGCAGAGCTTGTCTGAGTCTGAGTCAGGCATTTTCTAGCAAGGACACTTGGAAAACCTGCAGGACACCGGTCCTAAGGACCTGGATTGAGGATCCCTGGGTTAGGAAATAGTGTGGACATTCAGATACAGCCTATGACACAATCCTGACACAGCAGATGATGCCGTTGGAGTGAAACCAGGCTGACAACGCTATCCTGTAGTTTTATGGGTGAAGTAGAATTAATGCGTAATCGCAGTGCTGAGTATTTAGGAGTACTAGTCTGTCCATACCAGCTCAGAGTATATACTAAATGTTGAGCTGTTGGCATTTTGAATGTTCACATGGATTATAGAGTTGTCAGCTTTGTTTCATGATCTCTTCACATTTTTGCTTCTATTTGGAAGCTGGACTCAATAAATCCCTTTCTGGTTTCTCTGTTCCGAGAGACGAACCACATCATGGGAGTCTTGTCGATACGTCCCCATTAAGCTGGGGACAAAACAAAAATAACAGACACTTTACACACACGCTTAGACAGAAAACATGACACACGAAGAACAGCACAAAGGCACTAATGGCCTTACAGTGGCTTGTTTTAGACTGTGATACTCACACACACCTTCCAAACGATTTGTGGAAACACACACCTCACAATGACACAGTGGGTATAATGTTAAGATCCTCGGTCAATATGGAGCCACCGTTGTGACATTTGGAAATGGGCATCTCAGCATAAAGCCGAAGCCGTCCTCATCTCTTGTCTTTGAGCTACAGAAGAACAAAAGATACACAATGACTTCTTAAAAGAGAAATTGTTCTTGCTTTAAAGTTTGAAGAGCTTAAAGATTATGCATACAAGACACTTAAGCTCAAATCAACTCGACAGTGTCTTGTTTTCAGATAATTAAACAATATCGCTGTTTGTGAAAAATAGAATGAGGGAATTTTAACCAACATTGTTTCATATTATGAATAAATATATATTTTGTACAGATCCTTGTACAGGTCACAGCAGAGTGTTTTTTTATTCATTTGAATTTGATTAATCGAAAGATGATGATAAAGTCATTAATCATGTAAATTTTTGGATAAGTGGTCATGGTGGTGGAACTAGACGATGGTGCAGACCAGACTGTGTGTGGTGCGTTTGTGTTTTAAACAAGCATTATTGAACATTGATTTATACACTGTGGCACACCTGAATAACTGCAAATTCACCATCTATCTTGCATCCATTCTCTTCTCTGCACTCTCTCCAGTCACTAAAAGTCAGTGTAGTGTTGACTCACATCTTACAGTATCTCTTGCTCTTGTCTTTCTCTCCTTCTTTACTTCCCTTCCTTAGAAAATGTCCTGAAAAATGTTTTGTATTTTCAAATCAGACATGAGCTTTGTTCAAACCAACCAGTGTTTTTTTTTGTCTACTTGTTGGCATTTGAAGCATTGCCTTAAAGCAAACCGTTTTCAGGTTGTAAACTCATGTCATGTCGCTTTAACTAACAAGGCCAAAATCGAGATAGCTAACCATTTAGGATGAGGGTTAAGTATTCATATGCAGATCGGCAACTTAAACAACCTTACACTTTGGTGTGATTTCTTTAATTCTTTTCGGAAATGATCTCTTGCCAGTGTTAAGATATTTGTTTTATGTATCTTTGTTCTCTTGTAAGTTCTTGTAAGTCTTGTAAGTTCCAGTTCAGATCACGGTACAAAAACTGCAATGCATGTACAAAGTATTTTATTGACTGTAAACATGCATCAGTATCTGTATGTGTACCTGTGTTGATGGTGAGTGTTGCGAAACACTTAATGTCCTCCAAAAATTCTTAGACAGAACTTACGCCAGCTCCTTTTGATCAGAACCCCAGCTGCTTCAGACCAGCTGGGGGATGTTGTCCATTGAGAAAGCCCTGATTTATCCCTAAGGTGTCCACCCCACTGCCTGTTCTTGATGAGCCTCTAAATGGAAAAGCCAGTGGTCATCTTCATCAGGTGCCTGAGCTTTTCATCTGACTTCTCTTTGTGGAGGATTAATGGATCTACAATAAGCTCCAGCTGGATTTCCAAACTTATCTGATCTCACTTTGCAGAGGGAACTGATTTCAGCCTCTGGTATTCACTCTTCCTATCTGATCATTACCAAAAGGTAATGGTTGCGTGGCTCATTTCGTATATTCATATAACTTGCTGCATGGATGCATCTATCTACCCATTCATAAAATATACTTACAGTATATAAATGCAATATTTGGGTCTAGTGGCCATAAATTTATTTAAAGACTTTAGAAATTAGATTTTATTATTATTATTATTATTATTATTATTATTATTATTATTATTATTATTAGTAGTAGTAGTAGTAGTAGTAGTAGTAGTAGTAGTAGTATTGTTGTTGTTGTTGTTTTTGTGCAATTGCCAACTATATGAAGGACACTTTTTTTTTTTAAGTTGATTTACCATTTCCAGTTCTAATTAAAATCATTTCTCCATCACTGCACCCAGTTTAATCTCTTATCCCCTTTTTTGAGAGCACTAACATGACAGCCACCAGGACCTCAAATAATTTTATAACTGAGGACAACAGAAAATATGTTGATCACTTAATCTCAGGTTATCGGTTGCTTTTCTGTGAAAGGTCAGCTGTCAATCTAATTTTTTTTTTTTTTTGTTGTTGTATTATTTTGCCTTTTTAACAGGCATGTGTAGCACATTAAACCTGATCCTACAGAGAATCTGCACGACTTGTTCAAATCTGAACTTAATTAATTTTGAATCATTCTGTTTTACTCTGGTAAGACTGAGTCACTAAGACACTACATCCAACAGTAGCACTAACCATTGATGAGGCACTGATCATTTAGGTTTATGTAAAAGTGAAAAAAAAAAAACAACAAAAAAAAAAAACCTCTTCAAATGTATAAAGAAAAGTATCCAGCAAGGGAATGACAATGACCAAGGGCAAAATGGCTTGAAGAAAATGGTTATTCTTCAAAGATAAATTAGAACATGAGACCGACTGGAGGTATCAACATGCTGCACATCAGACCCTTTAAAAGGAAAGGATCGTAAAACAATCTCTTTTGTAATTCAGTCTGACTGTTAGGAATATAATTGGCTGGACGAGCAACTTTATTCATGGTGTTTTTACGACCCTCCAGCATCTCCCATTTTTTCCTCCACTCTTCCAGCCTCAGTGATGTTTTTTCTTCTGAAGATAAATTCATTCAGGCTCCCTCCCTGTCTGTTTTCATCTCATCCTTTGCTTCCAGGTCACAGCCTGTACTTCTGTCTGTCACTCGATCATTCTCAGCCAATTAGTGCCTGGCTTCAGGTGCTTAACCGCAGGCCTTGCATCAATTGGCTCATTATATTGCTGTTTAAATATGTCCCTTGTCCCCTCCAGCTTCCTGATTCAATTTGTCCCAACTATCTGTTTTACATGTTTTCTTTTAATCCTTCAAATGATCTGATCAACTTTGAGAAACAAGGTTACACACCATTTATGATAAGTTTTTTTTTTCTGTTGTTTTTTATATTCTTCAACCTTTATTTCTTTCCTTATTTTATATTTCTTTTTCTTTTGTCACTCTCTCTTTCTCTACCTCAAGACCCCGCCTTCTTCTCTGACCCCTTCTGTCTGCAGATTGTCACAACTCAATTGTCCCTTCCCTGCCTGTAGGCACCAATGGTATTAATAAAGTTGGATTCGAATAGATTTCCTTTCTGCTCTACTTCAAATTACATTACAGCGTAGTTTTGGCTCTGAGCATTCTTCTTCCTGTGGCTTTTCAAGTCATGCTATCCATTCATTTGGAATGTGTCCTGCTGAAGGATTGCAGCTCTAACCATAGAAGATGCTGCAGTACTCCTATCCTTCCACAGCTGTAGTAGGATATAATGCTTTCTTTGACTTTACACTAAATCAATAAAACACTTAATTCTAAGCCATCTAGTTAGATTAGGTAAGAGGTCGGCTTGTGTACTTATACCAGGGTTTTCATAGATTGCTAAGCAACATGTACAATTTAAGTCATTTGAGACAGATTGTTAAATATTTCTGTTGTCACGTTAAAAATGGAACAACGAACTGTAGAATTGAAGTCTCAAATAACAAAATGGCAAAATAATAATAAAAAAAAGATAAAAACTATTTTTAATAGTTTTTCCCAACTTTCATGACTCTGAATATTTTGTCTGATGGCAGAAGCTGGAAGAATCGAAAACCTGGATGTAATTGGTGGTAGCCTAGTGATATCAGAGGTGGGCTTTGCTCTGAAGAACTGTGGTCATCTTCCAGTAAAGGGAACAGAGGTGTACCACTATGGGCCCTTGAACCAGACCCTTACCTCCCACAACATCGAAGGGCACTGAAGTACATCCGGCAGTGGGTGAAACGTAGAGCCGAATTGCCCAGGGTTGTTATTCCAGTGTGAGTAAGTTGCTGTAGACTGGTGGCTGTGGTGAAGCGACTGCTGGCATCACTTTAAAGTGGGCAATGAAGAGGTTTATCTCCTATGCCAGCGGTGCGCCCTTAGCATGAGGAATTACGGAATTTGCAACTGGCCACGTGCTTGACACCCTGCTACATTTGCTGTTAGTCCCCAGGTGGTCCTCTGTCTTCACCCCGCATGTTGCTTTGACATCTCAGATGTCTCTTCTTAGGATTGCCCTGGCAGAGCTGGCAGTCCCCCATCATCTGGCCTGCAAGCACTGTTTCTGTCTTTCAATTGATTTTGAATTTTCCTGGTAATGTAAGATTTCCAGTTTGGATAAATCCTTACACATTTATCCCTGATGACATCTGAATAGAACCTGATGAAGTCCAGAGCTGCTGTGGTGTAGTCCTCCAGGATTGATGTATAGTCAGACTGGCCAAAGTGCACCAGGAGTTTACACCAATAGTCCTGCCCGCTAATCATACAAACGTTGTCCACCATTTTTCCTTTCCCTGGTAGCAGACTTTTTTTTGTTGTTCTAGGAGAGAACTGCTTTCACATCCACATAGTAATAGTCCTCAGATACTGCATGATACAAGACAGTCTGTTTACTCCTGATGGGATCCTGTTATAGCCCCAGGGCCAGGGCAGCATTAGCATCTGATACTGTAGACACTACAGTTATTATCATGACAGTTAGCTCATGGGAGACACATGTTTACATTTAACTGCCATAAACTCCCCCTCTGGAGAGCCGAGCTTTAGAAACTGTGGTGGAATTTGTACACCAGTTGTCATGGACAGAAATGCCCCGATCTCTGTTCTCACCCGAGTTCTACGTTTCGTCTTTGCACTAGCTGTGTAGCCACTAGCTGAATATATGTGTCGGGTGCAAGTGGATCATCTACGGATCAGAAGAGCACAACAGTTGCTGAAGATTTTACTCTTGAATTCTTAAGTTTCCACCTATCCAGTTTAGTATTCACAGACAGCACATTTTTGAGAAAAAAAATCAATGCTTGGGAGTGGTTGGTGGTGTGGCTACCTTCTTAGCTTTGCTAGCACACCACTTAAGCACCACCTCTTTTGTTTACAGTCCCAAACTAGCTTAGCTGAAATAAAGCAGTTCCCACATAATCATGCTGTAGATCAGCGGTGGCCTACTCCAGTCCTCAAAAGCCACAGTCTTGCAAGTCTTAGGTGTTTACCTGCTGCACCACACCTGACTCATATCAATTGGTAATCAGCAGACTTACGAAGAGCTTGATGTCAAGCTTTGCACAAGACTTCTAATTAAGTCTGAAATATGTCAGGTGTATTGCAGCAAGGAAGCTCCTACCACTTGCAGGACTTTAGCTCTCAAGGACTGGAGTTGGCCACCTCTGCTGTACATCGTAGGTCTCAAACATCTGGCCCATGATCATTCATAACTGCACAGGCTATTCACTAAAAACTGTGGTAAAATCCCATTTTAAATTAAATGAGAAGTGCAATGTTGGATGTTGTTTATAACACCAGAGCTACTGCATCCTAAAATAGAAACACTAAAATGTCCTTCCTCTTGGTTAATGCTTGAATGTTCAACTAAAGTGACGTTCTATAAAAGCGGCCATATTGATTGTATCCTACCAGATAGCTTAATAATAAGATAAGCACATACAGATACTGTATGCTTGGGGACTTGTTTACAACTTTCTGTGGCTTTGAGCAACATTTTTTCCTTTTTTGTTTTCGTATTAAAAGTGAAGATTTTAAAGCAATGCTTCATAAAACCTTCGCTTTGAACATTTATACTGTTAAATTTCTCCAGCAACTCAGTGACTATTCTTATTGGGCTGAAATGTCCATCTTAAAATCACTTGTTTACACTTTGCTGCATGGACACAGGTCTCAATACCTTAATATAATATATGAAATGTACCATACAATTAAACTTTTCAAGCCTTCTCAGGCTTGGAACATTTCATAACTTCATCAAACCTTAATTTTCAAGGGTCTTTTCTCCAGAGCTAAAGAAGCAGTTCCTTTAATTCACATTTTCGAAGTAACGTTAACTCTCAGTAGTTGATTCCATGCTGAGATCTGTGATTAAAATCCACTAAAAGACATCTGCTACCAATCAATTTAATCCAATCTATTCAGCTATGGGATGCCGCTTTGTCTGCTGATGCTTTCTTGATGTGTTCCAGTTTTTCTGCTAGCATCTGCTTATTATAGCTACATCTGACAGGACATGTATATACAGCAAGACATTTATAATATTTTTATTCTCTGACAAGAGGAAGTATTAAAGAATGTGCGTGGGCAATGAGCCAGTTTAATGAACCTTAAAGCTGTCATGATTAAAAGGCTGATAACTTGATGATGCTGTCGAGGTACTCCAGTAATGAAGCATTAAATACTTCAGTTCCCTTTTTAATAATGAAGTGAACCTTAGAAAGTTCTGGAAAGGGTCAATGAAGACAGTATGCAGCATGAGCCATTCTGTTTTCATGCAAGGGGTCTTGTGTTATTTATATAAAAGGTCAATCCAGTACAGCCACACACAAATGCAAAATCCAACTTAGATTAAAGAGGAGAGAAAACCTTCATGACGGTATGTTTTCATCCTGGGGTCATCTTTATGGGGGAACTCATTTGTGTGTGTGTGCGTGTGTGTGGAGGTTCAGTTGTTATTGCTCTGAAGTAGGGGTGTAGATAAAAAGTGCAGCCTGTGCAACATATCAACAGTCACACAGCTAATGCTGAAGATAGAGTGAAAGCCTCAGGTATGTGTGTGTGTGTGTGTGTGCATATGAGTTGTGTAGAAAGGAGTTGCTTCGGATTTCTGGAATTAATTTAGTTTCAAGCCTTTGGCCTTTACATTTCCAGTAAAAAAAGTATTTGCCCCTAAAATTTTGCATGTGCACAAATACACACACATAAACAGCATATATAAAATCAGACATACAAACACATTCAGGTACAGCCTTCAACCAAATGTTGTCCTTACTGTGCTTCTCCCAGAGGGATGCTTGAGGTTTTTTTTTTCTTCCTTTTTTTGATGCTGACTCGTCTTTTATTCATACGTTTTATGTTTTTACCTTCTGGGTCTTTGTGTAAAACAGAAACATTAATCAAAAACACAAAAAAATGAGAGAGAGCATCTTTAGCATGAGAGGCTGAAGACAGAAAAGAGCAACAAAGCTGTATTGTCAAAATTATGGGCACACCACTTCAATTTTTTAAATTCCGTTGTTTCAAGATGGTTCCACAAGACATATACGAGTGCGTTGAAGTTGAAGAAACAAACAAAATATATATATATATTAGGATAAATGAGCAGTCACTGCAAGCCAGACTTTCTCATTCTACATCTGGATTTTACCTTAACAAGAAGGATAGTAAAAAAAAAAATCCCATACACCCACTCCTAAACCTTGTGAAATGCATTCCTAGAGTAGTTAAAGCTGTTTTTGTAAAAGGTGGGCCAACTCCATATATGGATTAACAATGGGATGTCCCAGGTCTCCCAACGCTTTTGGCAATATAATATATAAACTTTTTGCCCCAAGAGAGAGTCAGACAGCTGTAAATACAGTTGTATCTCATCTTGGCCAATTCATTGTGTCCCTCTGCTTGTAGCAGCAGAAGATGAGAGCAGAGAAATTGATTTATTAACTAAAGTTTAAGTCACTTTGCTATGACGAGAGGCAATATGTACTTAAGCTTTCTGAAATCTGTCTTTCTCCAGTTAATCTCTGCATCACAAATGAGAACTCTCAATGCCTAAATGACAGCAAATTGAGAGTTTTACTACTTTAAAGTTCCATGGATTTTAAAAGTGCAGTACATTTTGTTTTGTGATTATTCTCTGCTGTCACTGACATCTATGGTAGAAAACTTGTTGAAAATATATTTTAGGACTCTCAGTCGCCAATAAATATAGCAATATCTTGTGTTGCCGACATGAATTCTGGGTCTCCTGCTGTGCGTCCTTACAGCTTAGACTTTGATTGATTCTGTGTTGAATTATGTGATTGATTGTTTCTGCAATTGTAAAGGATCAGCTCCACTCAAAATTAAGCATACATGGATCCAGCCTTAGTGCCACAGAGCAAAGGCATATAGCATGATAAAACAAAAGGGAAAGACCAAGGAGGGCTGAAGAAGGACCGACTAAAGAGAAGACAAAAAGAAAAATGACCACGAGGAAATTAGAAATAAAACAGAAAATGGAAAAGGAATAAGACAATAAGAAATGGAGCAAGAGAACATGAAGAGGAAATCGAGGGTGGAAGAAGGCAGCAAGATTGATTTCTGCTCCTCCTCTTCCTCTCCCCTACTCTTCTCCCTGGAACGACTCCCTAAAGTCTTTGGATTAATGGCCCCATTTCTGCTGCTCATTCATCAGATTCAGGAAAACATCCCAAAACACAAAACCTCGCTAGACTCTTGCCTGAACTAGATATCTACCTGCAAAAACATCCAATAGGCTCTTAAGTACTTTCAAAGACAGGCAAAACAACTTTGTCTCTACCTGAGGCGAAACTAGCAGGGAATTCGCGCCGTCCATGGCACAAATGCTTGTTAGATAGGACACTAAAGATCAGCTGTGTGTTGTGGAAAAGTTGAAGGAAAGTCGATCCCTGTGCTAAAAGGCTTTGGTTTGTTTATGATACACAGTGTATCTTACAATGCAAGACATGCTGGGGAAATCAACTTCAATTTCCATCTTTGGCATCTTTTATAGAAAATTATTGCTCTTGGTTATAGTTAAGCATAGACTATGTTTAGGCAAAAGAAGGACTTAGTTAGACTTAGAAAAAGACAAGGATGGGCATTACGCTCCATGAAAACTCCAGAAATCAGTGTTTGTTCTTCTTTTTGAACAAAGAACAAATATAAAATTTGGCTTACTGCAAAGCCTGGTGGCCTTATTTAGCCTATGTTGTCCTTGTAATATCAAAGACTGCTCATCTGGTCTGCCTCGCGGAGAGGGAGTTAATATCTGGCTTCAGCATGCCTCACTGTTTGGCCCGGTCACATTGTGCACCAGCTGTGCCATCAACTCTGCCCTTTCACAGCTTGCGATAGCTAACATGCCAACCTTTGACCAGTCCTGATTAATGAGGCTACAAGCAACGTTCACTGCTGAGGCTGTATTCCCACAGAGAGTTACAATGGTTCTATGCATGTGTATTTCCCCCCCATCCGTCAAGAGGTACAATTTCTCTATTCATGCTACTCTAAAGACCTTCATCCTCCTCCAGCTCATCCATACACGTAATTGGCCATAAAGTTGTTTGCCCAGACTTTTTATCGGCTATTTGTTTACACGTTTGCCAGTTTTTTACTTGGTTTTATCAGTCACTGATAAACGGTGGGGTTCCGGAAGGTCTCCAGCAGACTCGAAGAAGCAAGTGAAATGAATGGAGGAAAAGAATTAAGGTGTGGGTGTGTGTGGGGAAAGAGGAGGAAGAAAGTAAATCAAATGGATGATGGAGCAAATCTGGCATTTGTCATGACCAAGGTCGGCCTGAGAGACACCGTCATCAACCTAACGATGTAAACAAAGTTATAATTCAAATGACCTTTCTGGCTCTGCTCCTCCCAGTTCCATCTCTCTCAGCATCTCTCCGTATTACTCTCCAATCCTCGACAGCTTTTTTTTTTCTTTTTCTCCTTATTTTTGTAGCTTTCAACAAACATTCTGCTGGACTACATGTGCCGATGCCTCTGGACACAAAGATTTTTAAGATGACCTTTGATTTGATTAGTAAGAAAAAAAAATCTATAAATATTGGAAATGTGTTCCAAAATGGCCGAGTTACATGACGGTTTGAGTTTCAGTAATTGGATCAAGTGCTAGATGAAACTAATGTCAAGCATCATGTTTAGAGTTTTGACTTCTTGGTTCTTTGTCCTTTTCTTAATGATGCTAAAAAGCCATCTGTTTGATATGGGTTCATCTTATTATTATCTGGATTAACTGAAAGATTAGTTTCTTTACATCCAGCGAAAAGTAATCTCGGACAACATGCAGTGGGAAATTTCAACCCTGATGGCGTGCAGCTATAACTGCGCATGCATAGGAGTTTAAATTAATGTTATCGTAGTCAAAGTAGACTTCTTTTTCACTCTATGCTGAAAAAGTAGCCAAACTAAAATGAACTATTAGGAATACTTGATAAGCTCTTGGTTGACCACCAGATAGCATTTCTTTGCAGAAGGCTGGACATATGTAGGGTTTGCGGAACATAACAAACATGCTCAATGTCGCTGCACTGAGAGGACCTATGATGTATTTCAGACACTCAGATATTCAAGAAAAATTTATTACATTTTTACAGGTGTATCACTAAAGCAGGTACAATTAGAGGTTTGTTCACATTTCTCCGGATGAGTTTACTTCTGAAGAGAGAACTTCATTCAGAAAGAAATATCTATGTGTGTGTGTTTATATTAAATGCCTGTTATGGCGTTAATATTTTTGCATTTATTCATCAAATTCAGTTCATTAAACACCAGTTCTTCCATTTAGTGTTTGTGATATATCTTGAAACTGATAAATAGTAAGATGCATGATAAAAACCTGCATGTTACTATTTTGCCTAATATCTATATTATATGTTTCTGTAAGTTTTTTGGAGTTTGTATTCTGACTTTAGACTCCCTGGGGTGTTTGATGAGTTACATGACGGTTTGAGTTTCAGTAATTGGATCAAGTGCTAGATGAAACTAATGTCAAGTATCATGTTTAGAGTTTTGACTTCTTGGTTCTTTGTCCTTTTCTTAATGATGCTAAAGAGCCATCTGGTTGATAGGGGTTCATCTTATTATTATCTGGATTAACTGAAAGATTAGTTTCTTTACTAGGTATTGGGCATCACATTTATTAGCCAACAAGTCAGGAAGTTGCTGACTTCATCCGTCAGCGGATTAATACTTAATATGCTTAGTGCATTCTCTTAACCATCAAACACCCCAAGGAGTCTAAAGTCAGAATACAAACTCCAAAAAACTTACAGAAAAAACAGCACAAAATGAAAACACTCATTTGCAGAGATTTAAACTCCAATTTTTAATCCTGAGACTGCATTGCAACTTTGTTCTTGTTTCCCTTACGCTCTTCTCGTATTCAGATTTGTTTTCCTTTTTTTTCTTTTGTTCCCCCTCCCAGTTTTTGTTTTTTTCTAAGTGTATGCAACAGTTCTTAAAGTCTGTCCTGGGTCACAAAAAACAAAGACTTGGGCAACAGATGGTAAACCTCCCGCAGAGCTATGAACCTCAGTGACTCACTCTGGGATTAAATGCATAGACAGAAGAGACTGAGACAGAATAAAACCATAAAAAAGAACAAAAGAAAAAGAAAAAAAAAGAAAAAAAACAAATAAACAACAAAATACAACATATAAAAATAAAAGAATAGAAAAAACCTTGTGTAAGATATTTGTATATGGCTAAATAAAGTGTGAGTGTATCAAAGAAATCTGGCTCTGATAAACTGGTGAAGCTGAACAATTCATGGACTTATTTCACGAGAATCCTAAATCTTCTTTTACCAGCTAGAAAAATGTGCACAGCATCATGCACACACGCCAACAACAGAAACATTTGTCTCAGATGGCTTATCCAGGATCCCATCGTCTAATCTTGTCCTATTAGGCTCATCTTACATTTTCAGTAAGTAGCTTGTCAGGAAAATCTCATAATACGCTCAGTTGCATTCATACAGTTTTGGGCTTTAAAACAACAGTAAAGTTTCCTCTAAAATTTCATTTTGAATAATAAGTTGTTTGCAATTCTCAAAATGAAATTAACTTCAAGATTGAATAGTGTCTGATATGGATTTTATGGTTTTTTTTTGGTTTTTTTTCATGGATTTTCACCTCTGCGGCACCATTGTGTTGGAAAATTGTAGAATACATGCATAGAATTAAAACTCACCTCAGAAAACTTAAAATGACATAAACGCAGTACAATAATTGAATAATCATATTGTGGAATACATAATAAGACCTAAAACAGTGATAAAAACAAAATGTTTGCAAAATGATAAGAAAAATAATAATTGAGAACAGAATAAAGTTAGTTTCAACTGTAAGAGGCGAATATCTTTACAAATATCAGGAGAAGTCCGGTGTGGTTCTTATTCTGTTCTTGGAAAAAAGTCCTTATAAATCAGCTATACTTTTAGCAGAGTTTTTCATCCAGCAATTAATCAGACATCACAGAAAAGAACCAGAAGTCACTTTCCAATGCAAGAGCTGTGTTTCCTTTTTTTTAATGCTTATTTTATTTATTTATTTTTTTTCTGGATTTGGAGATCACCCTCATTGTGACTAAAGTTTTCACCCTGAGTTCAGTTGATTCAGCTTTTCTAATTATGCAGTGACCTGTTTTGGTTGCCATCGTTATCTGATGGAAACTAATTAGGCAGACAGGAAGATGGGTTTCAACAAGCTTGTTAGAGTGCAGTCAGTCATGGTACACAAACCCTGAGATGAGAACCCAACATATGGCTGCTGTTTGGTGTGTGTGTGTGTGTGTGTGTGTGTGTGTGTGTGTGCCTCCGTGTTTGTGGATGCAAGTGGGACACAGTTTGTGTATTGCTGTTGTGCAAACACGTTTTAGCTTATTTGTGTGTGTGTTTTTCTTCTATGACATATTTTGGAAATTACTCTATTTAGTTTTGGGAAACTATAAAATCATTTCAACCTCCAAGTAAAGATGGCAAACGTTACTTTGTTAGTGTGCTCTGTACGTGGTCAGCATTTTATTGCCTTTTTTGGTTACTTTAAAGCTTCTTAATCAATATAACTAATTATTTGGGGAATTAGGGGGAACATTGGGAGGTGCAGCACTGAGTTGATGGGTTAGACGGACTATCCCGTAACTTAGAGTTCAGACATTTAAGCCAACAAAATCTCCTTCTGATCACAGTGTAGTCGCTTGTTTATCCAGATTAAGCTAAGCTATGTTTCCATTCAATCAGGGGATGAACAATCTTTTCTCGCAGGGTGCTGCTTATCCTCCAGCTCTGACGAGGAACTTATGTTTCTGTCATTCTCTTTGTCAATCAGATCCAGTCCACGGCCCCCAAAATGTCAATGTGGTGGATGTGAGAGCCCGCCAGCTGACAATACAGTGGGAAACTTTTGGTTACGCAGTGACACGCTGCCACAGCTACAATTTGACGGTAAGGATTCTGTTTTCAACACTGCATCAAATCATAAGCCCAGAAACACAAGAAAGTCTTTTAAAAGGCAATGTAAAACTCATGTCTGATACTTATTTTTGCTCGCTTGCAATTTTTTTTGTGAGTTTTGATGAAGGAAAAGCAATCGAACTTGAGTTGAGATTGAACTTTTCACTTCTTGTTCAGATGGTAGATGACCACTACTTGATTCCAAAGGGTACATTCAAATCAGGATAATCCACTAGAATCGGTCCAATTGGGGACTCAGTTGTAGGGGGGGTGTATCCACTCACACAGAGATCTTGTTCACATTGCACTTTGGTCAAACGAGCCAAATCATTAGAATACAATATCCCCATCCCCACCAAAGGTGGTGCTGCAGTACTATTTAGTAAAAGAAAGGACAAGACCCTTGTGACGAAGAAAAGTCTGTTTCCTCCACTTGTCACCTAAACATGGAGCAAAAAACTGCTGCTGTTTTTGGGGTTTTATTTTGTCTCATGCAATTGGACTGCAGAAACACACTGCAACAATGGGCACAGTATGAACACCAGATGAGACAGAGGACACTAATGCCATTGCTACCCACAATGCAATGCCAAATGCAGAAAGTGACATTTTATTTTTTATTTTATTTTTTTAATAGTCCACTTCCTGTATTTGGTCCGCTTGAAATAGAACAAGACCTTTCTTTGTAGGCAAACCGAGTCCACTTCTTTGATCTAAACCAGAATTTCTTTGGTGCATTCATATTTCCCTAAACGAAGTGGACTTTCCAAGCAAACAGACTAGGATTCAACTCAAAAGGCGTATGTGAGTGCGCCCTTAAATAAAACCAGAACCTCATATCAACAAAACATAAGTCAACAGCCAAGCGGAGGAAATGTGACTTGGCCTAATTTTTTTTTTACAACAACGATTAAGTTAAATACAAGAGCAATAATACAGGCTCCTAATCCAGGCTGGGCATTGAGGGCAGAAAAGAAAGGGGGAAACAAGTATGTGAATATGGAATGGATTTCATATGCCACCATTATCCTAACAGCTTCATGATGTCTGATTCATTCCTCCTTGATGGTTTTGGTACCTCAGATGAGCAACATGTATGCACATTTTTAAAACAGAAATCCTGCTCTTGCTGGAAACAGGAGAGTTTTGGTTTCCTCCAATATTCTGAAACAATTTTGAGAAGTGGTCGATGCATTGCACCAGCTGGTGAGGCTTGTAGTTTTCATAATTTTTCAACTGAAATCCACCTTTAATATTCAGATTTTGTCTGTGTACAAGGTTTGTCTAAGATTACATCCATTCTAATATTAGTGCACACTTGTGTTCAACACTTCCTTTTCTGGACATGTATTATATTGGTATTGAAATGAATAACCAACCAGCCGTACTGAGAGAGTTTGAATTTGAAATCAAAGCTTGTTTTTCTAAGCAGCTGAAGTAAACCATTATGCTTCTTCCTTTTTCCAGGTACAATACCAGTATGTGTTCAACCAGCAAGAGTTTGCAGCTGAAGAGTTGATCCAGACGTCGTCACATTACACTCTGAGAGGACTGAGGCCGTTTGTCACAGTCAGGCTGCGACTCGTTCTGGCCAATCCTGAGGGGAGCAAGGAGAGTGAGGAGATAGTCAAACAGACGGAGGAGGACGGTGAGTGAAATGTAGATGTCTTCGTAAAGTTCTGATCAATTGGTTTTTTGGTGAAATTTGGAGAATAAAAAATAAAGCCTAACTGGATTTGCTAATGCGATGAATGTTGGAAAACTTCGGCGAAGCTTCTAGATCAGAGACTTAAGTTCTGACACATTTGTACATTCACAGCTTCTCTGACAACATTTAGTTTTTCCTCCTGAGACATTTTGAGTGAAGGCTTGAAGTATGAAGTAGCGCCTTGTGATTGAAACATTGGTCCCAAATTAAACCTTTTCAATTTGGAAATTTGCTTTTTGGACATTTTTCTCAATTCACTTTAATTCAACTTTATTAATATAGCGTCAAATCACGGCAATGTCATCTCAAGACGTTTTACAGACAGAAAAAAAAAAAAAAAAAAAAGACATAATGAAAGCCAATTCATAATAGCCTATATAAGGAAACCATCAATCTCCCATCCTGGTGACAGTGGGAAGGAAAAAATTCCCTTTTAACAGGAAGAAAACCTCCGGCAGAACCCGGCTCAAGGACAGGCAGCCATCTGCCTCTGCTGTGTGTGTGTGTGTGTGTGTGTGTGTGTGGGGGGGGGGGGGGGCATGCACACTGTCTTCCTGTGTTCCAAGAGGCAGGAACAATGGTACACAGGGCACTAACTAAACACAACAGATCTGCAAACCAAACTGAAACAAAGGGCCACAAATACCTAGAAACCAAACAAGAAACAGGTGTGGTGAATTAACCTGACAAGACCAGGTGGAAACTATGAACAGAAACAAAAGGCTGCACAGGAAACAAGGAGACTGAGCAGGAAACTACAGAACAAAAGAGGAAACCAAAACTGAGAAAACTTCAGCAAAGACACATCATTACATCATTATATATAGGAAATTGCAGGTATAAACCTGAACTGGTCTAATGCCAAAAAATTCACTAAACATCCCAGCAAGAGAAGGTACGGTACATACTGACTTACATTATAAGTGTCTTAGGTTGGACTGCACTGCAGCACTTCAGATTATTTTAAAACAACCACTTTTAAAACTCCTGCTTCCTTTCCAGAGGGCTCAGTGTCACACTGATTCCGAACAGAGTGTATGCCCTATCTACAGCTACTAATAATTCATTGATGCCGAACATTTCTCTCAACAGCATGCCTGTGATAAACTGGGAAAGCTCAACGCCATTAGAGCAGCGCCTGATAAGCAGGATAAAAGCATCGTTCTAATGATGCCAAACCTCTCATCTCCTTCACAGCCTCCTCAGGGCTCACTGTTCTTCTGTTGATCTCACAACTAATATCCTCTGAATTTAGCTTCTGGGGAACATCATATCTAGGCATTTTAAATTCCTACTTTCGCTAACAGAACACACACATAGTGTGCATTACATGAGCTTCTTTTTGTAAAAAAAAAAAAAAAATAAATAAAACAACTGGGGAGTGGAAATGCCTTTGGGGGTTTGTGTGTGTTGGTGGGGTGGAAAACGGCCCTAATTGTTTTATTCTTAATCGTTTTTTATTTAACCATCGTTAATCTCCAGGTTGTAATTCAGTAATTAGGGAACAGAACAGCGATTGTTCAAATGGAGGCTAATTGCTGTTTGAGCGGTAATGGCTTTATAGAACTGGGACTCCCGCAAATAAAACTGCATCTCTGTCTTTCACACATGCATGTAAGGCTTTTTCCATGACTTTCTAATCTTGCTGATTACACAGAAATTAACTTTAACATATGTTTGGGGGCAAAATGAAGGATTAGCAATTAGAAAATGAAATTATTTTACCTCTACTCAGTCCCTTGTCTTCCCTGCTTTATAATAGTAATCTCTGGATAAGAGCCTTTCCGGTTTTAATCAAGTCCTACTGCATTGTTGCACAGTTGAGATTTACATATTAACATACACACGCATACACCCCCACACACCCACCCACACACACACAAGAACAGAGTCAATTCCACCATGGTAAGTCATGGAAGCTCTGGCTAGTATACCGGGAGGCATCAAGCCTTCTTAATTTGCCATGTTTCTTTTCTTGCAGAAAATCCTGCTTTAGCCTCTTCCTGCTTACTAGTAATAATGTCCCTGTTCTTCATTCTGTGAAAGACGAATCAGTAACTGCTTCATGGAAAGTCAAATTGAATGGTGTCAGAATTGATGGAGAAGTTTCTTAAAAGAGGGATAAAAATTAATAATTTTAGATAATCAGTTTATAAATATAATATTAAATATTAATGTTGCTGTGTCTGCTCATTGCTTTCAGTGATGGTCACAGTAGGGATTGTCGTTGTTGATACATTCACATCATCTAGAAGATTTTCTGTTTGTAATTCACTAATTCATGCTCGCCAGTGAGAGGGTTGAGTCTGCTGGCTATCATCTTAGCCATGATCCTATCTTTAAAGTCAGTAACTCTCTCATTTATCTCTATTGTCATTGGGGCTTTATACCCAGTCTATAGGAGGTAGTTGGCTTTCTGATCTAGCATCCCAGCTCCCCTTAGCCACTAGGGTTACAAGACACCCAAGAAGATAAAAGAAAAACAAAAAACACCCACATTATAACTACAATAATTATACATAGAGATGCAACATCTGTAGGCTGAAACTGTTTCATTTTTATCAAAACACTAGAACAAAAATTAACAATGGGTCAAAATTGACACTATATGTCAAAATGTGAGTCATAATAGTGGTTCTGTGTTAAATTCTGAGGAAAAACTTCATATATGTAGGTTTGACTCACAGTTATCTAAAATCGGACTATTGCTGCTTTGTTATATTTGTATCACAACAGACTATACAGCAGTGACTACATCTGTAAAGTGCATTGAGATGACTTTGATTTAGAATTGGTGCTACACAAACAAAGCTGATTTGAATAAGATAAACATGATCTGCACATATTGGACACAACCAACTCATTAAATCAACAATGACACACACTTGTCAAGCAAGAGAAGATAACATAACATATTTAAGCTCATAAGACTAGAACTATAAATATTACAGCAATTATAGTAGTTAAAATAAAGAAAACCTATTCAAACAAAACAAATTGAAGTCCTCAAGAACCCCTTGCTCTTCATTGAACTGAAACTATAAACTGAAACCATACTGAGTATTTCTGCTCCCACAGTCATTTTTGAGTTAACTGAGAGAATATAGTTTTAAAATGCTTTGTTTTGAATGGCTTTTCCCCTCCTTTTATTCATTTCAGTCCCACTGGGTTGACCAAATAGCCATATAATTGTCCATTCAAAGTACCCTAAGCGTGTCTGCATAAGCTCAGATGGATTTTACAAACCCCAAAATAATTGTAAATTGTAAGTTTTTATAGTTTATTAATGAGCAATGATTCTCTTAACATAAAATAACAACAACCATCAAATAAATCACACTAATGCTTACATCCTTCTTTGCTGACTTGTAGTTCTCCTCTGTGTGGGCATTTCTTGGAATGGTACCACCACCAACTGTCAATCAGCAGATTAGCCTGAAACCATCTGCACAGACGTTCACTGTGTACCTGCTGTCTATGCACATCCTCCTGTTTACCACAAGGAAAGAAGGAATGCACTCCTAATAACACTGCTTCATTACGCTGCCTGATTTACAGTCAGTGAAATGCTAACTGAGCACACTTGGATACCTTACTGATTAAACAAAGCCTGGTGGTCTATTAATACAATAGTGCAAAAAGGGTGTGTAATTTAGAATAAATTAGGAAAGAAAGACTCTGACACAATGGTGTTTTTGTGTTTACAGTATACAGTGCACATACTGTACACATAGATCATAGTGGCTTAAGTTGTTTTCATCTCTCAGGCTAAATATCCTGTCATGCTTAAATACTTCTCAAAGATAAACAGATAGATATAGAGAAATATTAAATACACTGATCTTAAATCCCTGTGTTTATGTCTTTGAGCCGTGCAGTTAGAAATAAATGATCCCCTCAAATAGGACAGTCACAATCACTAAGATGTAATTGTCCTTTTTATCATCCATTTGCCTGCTCTTTTCTTTCAACTGCAGGAAAACAGAAAACATTTGGAAACCATTTGCAGTGAAATGTAGTTAAATTGTTAAGATGTGAATGTTTCACTTCTGAAATTCTGAACCATCTCAAATTAAAAGAACTTAAACCAGCCTGTCCAGTAATCCTAATATCACCATGTGAAATTTAATCCTGTAGCTAATTCCTGCTGGCTTCATTCCTCTAAAGATGTGTGGGGTTTTTTTTTTGTTTTTTTTTTTCCAGAGAAGATTAACTTCTGATTACGAGGAAGCCCGGAAGATGAAAAATTACCAAAAAATATTGCTTCACTATTGATTATTTTTTTCATCTGTCAACATAAAAACAAAGCAGGTGGCTTACCTCTAAATAAGATTTACAAGTGAGAAAAATATTCATATAAAATATGTGAGTAAACACAAAAGCATGCATGTGCCACACACAAACACACACACACACATATATATATATATATATATATATATATATATATATATATATATATATATATATATATATATATATATCTATAAATAAATATATATATATATATATATATATATATATATATATATATATATATATATATATATATATATATATATATATATATATATATATATATACATATGTTCATGTAGTCACCACCTATAATTGCTATACATATTCTACATATTATGGGCACATATCCACTTATTTCAAAGACTTAAAATCTGAATGCAAAGATGAGAAAGGGACCAGTCTTCACATAGATAAACTTCCTGTCATTTAATAAATAGATTTGCAAACATGTAGTTTAATGAATTTCTAGGATGTTTCTTTTTAAGTCGGCATTTGCTTTAATACATAATGTCAATCTGCCAATCCACACAAAACTTGTAAACTATTTTTTTCTTTTTTTTTTCATTGATAATAGTCACAACAATGCCCAAAACATTTATTGAGGATAAAAGTAAAAAAAAACAAAAAAAATCATATAATCAATTATATTTTTAATTTACTCTAATAAAGAAGCAGAGAATCACAATCAAAGATAGGATGAAGAAATTAATTTCATGACAATAAAGATTATTTGAGATTAGGATACAAGAGGGGCTTTAAAGAAAGAAAAATTTGAAAAGACACAAAAGGGGTTGAGAGTATAACACAGGCACACATACACACCCATAAGAGAGCTGCTGGCATAATAAAGCGGGCCATTCATTGTGCTGCAAGATGGAAGTTAATCAAGTTATGATTAATGTGTTACAGCTGCCGTTATCGTTTCAATGAAGACTGTTTTTTTCTGCCTCAGCCCTCAAGGTGCATAGGAGCACACACACACACCCAAAAACAAACAAGGAGGATACATATGCAGATAAACACCAAGCAGACACACGTTTACAAAATGAGTCACGTCATGTTGTGGTATGCTCTCAAAGACTCGTCTACACAAACAACTCTATACCCAAAACCACACATATTCACAGATATCAAAGTAGACACTGTGCACTATGAAAGACAGGAGTGTGCGCACACACAGAGAAGTGAATGATAAGGTACTGAATGAAATGGCAGTGTCTAATTGCATTTCTTTGTTAGGGTAATTTGATGCACTCCACAGACTGGGCCCTTAATCAACACCTTGGAATTACTAATCAAAATCTGCTTCTTTCCATCTTCTCTGATTTGTGAATTTATGTGTGTGTGTGTGTGTGTGTGTATGTATTTATGCGTGTATCATATCTGTGGCTCATAATTCTTCATGTAGATGCAAGATTAGTGAAAGTATCATTTTTTTCAACCTTATGATGATCTGAACTATAGCACCATTACCAGAGTTTGGAAGTATTACAGGACAAGGGGAAGTACAAATTCCCCATATTTCAGTGAGAAGTGCTTTAGTACGGAAGTGTAGAGCTGTCATCCTAATGAAAAAATAAGTGGGGGGCCTTATCATGTTATAACATAATAAATTATTGTGAAAACATGAAACTATCACACTATAACATAATTTATTGTAAAAACATTAAACTATCACGTTATAACGTAATAATTTATTGTAAAAACATGAAACTATCACGTTATAACGAGATAAGTGTTAGAGCAAAAACTTGAAACATATCACTTTTTAACATAAGTTTTATTGTAAAAACGTGAAACATAAATTTTTAACATGATAAGTGTTATAATAAAAACTTGAAAAGTATCACTTTATAACATAATTATTTTTATTCTAAAAAATGGGAAACGTATCACGTTATAACATGCTAAGTTATATTGTAAAAACATATAATCACTTGAATGCAGCTAAGATGATGCATTTTGTGCTCATTGCGATTCTCGTGATGCTCAAGTTGATCAAGCAGAAATTATGCCACGTCAAAAGGACTGGACTCATTCTTCCTTCTATACAGACCTATACCTTTTAAAATTGCCCTTAAAGTATGCATACTTATTACAATGTCATCCAAAGTTTTCAAAAGCAGAACAATTTCACCATCTCTGAACCCAAGCATGAAGTCAAACTTTATAAAGTCTTGTAAATGAGCCATATGTAATCTCCTATCCACACCCAATCCACACAATTTCCTCATCTAATGTCGAAAATGCCCAAATTCACGTTCCCAAACATATCTCGTTATAACATGATACGTTTCATGATTTTACAATACAACTTTCACGTTATAATGTGATAAGGCCCCAAGTTTTTTTCTTTTATTAGGATGGCAGCTCTTTGTTTCCATACTTTACTGTTAAATTGTTTTTCAGATTGTTTTAATTTGCTTTATGAAAGTATGTTTTTTCTCATGAAATGTTGAATTTTAATGGCCTATAAACAACCAACGATGAGTTAATGGCTAGTTAATTGTCTATTAATTACTAAATAAACCATCTAGATCGAGGGTGTCCAGCTCCATTGCTTAAGGGGCACAATTCTGCAGCTTCCCCATGTAACCTTGCTCCAACGTACCTGACCCAAATTAATATTTCAATTGGCAGAATTCATTGGCTGTTGAATCCCATTATTAAATGCCAGATGTGCTGTAGCAAGCATACAGTAGAAACATCCAGAAGCGCAGCTCTCTGGGACCAACTTTGGACAGCCCTGATGTAGACTAAGGCTACTGTTTTTATTGAAGACACTGACCTTATCTGAATATTATTAGCCTTATTTATGTGCAAACGTAATAAGAAGCTTGCTTTTAGGTTCCAATTGGACCTACAGGCAGCTTACAGGCCTTGTGTTTTCTCACTGACTAAAAGAAATCCTGAATCTCATCCTTCAGCTGGTTAGAAAATCCAACAAAATGGACCCTGGGATGTTGAACCAGCCCAAAATGACACCCTCTCAAAGTGATTAGAAAGGATTTTGCTCTCTGTGAGGTGTAAAACATTAAATTGGTTTCCTTTCTGAAAAAAAAAGAAAGAAATGGAAAGGAGAACATTAGGACTTTCTGTCAAAGAGGTTGCACAGCAGCTGTTTGATGTTTTGAGAAAAGGTGGATGATGGCACCCACAGACCTCAGGTGTAAAATAGAAATCATGTGGCACACAAGTCTTTATTGTCAGATTCACTTTATGGTTGCAAATGGTGAAACTTTCTCATTTTTCTTTTCCACTTGATGCCAATCAGGCCAAGGAGGCAATAAAAGCTTCCTGCTGTCATCAGGTTCATTTCAGTGTTGCGATGCAGGTAGCTGACACTTCCATCCACAATGGGTTCGTGTGCAATGAGTGCTGCAAAATAGACTCAGCTCTGAAGCCAAGTGCAGATTTATGGTCAGAGTTCTCAGCCATGGGGAATATATGATGATGATGAAGGAAGGAGAAAAGTGAAGCACAAAGAAATGGCTGCACACATTCAAGTTACTGATATAGAATAATAAATTTAACTAATCCCCAAACCAAACCTCTTCTTAAACCTGAAAAACTCTAGAACTGAATACTTGACATAAGACGAACTGGATAAATGAGACATAAACACATTTTTGACATGTTAAGCACAAGTAACCCACAAAAACACACTCAACAACACACAAGTATTGTAACACATTTAAGCCATTCTTCCTTCTGGCATTATCTGTCCATTCTTAACATTTTAAGAAGTTCACACCTGTCAGGCTGTGTGTATTTTGCCTTTTTGTTTGTGGGTCTGCTTCAATTTGTGCACGTTTTTGTCTTCAACATGTTACTTCTCTCCTGGATGAGGTGTCTGACACCCCCTCTCTGTCTGTACACTTTCATAAAGATGTGTGAAAGCCTCCCCTCATTCTGAAAACACATTCATACACACACTTCTGACTGTGTTACTAGGTAGATATTACTATAATGAGGTGTGTGTGTACACAGTTGTAGATTTGCCATCTTCTCTGTTTGTGTTCAGCAGAGTCGTGTTCATCATCTGTTTAAGACTTTAATAAAATTGAAGTTACTCTCAAGTCATCAAGTCATTTTTTTTTCCATCAATGGTCTTTCTTTATAAATGCTCTGACAGTATACTTGAGAAATGTGGCCTTTTCCTTTGTATTTGTCAGGAACAAACTGAAGTACAGGTTGGCTAACAACTTCATTCCTTTTTTTATGTGAACACTACAGTTTTTTTTTTTTTTTTTTTTTTTTTTTTTTTTTTTAGTATTACCTCATAATGTCCAAACATTAGAGGTCTGCTTCTGATTTTTTAGATAACACACTGATATTTATAATCCAGATTATTGGAGGCCCCATTGCTCAGGGCATCACATGACAGCTATGTTTTCTTTTATGGCATCATGCCATGTGCCAGCAACTGGATATCAACACAGTGGTCATGGAGTTCCTCAAGGTTCTTTACTTGGACCAGTACTCTTTACGCTATATATGCTCCCTGTAGGCAAAATTATTAGACAGCATGGAATAAACTTTCATTGTTATGCAGATGATACTCAAATATACTTATCCTTTAAACCAGATGAAACAAATCAGCCCGATAGGCTACAAAATTGTCTCATAGACATAAAGACTTGGATGTCTAGACATTTTCTCCTCTTAAACTCAGATGAGACTGAAGTAATTCTTGTTGGATCTAAAAAACTCAGAGCTAAATTTTCCAGTTTTTTAATGAACCTGGATAGCATTACTTTAGCCTCCAGCGCTACAGTGAGAAACCTTGGAGTAAAATTTGACTCGGACCTGTCCTGTGGCCCACATATTAAGCAGATTACTAAAACAGCCTTCTTTCATTTACGTAATATAGCCAAAAATAGGGACATTGTGTCTCACAGTGATGTAGAAAAACTGGTTCACGCATTTGTTACTTCGAGACTAGATTACTGTAACTCTATTACTGGGCTGTCCTAAATATGCCCTGAAAAGCCTTCAGCTGATCCAGAATTCTGCAGCCAGAGTCCTGACCAGAACCAGCAGGAGAGATCATATTTCTCCAGTTTTAGCCTCTCTTCATTGGCTGCCTGTTGAATCTAGAATAGAATTTAAAATCCTTCTCCTTACATATAAAGCTCTCCACAGCCAGGCACCACTATATATCAAAGACCTCATAGTTCCTTATATACCAACCAGAGTACTTCGTTCGCAGACTGCAAGCTTACTTGTGGTTCCTAGAGACTCAAAGAGCCGAGCAGGAGGCAGAGCCTTTGGTTATCAGGCCCCTCTCTTATTGAATAAGCTCTCAGTTAGTGTTAGGGAAGCAGACACCCTCCCCACCTTTAAGACTAGGCTGAAGACTTATCTTTTTGATAATTCTTCAATAACAGTGTTGCATCATTAACATGTATGTCTCCTGTCTCAGCAGGTCTCCCTGGCCGGGGTTAGCAGTTCATGTTGTCTGTTGTCTTTCTGTCCTCTTCCCCCCACACAGCAGAGGCAGATGGCTGCCTGTCCTTGAGCTGGGTTCTCCCAGAGGTTTCCTTCCTGTTAAAAGGGAGTTTTTTCCTTCCCACTGTTGCCAGTGTGCTTGCTCAGGATTGGAGATTGAGTTGGAACTTCCAACTCTATCTGTTATATAGGCTACTATGAATTGGCTTTCATTATGTTTTCCTCTCTGTCTCTAAAGCGTCTTGAGATGGCATTGCCGAGATTTGACGCTATATAAATAAAGTTGAATTGAATTGAATTCACAGTAGCCTTCACCATGGTTGATTTGACTCACCCAAAAGTTGTCATCAGTTCCAGACTGATCGGTGAGGAGTTCCAGGCTTATAAGATGTAGTTTGGCCATTCACATTCGTTAACTCACTCAATCATTGTGTGGGTTGTCAGTATTGTGGCCACCTGTTAGTTGCTTACCTGCCCATCTAACATGTGATGTGTACTGGTTACAGGACACTAGGTGTGAACATTTATGAAACGGCCTTGGAAGGAGGTTCAAGGCTGCTTTGTAGGTGTTGGACAGATGTAACCGGAAACCGACTCCTTAGTTTAATGGTGGTTCCCATTTAACATAGACAGCTTTGTTCAGTCCCCTCTCAGAACCATCTATCTTCCATTGTCAAAATGTACACATAAAGGAAAAAGGACACTCCTTTGAGGACAGTAATGAGTTCAGCCTCAAGTTAAAACTCGGAGTGGATGGACAGAGGGACCCTTCAAGTAAAATCCATGGCCCTTATGTCAAGATGACACTCAGCTATCATGAACATAAGGAGTGTTCGTGAAAATCTGTTTCTGGTTTGTGTTTAATACGCCAAATTGAACCCTGTCTGGTCTTTTGGTGGAAGAAGTCTCCTTGAGATCTCTTTGATTGGATGTTCAGTCTCATGATAGATATATTGCATGAAAATACATGAAGCTAAAATGTTTAATGCAGTGCACCTTGAGTTATATTCTCTTCGTAGGTGTAGATAGTTAGCCTATAGAGGTCTCTTTTGTAGTAACTTTAAATGCATCAGATTGGTTTCTGTGAGTCCTGAATATACTTAGTTAGATCAACAACTTGATCTAAGATCCAGCAGAACAGAGAATGTCAGAAACATGAAGACATCAGGCAGAAATTCCCTCTGATTGCACACAGTTGCTCCATAAACATAGAAATAGAAATCAACTCTGTAAGCTAACAGAGCTTTTGTTTGATGTTTTTCATCCAAATGGGTTTGATTTTGGTTCTCAGCGGTGTGTAAGAGAACCACAGTCCAAGAAAATCACCACGGTTGCTGTCTGCTACAGCAATCGTTCCTTTCAATAGGGCTGCTTCAAGATTGATCCCTGCATGATTTTTTTTTTTACAGCTTGTCTGTCTTCCTTCATCTGAAAAAAAGGCTGTTTTAATTCCACAAATTAACAACGAGCTGTGATTTGTAGCTCGTTGTAAACTTATCTCAACATGTGTCATGTTTCATCAAAAGGCTGATTAAGAACACAGCAGAAGCTCCGAGCTTTTCTCACTGTGTTCATCAGGGAATTAATGGTCATATTTTTCACATAGTTAAGCATCTAACAAATGCAGCAACACCCAAGCTAGAACAGATAAAAGAGAAGCAAGCAGTTGCTTCTATATGCTAAGGTTCAGGGAAATCAGTAAAAAGTCTGCTTGGTGTGGATTATCAATACGCTGAACATACGCCTCATTTAATGCAAAGATGTTACGAAATGTAACTGTTTTAATGCAAATGTCTCATGAAAAAAACTTGTCTGACCAGCGAAAAGTCTTGTAAGAATATTTTAAAGAACATATTCTTGAGTATTTAGATAAAGTAATTAAGTTGCTGATATCAAATTTGATACAAAGTCATGTTTTCTTCTATTTCTATGTTTTTCCTTTTACCTCTCATGTGCTTTGCTTTATCTGCCATCTTCATGAGGATTTCAATGTTTAGATTAGTTCAGGACTGGCTTAAGAGGTGGAATGATTGCACACACGGCTTTTATTCATACCTTGATCTGCCATACATTCTTTTTTTGATTTTTGTAATGTACTGCAGGGTAACGTAAACCAAATATAAACCCTTTTATCCAGTTTACCAGTGAGCGGTTATTCTCAGAGAGTAAAAACTTTTTTTTTTTTTTTACATTCTGTTATCTTTACTGCTTTCATTAAACCAGTTCTTCTGTGTCTTTAGTGCCTGGTTCGGTGCCAATGGAATCTCTGCAGAATACTCCGTATGAGGAGAAGATCTTCATGCAGTGGAAGGCTCCCAACGAGACCAACGGGGTCATCACTCTGTACGAGGTTGGTCACACACAGTTCATGTTGTGTTGTGGTGACTGGTTTGATTCCATATTTGGGAGCTTTGAAGTGTAAAAATGTGGAATACAGAGTGTTAATTCATGAGGTTGGACATTCCAGTCAGAGGCTTTTTGGTTTTAGGTTGTTTAATTCTATATTCATGAAAAAACTAAACAGTTAATTATAAAAAGGAAGCTCTAATGAAGTGTATTGCAAAAGCCATTTCCAGAGCAATTTAATTTAATTTAATTTAATTTAATTTAATTTAATTTAATTTAATTTAATTTAATTTAATTTAATTTAATTTCATAAATTTTTGTTTGTTTGTTTAACATAGATTAACTGACTTTTCCATTTATTTCCATTTCCATTTAAATGTTTTTTGTTTTTTGTTTTTTGTTTTTTGTTTTTTTTACTTTAATAAGACATTTCCCCACTGGATTTAATGGGAAAATGTGTCCAAAGCCTTGAGAGAGAAAGAGCGAGAAAGAGAGAGAGGGAAGTGTGTATGTGTTGGTTATAGATGGTTTATTTGAGTTGAAGTTGAGTTTAGCCCTCTATCTAATGAATTATTGACCCGCTCTGTCTCCTGTCTGCCTCTTATATCACTGCATCAAAGAGCTACCTCACACCAAGACCTGGCAAGACTATTAGTGAGTTAGTGTGCGTGTCTGTGTGTGTGTCTTCTGTGACCACAACTGAAAAGAGTGACAGGAAGATACCAAAAAAAGGGAATGCTCTGCTAGGTAAGCCTGAGCATTTGAGATAAAGACTTAAAGACACACTACAAAAGTTTTACCATTTTCCCCGTCACGCGTACCCTATCGACGGTTAATTTGTCATCCTTCTTGCATCCTACCTGACCTGTTAGCTCTCTCCAGCGAACAAAAGATGATCTTATGATGACTTCTTGTTTTGTTTTTTTGTTTTTTGTCCCTTTAGCTCTTTAAAGCTTTTTGCTTTTCTGTGGTGAATCAGACGTTAAATTAGCGCAAAGCGAAACATCACATCACATCCTGGATGTAAAAGTTGTATAGTAGTGTTTACCTTACTCTATCCTTAATCATAATGTACCTCTGTTCCCATCTGTTGTAAGGCCGTGCCAGATAAAGCTGGCTGCAAGGCCTCAGTATAACCGGTCCTGTGATCTGTTTTCACTGTTCTGTGTTTGTTTGTAAAAATCTTAGACGGGTTCTATTGGAACCTTGAATTCCTCTTGGGGGATAAATAAAGTATTCTTGACTGATTTGTTGATTTAAAGTGAGTAAAAGAGAAGAGTGTCTCAAATGTTTTTCGGATTGTACCCATTAATGGCAATAATGACATTAACATTGGACTTGCGAGTGGTAGAGAACAGGACAAGAATAGAAACACATCTGCATTTAAAGAGTTTCAGGCATAGACTGTATATAAAGAGATCAACGGAGCCTCCGTGACGTCACCCATGGGTTTCTGAACAGCTGAATTGCAGCTCAGTGGGCGGTTCCTACCATCGCCATGTTGGCAGCATCATGCATGTCGTCTTGCCTGGAAAATACATATATGGGCAAAGAGGTGGAGCTGAGAGGGGGGCTGTGAGCGTCATGGTGGATGATTGACATGGAGCGAACTCCGAGCTTTCTGTAGCTAAACGCTAACTCAGCTAACTCGGAGTTAACAGGAGCTAACCAGCTAACGGAGGTAAGCGGGCTAAAGCTAATTCACGCTGTTTACCAGCTGAAAACCGCGGTTTTTCTACGTTCTTCTTACTTGAAGACGGATATTGGCACCTGTCAATCAAAAGGACACGCCCCTAAATATGCCGTACTTTGAGATTAAATTACTTTTAAAAGGGCAAATTAGTAAAAAATTCACTCCCCCGTCAGTTGTCATGAAGGTAAACCTGACCTATAAACCGCAAATGGATTTTTGAACCAGGCTGTAAACATGTTTATTTCTGCTATGAAGTTGGCCTTTTTAACATGGGAGTCTATGGGGATTTGCTCTGTTTTGCAACCAGTCCCTAGCGGATGAAGGGGGAACTGCAGTTCTGCACTTCGCATAGGCCTCACTTTTAACCGCCGGAGCTTGCTGCTTGGTTGCCGCTTGGTTGCAGGCAACATCATGGAAAACAAAACAAAGAAATGTTGCAAATATGATTTTAATCTAAATGTCCTTGTTGAGTTATATCTGTTGGGTCAGACTTTTTTATTCTGTATTTTTAGGCCAGTGTTGATCATGATAGACTAAATTGACACTGTTTTAATTTAGACAGCCACACTTGCACCTTCTGCCATAACAACTGCATCTTATTTCTCATCTACTGACTTTGGAAATCAGCAGTCTGTTACACTAAAACTGGACAGACACACATCAGCCATTTTTCATTCTGTATTTTGATATTGATCTTTAATTCATATTTCAGTCACAGAAATATTTGTAGTGTAGAAACACAAATAATTCAACAAAACTAGTTTCAAACTCAAAAACAAGCTAATTAAATCCATTCGTAGGCAGAGAAAGGGCTCATTAAATTTTGATTTGGGTAGTGCTGAAGTGGGTCATTGCACAAGACCCTTGTTGCACAAAGAGACTTTTCATCCCATGTATCCAACATGCAATTTTTAAAATTTGTATTATCCTCAGAAATCTGCCTGTGCTGTAATATCCTTTGGAGTGCATTAAGTATTAATTCAACTGAGAAAAAAATATGACTGCAGGTAAGCAGAAGTAAGAAACAAGCTCTTACGTTTTGTTTTGAGTGTCACAAGTGGAAATTTGCAGTTTGCTTATCATTAATAATACATATTATGTATAATTGCATGTTATTATAACATATAAATGTTTGGTAAATTCACAATTTTGAAAAGCAGAAAATTCAAATCTAAGTGCCGATGCATTTTACAACTGTTGTTCTTCTAGAGCAGAGATGTCAAGTTTAGATCTATAAGACCACTATTCTCCAGGATATGCCTGCTCCAACACACCTGAGCCAACAGCTTGTCATGTTCTGCACGACAAAAATACAGTGGTCCTCAAAAAAGTGTCAGATGGAAATCCTGGATCTAACCCTTTCATGCATGGATTTAAAAAAAAAAAAAAAAAAAAAAAAAAGAGACAATCTTTTTAAATACGGTATTTTACCTCTGCTGACATATGCAATGATAATGTTTTTGTTTATTAGTGATATTTTGATTTAATTGATTTATTCTATGAAATGTTTATGAAATATAATCACGATAACGTAAACATTTTATAAAATATACCTGTATCATTTTCTTTTCCTATTCACCCACGGAAGTGATTTATTGACAAATAGACATCCTCATTCGTTAATATGCCTAAATAAAAGCTTGAAAATAGATGTGCAATATAGTGACCACTATGCATGAAAGGGCCAAGCTTTTTCTGACTTTATCTGCGCTACTCATTAGGAGTATAGGTAGCATGTCTGATAACAACATAATTAAGACCCACTCAGGAAAGCAATTCATTGTTTTCAGTTGGCAAAAAGTTTGCCATTATATGATTTCAGTTTGAGTCAAGTTCCAGCTATCGCTATCAGACGATGTCTCACACTGACTTCATCAGCACTTCCATTCATATGAAATAAAAAGCAACTCAAATATCATGATGTAATGACATCAAATAGTGTGGTTAGACATTTAAATAGAACATAATCAGTTTATTCTTCATTGTTGCTATTGATCTTAAAATACTCAGATCATATCAAATTCTAGTTGAAAAAAAATCTATTTGTTTGCATTCAAGCAAGATGTGCTTGAAACTTTACTACTTTTTAGAGTCAGAAGTTAAATGTTTTTACAACTTATGGTAGTACCACGGTAATACGCTCCAACTTTATTAGAGATTTCAACGTTTATAATCACAGATTAATTGCAAGAAACATCACAACAATTTCTTTTTTTTTTTCTCAAGTTCAGTCTTCATTTTCATTGTTAACCTTAAAAAAAAAAAACAGAGAAAGGAAATTAAACTGAACAAGTTCAAAACTAAACAAGTAAACTATGAATGTCAACTTTTCCTTTTAACTTGTGAAAACTGAACAGAACACTGACTGTGGGTTTGCTGATGCCTGGATTGATGTATCAATGCAGATAGATGGATTATTGCACCCCTAGTGGTCACTGCATCTCTAAAACCAAACTTAGAGTGAACATTTTACTGGCCGTTTAGCTGTTTAACAAGCTTTCCCTGTACTTTGTTGTGATTTGTAAAGGTCAGTGAGGTAGTTGAACCCATTTTTTTATTGTATGTTTTGTTTTTCCAACTCAATAAGTTGCATTATTCAGCAGTGAAACATTTAGATTTTTTTTTTTTCAGTTTGCTGAAAGCAGAAGGAAATGGGAGGCATTCTAAGGTAGAAATGCTGCCCATCCTGCCACAAACATCGGTACATCTCCAGGTCTTCATGTGGCTGCGGGTTGCTGCTGCGTTTAGGTTTAACTCATCACATACTGAAACTGTAACCAGGGGAAGTGTTCAAGAGGATATGTCTGTTTTATCACTGTTTACTACCTCACACATCTTACAACACAGAAGCGCATCTCACTTGGAAGCATGTTCATCTGATATAATTGTCTCTATTTTCTCCTCAGCCCCTTTCTGCCTCCTAACATCAATCCCCTGTCTGTGCTCTCATTCTGCGCAGTACAAAGACCACTCAGTACCATTTCTAAGACCTCTATTAGACCTCGACCTGGAGCTTGAAAAACACTCTCTGCAGTCTCTAAACCTCCTGAGCCCCATCATCAATTTTACCCTGTTTTCTGTCGATTTCATTAATATCAATCTAAGCTCTCGGCCGGGCGGAGGCGGCACAACTCTGCATCATCTGTTAAACATATCAGAGCCTTAACACAATGCGGTGCTATTAGAGATAATTACTATAATTGCAGCTATTGACAGGATTAAAGGCATCATCTGCAACATCTAAAGAGGCTTTTGTTGTGTCCTATCCTGCTTGTTGTCTCTTGCATTTTCTTTTTTTTTTTTTTTCCCCCTTCCACGTCCCTTCCTTTTCACGATTGAAACCAGATGAATTGCACCTTGCACAAAGAGAAGGATGGGGTTAGGAGGTGGGGTAGATGTGTGGAGGTGGGAGAGTGGCGAGGAGAGATAAGGAGAATGAGGACAGAAGTGGGAGAGGAGATAAAACACGAGGTGAACAAGTGGAAATGCGTCCAAGCAGGAGCAGCGCTCGTCGTATAGCATGATTACAGGAATTAATCAGTGTGCAAATATGATCACTTCATCTGCTGTATCTGTTACTATAATTGCAGCTAATTACAGGATTAAAGGACACATCTGGGTGAGATCTAAAGGGACCCCCCCTTCTCCTCTCTGCCCCGCTCCCTTTGGTCCTCTGTTCATCTCAGATAATGTCTGGGGAGCATGTAATGGAAGGAAAACAGGTTGGAGAGGTAGCAGTGGAAGCAGACGAAAAGAGCTGAAGCAAATGATGAAACACTAAAACTAACCCTCTGTCCTTTTATAATGAAAACATTAAGTATTTTTCATTTTATTTCATTTCATTAATAATGTTCTGACATGGATCACTTAGTTTGTCTGACTGGAAACATTCCATAGTCAGGGTCAAAACCAGCTGGTTTACTGGTTCATCTTTATGGATCAAACTGAATGTACACTTTAAGGACATTTTGGGGATCAAGAAACTTAACATTAGTCCAACTTTGCAGAAGGTTTGATTGTTAAGTAGATTTTGTGCATTTAATGTGCAAGTAATCTGATCAGTATCTCTGTATTTACTGACAATTAGCTCCAGTCACTGAAAATTTCCATTAGTGCGGAAATAAATGAGGGTAGATCGGGCCATTGTGCTAACTTTGGTTAAACACCAAATCATTTGGAAGCTTTGTTTGTTAAAGTTATATTTAAAATGAATGTGAATGATGAATTCAACAGGAACTGAAAGTCATAAAAGGCAGACAAGACAATACATTTAAGAGTTTTAACTGGAGCAGATTAGGTTCATTACAATGTAGGGTTTTCCCTGTGGTCGCTGTAAAGTTGAAATTATAGCAATTAGAACTTTTTGTATGTTTGTTTTTAGGAGAACAACCCTCTTGTTGATTTTGTTAATTACAATGTTCAGTTTTGCAAGAAAAATAGGTCATGGAGAAGCACACAAACTTTTTAATACCTAAATCATCAACGGAAGGCCTTTACTCGAACCAGTTTAAAAGGATTGTTATCTTCTCCAATGTAAGAGTTCTCACATTTTTACCTGCCTTCTGTGACCCCTTCGGTAATAACATAGATATTGACTGTTTCTGAACTGAGAGCAGAGGAGCACTCAGAAGCACACTTGGCACACATACAGATCATGACCTTGTCAATCCCTTCTTTGATTGCCTCATCAAACCATTCAAGCATCACTCGTTCCCTCTGTTTGCACTTACCTCCCTGCTGGTCTCTGCAGAGTTATTTCTGAACCCCCACTCGCTCGACAGACGCTGCTGCTCACATTGATTAGAATAATGCAGTGAAACAGATCATCTGATCATGGCTTGCTCATTTGTTTTGAACAAGTAACAAGTGGAAGAGTTTTTTTTTTTTTTAGTTTGCAAGTCTGATACTCAAAACACCATATCTGCTGAATAAATTCATTTTTAATGTCATTTCCCTTTTGGGTCATGGATTGTTTTTGTGCACATCGCTTCTGCTTCAACTGATAAGATACCAAAAGCTTTTTATTAAAGCAGGTTGTATTTGCATGGCTGTTTGTTTGTGTTGGCCATGTGTTGGATCTGTCCAGGGTGTACCCTGCCTCTCGTCTGCCTGCAGCTGGGATTGGCCCCCGTCCCATTGTGACCCTGAACTGGATAAACCAGCCATAAAAATGAATGCATGTTGTAATCCATCACATGCTGAACTACAATATAATGTGTTATCTTCTCAGCACATTGAAATGGTCCAAATTAATGAACGATCATATTTTTTTTTTCTTTTTGTTTTTTTTTCTAAATATTTAATCCTTAGATGAGTGCGTCTACACACACAAACACACACACACACACACACACACACACACACACACACACATATATATATAGAGATAGACAGAGAAAGAGAGGAGGATGTGAGAGAAAATCACAGCTAATTTTCATCTCCTTAAATTCTAATATGACATTCCATTGAATGTCTTTCAGTTCACCGCAGAAATATTTTCATCTGAATTTTTTTTTAAAACTTCACTGATTTTGCAAAAGATTAGATACCATGGTTTCCTTCCACATAGTGCAATGATTTTTTTTTTGTTTGTTTTTTTTTTTTTTTTCATATTGCACTTTTTCACTTTTTTTTTTTTTTTTTTTTTTTTTTTAATCTGTGCAAACTCTGCATGTACAAAGCAACTGCTAAACTAAATCATGACCTTTTCCTAATTATTTATTCATTTTTGCGACTACAATATGTTGGACATATAGACTAAACAATGTGGAGTTAAATATTTACAGACAGTAGAGGGTTTTTTTTTTTTTCTGTAATTAATAAAATAATAATTCAATAACTTAAAGTTTTGGTTTTGTTAATCTAATCAGACCTTAGCTACCAGTAAGACATTCAGGCTTTTAAAAAAAAAAAAAAATGTTTAGATTGAACATTGCATTAATACCTTCAAAAATCATCCACATATCATCCAGGTCCTCCAGCTGCCCAAAATCCAGCTGCAAGACCCAGAAAACAATATACAGCTGTTTTGCTGACAAATCTTTAAACCATTTAATCTACCACACCAAAGCAACAGGCCACGAGGACAGTAAGTAGTTTTTCCTTCCTGATCTTGTGTGTGAATAACTTTACTTTCCAATTCCTCTTCTCAAGTAGAGTCTTTAATCAATCACAAAAATCAATCCTGGCAGCCGGTCTGGCATTTATTTCTGGGGTTATTCTGTTCCAAGCTGTTGATTTCTGTTGCAGCAGCATGCATTTTGCAAAGTTATGTTCTCTTTTCTTATAGCTTGTTTTTGAAAAAAAAGAGGTGATTGATTTTCATTAGGAGAGCAGAAGCTGAGAGATGATCTTGCTATTGACGGTGCTTAGTGTGCACGGACATGGCTCGGCTTAAAACAAAGGAGGTTGTTAAATAGTTTAAAGAGTTCCACTGCAAATTCACGCTGTGTTTGTTGTACACAGTTTGCAAGTTTATTTGATATTATACAGACAAAATTATGAAGCATAAAGGGAAAAACTTTGATGTTTCCAAAGTTATAAATTACATTTATAACTGCAGAGTAAAAACATGACTTATTGGTTAAAAAGCATTTCTTAAGTTGTTATGACTGAAATGATTCAACTTGTGGATTTCTGGCTCTATTTAAACATTGGTCATGGTATCCTGCTGCTCTAAAAACATGTAGATGCACTTAAATGTCTGTTTGGATGAACTTTTGGCTTTTTGCAAAGCTGCTCTGAAAGCTGTTTGACAGCTTGGCTGTTAAATTGACCACTCTGAATATCAAACGTAGCCGTAACACAGCCTTTCACTTCATGTTCACTAGAGTTCATGCTGTGGATTTTGATTGCACCACATCAGCAATAGTTTATTAAAGTATGAATAAATGCACATGAAAAGATATGAAAACACAAGCCCAACATGTCATAAGGCTGCCTTGTTACACGAGGTCACTCTGCTTCCGCTAAGTCTTACCGATATTTTAAAAAATACTAGAGAACAGATAACACTGATCAAGATACTGTGCTTGTCTATGTGGAAAACACAGGGATTAGAAGTCTATACCAAGCCAATATAGTGATACTAAAGAGCACAGGTGGAGTGTTACTGTGCCTTACCTGATCACCTGGTCTTCAAGGCGACAAAACCATCTTTCATAGTTGAACCAAAATTCATAAACAAAACTGTACAAAAACAATAGTTCATGACCTTCTTTCTCTAGCTGTGCATTGTCATACTGGCAGAATGGTTGGGGTGTTGTGACATTTTCCATTTCAGTAAAGTTATACCACATGTTTAGTTAGTATATTAAGGTATACGTGCATTAGCAGAGGTACTGTTTCTGCACTGTGACATGTTCACCAAAATAAGACAAGTGGAAAGAACAACACAGTTAGATGTTTCAGCTTAGTAGCTAACATTAACCAATACTGGAACCGTTGCTGTTTAATGTTTACTGACCTCAGTACGAAAATGTCCAATCATCTTTGAAATGCATGAAAAAAGAGCAATGATGGCGCTGAAGAATTATCTTCATTCCCAGTTGGCTTTGTCACATATAATTATATGCCACCACAAGCAAGGTTCTAACATTAATCTCAGAAAGGTCTATGATGAGTGCATGCACTTAGCACACATACACATCCAGAACTTTAAAGCAACGACAAAAATGGATATCTGGCCTGAAAAAGATTTGTTTTGATGACACACTAAAAGCTGATATGCACTTGGGCTGCCAAAACCTTACAGTGTAAACAAGTGATAAATCAGTTTTGTTGTTGTTTTATCATCCAGGACTTCATGTGACAGTTGTGTTTTTCTTTACAATACATTAGCAATTGAATATTAACATACTGGTTGTTTGAAAGTCGTTTAGTCGTTATTAAGAGACTTTAAACTGTGAAAATCTGTCACTTTGCTTTATGAATCAGCAGTACACCCCATAGTAAAGTGTTGAAGACCATATGTCAAAACCTTCAACTTCCATCCATCCGTTGTCTTCCCTCTTCTCCTTCTCCTTGTGGATCCTATATCATCTTTGCACGTAATGCTCTATACTTAGTCCTGCTTCCTCGTGTCTGACCTGAGTCCTTCCTGTGTGGCCTCCAGGGGAAGGAGCTCCAATCATTTACACCTGTGTGACTTGTGATGTGGGTCGGCTTGCCTTTGTTAGTGTGAAATATTTATTACAGTCTGAGATGGTCCAGCCAGCATCCAGAATTAGCATCACAAGCCAGGAAGAGTAGTGGCTTTTACTCCGACTAAAAAATTTAATTTAAAGAATGGAGCAGATGCTGAGCTCAACAGTTGTGATCTGTGAAGTCAGGTGATGTGGAGGTTTCTTTTTATTTATAAGTTTTTTCATCCCCTTCAAAAAGTGGATGAAAAAAAAGGTCTTATTTTATAAACAAAATACAGTTTAGGCAAGTTTGCTTTGATTAAAAGCAGCTTATTTTTATATATATATATATATATATATATATATATATATATATATATATATATATATATATATATATATATATGTATATATATATATATATATATATATATATATATATATATATATATATATATATATATATATATTGATGTATTATCTACATCTGTTTTTTTTTTCAATCTTTTTGTTGCCTATTTTTATGTTTTATTTATGTATTTATGTTATCTTTGTAATTGTAAAGATGAGAGATGAACATGAATTTAATCGTATTCAAATGCTCATTTACGTTCATGCGGGCATTCTTGGATGGATTTTTTTTTTTTTTTTCTTTTTTTTTTGCATGTGCATGCACTTTTTGATGGGTTTTTGTGGTTGCATGTCTTTTTATGTGGATTTATTTTTTGGATTTATTTTTGGATTTATTTTTTGGATCACTTTTGTTTACCATCAAGATGAAATTAAAACGGCTGATGGAACGATTGGCTTTTCCATCATTAATGCACATGTTATGGCTAAAGTTGCTGAAATCAGACTGACTGGGAGAGGCAAGCTGGTGGTTTAGTCTGCCTGTGTGAAGGCAGTTTTGTGAAGTACATTTGAGAATATGAAGCACTGCTGTTGTCCTTTCAATTCAATAACAGATCCCTAAAATTCTGATTAAAAGTCAAACATTCTTTAACTAAGAAGGGGTGAAAAGGACAAGTTTGATGCTGCACATCACTTGGAATAGTAAAAGAAAGTCTGCCCATAGTGAGCTTGCTTTAAAACAAAAATATTAATTCTACATAAATATTTTGCACTCTGTATCTTTACACGAAGTTTAAAACCAGTTTTCTGACATTGTGTCAGAGTTGCTCTCTGAAGTTAAGATGAAGGTCAAACCATCTGTTGACGTTTTTTATCTTCCTCCTGTTGCTGAAAATCATTTAGGAATATTTGAACTGTATGTTTGGGGTCAATGTTATGTATTTTCAATTTGGATCAGATTATGCAGAGTCACATAACCTGAACATTTTACCAATTCGTCTATGCTGGATGCAGATTACAAAAAACATGCACAAAAAACAAACAAAACAATAAATCAGAAATAAATGAGCAACAACATGAACAGATCGATTAAAATGCACAAACTTAGCTAAGCCAGATGGCTTTAATCTGTCAGTAGTCAAAGAGAAGAGGATTATATCTGGGCACATGAACACTCATACACACACACACAGACGCTCTGCTCACAAGGGGGTAATAGTCGGAGAGGATTATCCATCTCGACCCCCACCCCATTCCTGGGTCTCTTACACACATACACACATATAAAGGATTATGTGCAGCCCTCCAGTCTTGGAAGCACCTCAACTTCCTGTTGTACAGCCAATCAGGAGCCAAGTCCCATCCCTTCAACTCATCTCACATTTTTTGGAATTTCTTAAGTGGAATAAAGACAAATCAGACATATCTCATCAGTTATCTTCTCCTATTTTAACCTGACAGTTACATGTCCCTCAGCTTGTACAGCAGTGTAGATTTCCCTGATATTCCCACTGTTGCCATCCATCCATCCATCCATCTTCTGCCGCTTATCCGGGGTCGGGTCGCGGGGGCAGCAGCCTAAGCAGGGAAGCCCAGACTTCCCTCTCCCCAGCCACATTTGCCAACTCTGCGGGGGGGATCCCGAGGCGTTCCCAGGCCAGCCGAGAGATGTAATCCCTCCAGCGTGTCCTGGGTCTTCCCCGGGGTCTCCTCCCCGAGGGACGTGCCTGGAACACCTCACCAGGGAGGCGTCCAGGAGGCATCCTGACCAGATGCCCGAGCCACCTCAACTGGTTCCTCTCGATGCGAAGGAGCAGCGGCTCTACTCTGAGCCCCTCCCGGATGACTGAGCTCCTCACCCTATCTCTAAGGGAGAGCCCGGCCACCCTGCGGAGGAAACTCATTTCAGCCGCCTGTATACGAGATCTCGTTCTTTCGGTCACGACCCACAGCTCATGACCATAGGTGAGGGTAGGAACGTAGATCGACTGATAAATCGAGAGCTTCGCCTTCTGGCTCAGCTCCTTCTTCACCACGACAGACCGGCGCAGAGCCCGCATTACTGCAGACGCCGCACCGATCCGTCTGTCGATCTCACGCTCCATCCTTCCCTCACTCGTGAACAAGACCCCGAGATATTTAAACTCCTCCACTTGAGGCAGGACCTGACTCCCGACCTGGAGAGGGCAATCCACCCTATTCCGGCTGAGGACCATGGTCTCAGATTTTGAGGTGCTGATTCTCATCCCAGCCGCTTCACACTCGGCCGCGAATCGCTCAAGCGAGAGCTGGAGATCACGACCAGATGAAGCCAACAGGACCACGTCATCCGCAAAAAGCAGGGATCCAATCCTGAGGCCACCAAGTCGGATCCCCTCAACCCCTCGGCTGCGCCTAGAAATTCTGTCCATATAAGTTATGAACAGAATCGGTGATAAAGGGCAGCCTTGGCGGAGTCCAACCCTCACCGGAAACGAATCCGACTTACTACCGGCAATGCGGACCAAGCTCTGACACCTGTTGTACAGGGACCGGACAGCTCGTACAAGGGGGTCCGGTACCCCATACTCCCGGAGTACCCCCCACAGGAGCCCCCGGGGGACACGGTCGAATGCCTTCTCCAGGTCCACAAAGCACATGTAGACTGGTTGGGCAAACTCCCATGCCCCCTCCAGGACCCCAGAGAGGGGGTCCACTGTTCCGCGACCAGGACGAAAACCACACTGCTCCTCCTCAATCCGGGATTCGACTATCCGGCGGACCCTTCTCTCCAGGACCCCTGAATAGACCTTACCAGGGAGGCTGAGGAGTGTGATTCCCCTGTAATTGGAACACACCCTCCGGTCCCCCTTCTTAAAAAGGGGGACCACCACCCCAGTCTGCCAATCCAGCGGTACTGCCCCCGATGTCCACGCGATGCTGCAGAGGCGTGTCAGCCAGGTCAGCCCCATAGCATCCAGAGCCTTAAGGAACTCCGGGCGGATCTCATCCACCCCCGGGGCCTTGCCGCCAAGGAGCTTTTTGACCACCTCAGCGACTTCAGCCCCAGAGATAGGAGAGTCCACCCCTGAGTCCACCAGCTCTGCTCCCTCATGGGAAGACGTGTTGGTAGGATTGAGGAGGTCTTCGAAGTATTCCCTCCACCGACCCACAACGTCCCGAGTTGAGGTCAGCAGCACCCCATCTCCACTGTACACAGTATTGATGGAGCACTGCTTCCCCCCCCGAGCCGCCGGATGGTGGACCAGAATCTCCTCGAAGCCGTCCGGAAGTCTTTCTCCATGGCCTCGCCGAACTCCTCCCATGCCCGAGTTTTTGCCTCGGCAATGGCCGAAGCCGCATGCCGCTTAGCCCGTCGGTACCCATCAGCTGCCTCCAGAGTCCCACAGGCCAAGAAGGCCCGATAGGACTCCTTCTTCAGCTTGACGGCATCCCTCACTGCTGGTGTCCACCAACGAGTCCTGGGATTACCGCCACGACAGGCACCAACGACCTTGCAGCCACAGCTCCGGCTGGCCGCCTCAGCAATAGAGGCACGGAACACAGCCCATTCGGACTCAATGTCCCCCGCCTCATCCGGGACATGTTCGAAGCTCTGCTGAAGGTGGGAGTTGAAGCTCGCTCTGACAGGGGACTCAGCCAGACGTTCCCAGCAGACCCTCACAACACGTTTGGGCCTGCCAGCTCTGACCGGCTTCCTCCCCCACCATCTGAGCCAACTCACCACCAGGTGGTGATCAGTTGACAGCTCCGCCCCCCTCTTCACCCGAGTGTCCAAGGCATGTGGCCGCAGGTCCGACGATACGACTACAAAGTCGATCATTGAACTGCGGCCCAGGGAATCCTGATGCCAGGTGTACATATGGACACTCTTATGCTGGAACATGGTGTTCGTTATAGACAATCCATGATGAGCACAGAAGTCCAATAACAAAACACCATTTGGGTTCAGAGGGGGGGACCATGCCTCCCAATCACTCCCCTCCAGGTCTCACTGTCATTGCCCACGTGAGCATTGAAGTCCCCCAGCAGAACAATGGAGTCCCCAGAAGGAGCACCCTCCAGCACTCCCTCCAAGGACCCCAGAAAGGGTGGGTACTCTGAACTGCTGTTCGGTGCATAAGCACAGACAACAGTCAGGACCCGTCCCCCCACCCGGAGGCGGAGGGAAACTACCCTTTCATCCACCGGGGTAAACCCCAACGTGCAGGCACCAAGCTGGGGGCTGATGAGAATGCCCACACCTGCTCGGCGCCTCTCACCATGAGCAACTCCAGAGTGGAAGAAGGTCCAGCCCCTCTCGAGGGTACTGGTTCCAGAGCCCAAGCCATGCGTCGAGGTGAGTCCAACTATATCTAGTCGGAACCGCTCAACCTCGCGCACAAGCTCAGGCTCCTTCCCCACCAGAGAGGTGACGTTCCACGTCCCTAGAGCCAGCTTCTGCAGCCGGGGATCGGACCGCCAGGGTCCCCGCCCCTTGCTGCCGCCCAGCTCACATTGCACCCGACCCCTACGGCTCCTCCCGCAGATGGTGAGCCCACGGGAGGTGGGGCCCATGTAACCCTTTCGGGCTGAGCCCAGACCGGGCCCCATGGGCGAAGGCCCGGCCACCAGACGCTCGCTCTCGTACCCCGCCTCCAGGCCTGGCTCCAGAAGGGGGTCCCGGTAACCCGCGTCCGGGCAAGGGAACATTCATGCCCAGGTTGGTCGTCATCATAGGGGTCTATGAGCCGTGCTTGGTCCCACTGTTGCATCGTCTGTTTAACGTCGGAACAGCTCTGGTATACACTTTATTCAGAGTTTCACGGGCTTGTGTGCTGAAAAATAGCTGTGATCACATCATTTAATCTTCAGTTAATTTTATTTTTTTCAGAAATGTCCTGTCAAATATATTTATATAGCACATTTAAAAACAACCTCAGATTGATTGACTTTTTATAAAAACTACTGGACAGAAATTGCTCACTGTAACTAAAAAGAACACAAAGTGAGTCTGATCTATTTTCTCTTCTGTGACATGCTGATGTGAATGTTCCCGTAGCCACAAACACTCGTCAGCTGTAAATCAGTCAATCTTCAGGAAGGAGTGTCGGGGAGGGATTTTTAATGTGGGAATGAGGGTAGAAGCAGCACGTGTGGCCTACATCAGACTCTACAGAGAGAGTGCTTCTTCTGTCACTCGCCTTGACTTGGATGGCAGGAAGTTGCTGTGTGGCTGTCAAACAAGCATTACTGGGATGCCGATTCAGGCCGATTCCTGTCAAACTGTCACCGTGGGCTGAGTTTAAAGCTCCATCTCTGATCACCTCTTCCAGGCGAGCTGAGTTTCCACTATGATATTTTCGCGGCGGGGCTGCTGTTGATTTTGATGAGAACGTTTGGTTGACAAATGACAGGATCCAGGAGCTTTCAAACACTCTTGTATCCTGTTGTTTGTTGAATTATATATTCCTAGAAGTTGTCTCTCCTGCCTCTTGACTGCTGATTGAACAGCCTGATTAAGCAGTTCAGACGTTTGTTAGACTCCACCAGCTCAGCTATTTATGACCATTCTGCAGTTCATCTCTCTTGTGTATTTCATATCAGAGAGAGCAATTTTTGTGGCTGGAAAATTTATCAAGCTATATTTGCTCCTCATCTCACTATCTGTCTCTCTCACATTTGTGTTTTGTTATCAGGCGTTAACGACAACAATAGAGATAACGCAACTAGGAAATATTAGCAGGCTATTGTCTGTTCCCGTTTCATTCTCCAGTTAGCTTACCGGTCTGGAAACAATAGACAAACAGGGATGATGCAAACAGAGAACAAATTATTCCCAGTTGTGTTTCCACGTATGCCTGCATAAGTATTCAAATGCTCATTTACGTTCATGCGGGCATTCTTGGATGGATTTTTTTTTTTTTTTTTTTTGCATGTGTATGCACTTTTTGATGGGTTTTTGTGGTTGCGCATGTCTTTTTATGTGGATTTATTTTTCCGCATGCGTTTGCTTCCTCATTCACGTTGCCACAGAACGCCTTGACGTTGCAGAAGTCAGGGAGCTGGAGAACAGCCTGTCCCATATGAAAGCATGTAAAAGCAGGGATGCCAGAACTTGAAACAATAGGTGGAACCGTTTCCACCTATTGTTTCAAGGTACGGGAGTGAGGCAGGAGGTGTCAGGGTGCACCGTGAGGTGAGGGTAAGTAGAGAGAAAAGTTTAATGCAGGTTTTAAAGATTGCAGCAGTAGGAAAAAGTCTTCAATTGCACATCTTGGCATTATAGATTTGACTTTCAGAAGCTCTTTTAGGAGAATTTGAAGGCAGCATTTTAGTCCAGGAAATAGACAGTGGGCTTTGATACACAGGGATCCAAATGGTACAAATAGAGAAGGTTATTCCGAGGTGTTGGACTCTTAAAAATAAATATATTGTAATTTGATTGTATGTGATTAGATTTTTATATAACTCCAAGGAGAGATAGTTGTTTCTGAGATGGTGTGTGGGAAGTAAAACAAATCCCACCTAATAATCATGAGTTTGCTGCGTTCTTGTTTTCCTTGTAGAACTTCAGAATGCAGGGTTTTCCTAAACCTAACATTTGTGTCCAACCTTAACCAATCTTAACATTCAGTAAAAACAAAGAGCTAATTGCCTGTTCACAATCCAGGGTGTTGTTTTTTTTTTGTGAGTTAATCAGATGATCTGTTTGCAGACCATTGGACCAGCTCATTTACGTCAGATCTAAAGCTAAGAGAATGACTCTGCTGTCCTAATTTCCTGGCCTGCAGGTGGACATGTGGTTTCATAAATATTGAACAAAACGGTCGGAGAAGAAAGACAGCGACTGTTGCTTCCTGATTTTCATATCACTGAGTAAATTGTGCGATTGGTTGTCAAATCATAACTATCTGAAGCATTCCATATTAGTAATAGAGAATAATAAATGCCAACACTTTCCATGTACATCACATCATGAAGTTTCAACTGTAAATATGTGACAGAGAGCCAGAAAATATTGATTAAAAAGATGAGGGAGGCATTGTTAAAAGAATTAAAATGAACATACAATAATGTTATTTACTTTTTCAGTCTCAATCCATGGCTTTAAATTATTCTCTCTCTTTTTGTAGACTGGAGTAATGTTTTTTTTTTTTTTTTATCCCTGCATTCTGCGGAACATAAATCACCTCTTAGATGAGCAAAAACCTTTCTTTAATGCCAGAACTATAAAACACAAGCCTTCGTAGTAATGAAGAAGAAAACAACATACTATAGCTTAAATTCTGAGTGAGACCAAACTTCCACTGCTTTTGATTTGTTTGTTTATTTTCTGTTTCTTTTAAACAGCCAACCAGTGCTTGCGTGTGATGTTTGGTGTTACCATAGTCTTTTTTTTTTCAGTTATCACATTAACTTAGATGTCAATTTTCCGAAGACACAGACGACTGAACCTCGTGGCTTTCAGGAGACACAGCATTTCAGTTCCTCCCGTTGTCTCCCAGTCATGTCCAGCAACTCAATTATGTCACTTAATAAACCTCCTTCTGAAGTACTGAATTGCTGCATTGTGAAAAGTACATAGACTTGGAACTTTTTAAAAATTTTTTTGTTGGGGCATGCTGGAACTAGAGGTGTTTCATCAGCAGTCTGTGTACAGCAGAAAGAACAGAAAACTATGGCAACATAAATAAACAATATTAATATGCTCTAATCTGTTTGGATGGGGCCGGCTACTAAATGCTTCAGGTAAATGCGTCGTAAATTCTTTGAAATTGCTCTGGGTGAACTTTGGTGAAATAAAGAACTGAAGAACAGAAACAACAAACGTCTCCCATTGCCCCTTTTAAGTTCAACAGGGCGTAAAAAAGAGCAGGAGAAAGAAAATAAGGACTAAAGTAGCTGCATATATTCTAATAAAACAAGCAGAGAAGGCAAAACCTGAACAACTAAATCGAATTGAAATATCATTTTGCAGCACACGACAGCGTCTTGTAAACATAGTTTATTTCCATGAACCTGGCCGAAGCTCCAAACACTGCAGCCCAGCAGTGAATACGCACACAGCAGTGCGGGTGTGTGTGATGGAGAGGGCTGCCGGGTAAAAGCTATGGCTTCTAATACTCACCAACATCAATCTCCTGCATGGACAAACACAAGCAGGGGTTCGTGCAATCCCACATGTTGGCATGGATGCAGCCTTTCTGGAATCAATTTCAAGTAAGACCCTGTGTATAATGAGAAAGGAACTTTTGGTTTGCCATGGTGTAAAAAAAAAAACAAAAAAAAAAACTTTTGCTTTATTATCAGTATCAGAAAACAATGTTGCAACAAAGTCACCAATAAATCTTTTGGGAGCACTCTGTCAAACATGCTGGAAAGTTGTTGACAGATTAGTGTTTTTCACTTCTTTTCTAACGACTAAATGCTTGAGGAGAAGTTTGTGGTTTTTTATTTTTCAGGTTTTCCTGTCCCTAACTTATTATATGCAATCTGCTCCTCTCTGTAAGATTAATGCAGAGTGGATGTAAATTTAAATTATGAAGGATATGTAAAATGATTTATTAAAACAGGTAAAAAACAATTCTGGTCTCCTGGCATTGCTTGTGCTGTGTTTTTGATCTCTGATCTGACCATCAGTTAAATATATCTGCTGTTTTATTTAGGTGCTCTCTTTCTGTTTGGTTTCAACTTTTTATTCCATTTCTTTCTCTATTTACATTTCTCCACTCCTCTTTTCCTATCCACTAATTCAATCACCCAACCCCAGACATAAGTACACCTTCCCACTGGTGAGTTATTCCCCTCGGACGCACACTCTATTACACAAGATGCACTGTCCCACTGCGCACCGGCCTTTTCATTGGCCAATAAAACAACCTGAGCTTTATGGCTCTACCGATTCCAAGTACATCAACTGTAGAGAGCAAGAAAGAGAAATAGAGCGAACAATGGCAAAAAAAAAGAAAAAAAAAAAGAAATGGTCGAGACAGAGAAGGGAGAATTGAAAAGGGTTAGCAAACGAATACTTGAAAAGAGCAAATGCCATTAAGAGAATAATAAAATGGAAAACATCCAGGCCTATCACTCAGCCTGGAGAAAGAGTTATGATAATATATATATATATATATATATATATATATATATATATATATATATATATATATATATATATATATATATATATATATATATATATATATATATATATATATATATATATATATACATACGTATATATATATATATATATATATATATATATAT